>NC_081196.1:51820980-52132647 GCF_902713425.1 Acipenser ruthenus
GACAGATACATACATATGATTGCAAATGCATCATTTATGACTCCAAGCTACCAACTGTATAAAGGTATTTTACTGCCTCCACTGCTTCTAAGACTATTTCAATGTAATATTGATTTGCATATTTTAATCTTTAATTTTATAGTTGGCTACTTCAACTCATATGGCTTATGAGTGCAATTTGATCTGTGCTGAACAAATAAGAAACCGGCAGTCAGTTTTTAATGCACAGCATGTGACATTTGTCTTCCTTTATTGCACAACATCTGCTTAGCAACCATGTTATTTGGACTAGTTGAGCGCAGTCAGCTTATAACTGAAAAGGAGTCACAAGGGGTTGAGATGTGTTTCTAACCCCTACTAAGCTCATCTACCATTTTACTGTAGATGATCCACAAGACTTCTGGAACAATGTTCTCTGGACAGACAAGTCAAAGGTAGAACTTTTTGGCCTCAATGAGAAACGTTATGTTTGGCGAAAACCAAACACTGCGTTAGAACAGAAGAACCTCATCCAACCGTCAAGCATGGTGGTGGGAGTGTGATGGTTTGGGGCTGCCTTGCTGCCTCAGGACCTGGACGGCTTGCCATCATTGACACAACCATGAATTCTGCATTGTATCAGAAGATTCTAGAAGAGAATGTCAGGCCATCCGTCCGTGAGCTGAAGCTGAACCGAAAGTGGGTCATGCAGCAAGACAATGATCCTAAACATACAAGCAGATCTACAAAAGAATGGCTGCAGAAGAAGAAATTCTGCATTTTAGAATGGCCTAGTCAAAGTCCAGACCTAAACCCCATCGAAATGTTGTGGCAGGACATGAAGCAAGCTGTCCATGCAAGGAAGCCCTCAAATGTCACCGAGTTGAAGCAGTTCTGTCAGGAGGAATGGGTCAAAATTCCTCAAAACCGATGTGAGTGACCAACAGTTACAGGAAACGCTTAGTTGAAGTCATTGCTGCTCAAGGGAGTGCCACCAGTTTCTGAATCTAAAGGTTCACATACTTTTGCACACATGGATATTGAATGTTGAATCATTTGTGGATAAATAAATGTTGAAAAAAGTTCTTGTGTAATTTGTTGAATCAGGTTATCTGTATCTATTATTAGGACTTAGATTAAGATCTAATAACATTTTAGGTTTGAAATATATGAAATATGTGAATATATATATATATATATATATATATATATATATATATATATATATATATATATATATATATATATAAAGAATCACATCCATCCCAGGTGTTTTGATTCTTATAAGCGGATGATTCTTAAAAGCAGACCAATATGATTACTGTGGTGCAGAATCAAACTTGGTATGAGAATGATAAAAGCTTGTTCCCTGGCTGCAGTGTAATGGGTTGACCACTAGATGTCACGAGTTCCCGCATGTATGCACACCCACGAAAAATCCACAGCTGCTTTTCCTTAATGAATTATGGATAATAATCAATTGGTTAACTGATTGTTAAAGTTAATGACACCTCGATAGAAATGGTTTAGCCGATAGCTTTGAGAGGCGGAAGAAAGCAGAAGTAACAAAAATAAACCAAAACTTGAGTAAGAGATCTAGTGTTTGTTCCACACGAAATACTGTTAGTTAGTTTGGTTTTCGGGTTTTATTAATTGTATTTTCCGGTGCTTATTTTGAACTATTTTCGAGTTTTATTTACTGCATATTGTATGAAATTCGGTTACTTTCGAAAATGCTTCAGCGTTTTTTTTTTTTGTGTGAAAATATGTAAAGTTGTACCTTCTTTCCTTTGCTGTCTTCCACAACGAAATCCCTATGGTCACGGGCACATTCTTCTGGGGTTTTTGTGTGTAGGCATTTTTTTACATTTTGCCATAATTTGCAATTCTGTTTTAAATTCTCCGTATTTTAACTGGAATACAGCTTTAAATCCCTCTAGCAAGCCTCCATCCTGATTGTAATCTCATTTTAAATCTTGCAAGCGAAGTCTCCAATAGAAATGTAAGAATGTGCTGTCACTCAGTAGTTGGGGCGGGTTTAAAGTATTCAGAATGAATCAATGATAGATACAAGTCAGGAAGGCGGGACATTGCCCAGCAGCACTGGGAAATGTATTTATTATTATTTTTGTGGTAAGTTTTATTTTTGAATGGGAAAAGGGTAAAGTTATATTGTCTTGATGAGTAGTAATTTCCATCACGATTTCGGCACAAATCAGGGCCCATATCTATCCAGTATTTTCGGATGCCAGTATTAACAGTCTGCAACAGGTAGCATCGCCGGAAGGTATATTATTATTAATTGGCAGGTTGCTGTTCTGTGACTGTGGTGAAAGGATTTAATCAGAAGCAGCATAATAAGAGCCACTGTGTTCGTCAGAGCAATTGTCAGTGTAGGCCGGAGTATCAAGTAACTGCTTATACTAGGCAGTTCTGCTGTAGTTGCAACAACTTCAGCTTTACGTTTGCGCTTCTGAGTGCCGCTTACATGTTTTTTCATGATTTTGTGCAAATCACTTATCGACGGCAACTCTGGTTCACTTGCTCTCACCCGCGCCTGCACCGCGCAGGCCTGCATGTGAGTCAGGCACTGATGAGGCTGTCAGTGGTGCCACGTGCCTTGAAATGCCTAGAATGAGTAAAAAAAAAACATAAGCTGTAAAGAATGTTTCTGTATACACCTTTCAAATAATACATATTTTTTATAAAAAGTATCATCACATTTTTTAAATATACTTATTGTCTATGGAAATGTATCGCCATGTGTACATTTAAAAAAAAAAGTAGGTCGTTATGGGCCCCTTCTGAGTGTGGCACTATCTCCTCCAGTTTACATCCCATTCTGTGTGTGACACGTATATGTGCGTATAATACACGTTGTCACGATCGCACTAACAATATGAAATACAAATTTAAAACCTTGGTGTAAAACTAATACAGTTACTGTTATTTTCACAGACTATATAAAATAAACGGAAGAATGAATTTATACAGTAAAATAGAGATTTAAAGTGAACAGCCTATCAATCAAGCTGTGCAAGTAAACAGAGACAAGTCCGGCAGGTTTGCAGGGACTTTACTGTCTCTATATGAAGTTTGGTGCAGTTTAATGACAGAATGATGCAGTTACACAGCTAAGAAGAGGCGCATACTAAAATAGAACATGGCCGATGACAGCTACCCAAAGACCATAAGGGGATCGAGCATAGCCGATGGAGGCTGCAAAGGGGTTAAATGATACTCAATTGGAAACCTTCATTTTATTGTCACAAAGAAATAATGTTAGCTGTAGACTATAACATTTACTGGTGAAGTGAAGCCAATTGAAGGAATAATCTACATTTATAAGCAGGAAAATAACAGAAGTTTTGAGTAGCTGCACATGAACCTGAAGCAGGGCAATTGCCCTGCACAGGGGAGATAAGTGTTGGTGTAACTTTATATGTGGAAACAGGTTTATTTTGTGTGCCTTTTGGAGTTGTTTTGTTTGATTAAATTATTGCTTACAGACGGGCGTTCGAGTGAGATTTGCTGCCTGCTAGGTTTGGTTGAGAGGAAGGGCAGCAAGTGACTGGCTGTGCCGGTCCTTGACCAGCAGGTGGGTGGGTCTCGACTGAGTGTCCGTCAGCATAAAAACATCTGGTGGGGATCGTTCTGGGCGACTGCAACACCATGCTACACAGGAGGGCGTATTGTGTCTGCTCAGGAGGAGAGTGTCCTCTGTGCAGGCGAACTACAACTACGCAATCCTTAAACTGCAGACGGTGCTCGTGAAGGCAGTGCCCAGCCAAGGCCGTATGAAGCAGCAGGAGACGTCGTAAGAACTAAGTAGGTTAGTTTAGGGGATATTGATCTCAAGTAATGTATAGCGAGGGTTACGTAGTGTAGCAGGTTCCTGGAGCGGGACGCCTCATTCAGTAAGGCTAGCGCTCGCCCTGTGTGGCACCTTTTATTTGTAGTTTTTGTACTGTGATTTATTTTGCCTTTTGTACAGTCTCCTGTATCTGTCCTCTGTGCGCTACCATCGCTGGTAGCGTCACATGACCCATTTGTTTATTTGTTTTGTGTTAATAAATCCTGCGAGCCAGTGCCGGAGTAAAAACTCCAACTTCCATGTCTCTCTCTTTTGTGTATCACCGGTGACTCACACACGTGACAGGAGTACCTTGCCACAGAACCCTTCAAGTATGAGTCATACTCTGGAAGCAAGAAAAAAGCAAGAAAGAGATTGTGTCAGAGCACTTCTGAAAAACAAATCCATAAATCTGGCCATTGAGTTGGGTGAGCAAGGTATTTACTAAAATTGAGCCTTACAGCATGGTCATTTATGTGGTGGAACTAATGTCTTCAGAACAACAAAACTAAGTAAACAAAATTAAGATTTATGCAGTTGTATATCCTAAGCATACATTTAATAATAATTTGTTCAGTGTAAATTTAAATAGATGTATAATTTGACACTCAGAAATACTAACACTCTGAGTTCTTAATTTTATGTTTTGTTATCTTTTTAAAATAAAAACTTGGTGTTAACTTAGCATAGTGGTAACTGCTTTGTGAATATGGCCCAATTTGTGTTAATGACACTTTAGTGTAAAAGGCTTTGTAAATTTCCCTCCATGATGTATTTCATTCTTGATCCAGAATACATTTATTATAGCACTGTTTGCCAAGTGGACTGACTGATTACAATATTTGTACAGACAGCAGCCCTGTGAAAGATATCTAAACCATTTTGGAAAACCTTACATCATTAACATGCTGTGTGATCTCTAGCATACGAACCAAAATTGCTTTTCAACTTCTAAATCTCAGTGTAATTCTTAACAAGACCCCTCACCCTGGTTTTAAAAGTGCCAGATACATTTCACTGGACAGCGCAGCAGCAGACCTCTGATTTATCATCTAAATGGCTTAATGGTGAAATGTCATTGGATTTCAAGACTCTGGATTCCATCCCTGAAGTCAGCCTCGGTATAAATCTAAAAGTAGGACTGGAAGAAGACTAGAGCTCTCTGTGTAGAGGGTAAGTAAACTGTACTTGGTACACCGAGAAATAATGCATATACACTGTTTAATTATTGAATGCATTAACATATTTGGAAATTAATCTAAGGATTTCGAATTATTCAATATGAAACAATAACACACCTCACCCTTTCAATTCAGTGAAAATATGAACAAGGTCTTAGGGTGAAGGAGTAAATGGTACCCAAGCATATGCTACTTTTTTATGATATTTTCAATTAGTCGACATGGTTACGAATTTCGTTGCTCCAGTATTGAGATGTCTTATTATTTTTTTTTTCTAATCATCTGCCTAACTGACTGCTGTCTTGCCTGCAGGCCTGTGTTGACAGACATTTATATCCAGGTATTGGTTTTAATGAATTGGTTGTCAGTGAAACACTTAAGCTCCCCCATTCCCTAATGTATTTATTGTTCCCATATTTCATACTGTTTCAACCCTTTCTTTCAGTTTAATAATTGGCCTTCATTATTATTGCAAACCTGCATCCTACAGTATCCCCACCCTTATATTGAAACAACCTCTGTATGTCATTGCTGACAGTTGACTGCCATATTTAACATCCTTTAATAACAATTACAAAGTCAAGTGCAAAAATATAATTGAATTTTTGTGGTGCTGACGTCCCTTGTTAAAAATCACTGTCTTTTCCAATTAGTGCTCCTTTTTTAATGGTCAAACTGCAAGTAACCCATTTTTGTTTTAGCAGAATTCATTTTTAGGTGATGTATTGATCATGACATCTTCTGACTGTAAAGCTGTTCATGGGCATGCAGTAGATTGAATTGACTTTAAAGGTGGCCTTGATGTTTCCCTTAAAAATTACGACAAATATGTTATTTTATGTTTTTAACATACCAGAACTGAAACCTACCAGATTCTAATTGTACAGTAAAATTCATAAATGACCATGTAACTTTCCACGTACTGTACTCTTTCGAAATTTAAGACGCCCTCGAATTTAAGACGCAGCCCAACTTTACCACCCTCAATTTGAGGAAAAAATAAAACTTCGAATAAATATGCATTTACAAATATACAACCTCAATTATGCTTAAAAACAGTGTTGTTGTAGATTAACCACAGAGCTTGTTTATTGTGCTGCGCACTGTATAATACTTAAGATGGTGTCTCTGTTGTGCACATTGTGGCAGTCCTAAGGGCTTTTAAAAACGCAGGTTGTGGGCATAGTTGGCCGTCATCTGTTGGATAACACAGGGGAGACCGCTGAATTTACCAATGACCTGTGTTTAACTAACTATCAACAAATGGAGTTATCATATAGGGGTTCTCATCACCACCCGTTTTCACTAAAGTGGAACAGATACATTTAGCTTTTTTTCTGTTTTTCTGTGTCTGTGTGCACGGGGCTGGCGTGGTCATTGTTCAATGTTGGGATTAGGATACTGTTCTGTAGGAACCTCTGACCGTCACAACATACCACCACTCACTGGCATCCCAGTAACCCAGCAACCACAACAGCATTGAAGTACTATGGTATTGCTTGGCATGTCGAAAAATAACAGTGTCTTATCAGCATTTTTTGATCTGTCCAAGCTGGTACTGTTTGTTAGAAATGCTGAAATTGTAAACGTTTCACTTGGAATTCCTCAGGAAGCTTGCTTTGTTTTTTCTCAGCAGTGTCATGTTGCTGTTTGTGTATTTGGGCAGACGCCTTTATTGTCTTTTCTTGGCATTCAGTCGCGTTGCTGTTTGTGTATTCGGATAGTCATTTCTTTTGTTAGTGATTTTTAATACACGCATCACTATACTGTACTCAAATTTAAGACACAGGGTATGTTTGAGAAGCAAAAAATTGTTAAAAAAGCGAGTCTTAAATTCAAATGAATACAGTACAAGTTGTTTTTAAATAACCTTGATTTTCCTTAAATCAATTATTAATTAAATATTGATAAACTGTTGTTGATACAGAGGCATGGAATCTTTTTAAAAGACAGCTGTCAGGAGCCAGACAGCAAACAAAATCACACTTTACAGTATGGTGTTTAAATGATTGATGTTTCTCTCAATCCTGCTACGTGTATGTATTGGTTTAAGCTACAGAATATGTAATATGAATAATGTGTTTTTTCTTAGTTTTTCAGGCTTACATGTAAGAAAAGATAGCAGTATAATGTTCAGCATAAAAAAGAAACACAAAAAACACAGCAGCCCAAAATAAATTGCTTCTCAGATTTTTATATATATTTAAACAAACATAGTAAGCAATTGCTATAGCCAATAATTACAGATATTTGAGAACCCAAAACAATAAAGGGCTTGCAGTGACTTGTAAACTACGAATCAATGGGCTGGCTTTATCAACTACCTCAGAGGACCAAATCAAGCAATTCTTCCAATATCTATAGTGAAGACAAAAAGCCTTTTGGATCAAGAGACTGTTTCTGTTTAATGACTCACGCAATGAGGTAGACATACTCATTAAAACAGATGCCGGAGCTTTCCAAAACATATATCCAACAAAAAGAGAAAAAGTGCTGATAAAATTCAGTTAATTTAAGCAGCTTTTATAGATTTTTCTCAACAGCACATTCTTTCTTTTTACTTTTGATATTAAAACTCAAGGGACTACATCTACAAAGATGGTTTCCTGCCGTGAAAAGTTGCTTTTCTGAAAGGCAAGTTCGTTGTAACCTTTCAAGTAGTAAAATTTAAGCATAAAGGAATGTTGCTGCACTCAGAATTGAACTCACCAGAAGTCTTTACTATTACAGTCTAACTTAGCCTGCTATACATACACCAGAGTTATTTCTTAATCTTTTGTAAATATTTAACCTACCTAGTATCCCTTGCACTTTTGGGTTTCAGGTCTGAGTTTTGCTCTATTATCATGATCTCTGCATTTGTTCCTGGACACTTGCATTTCATATACTTTAGTTAGAAACTCTTTTTTTGTTACATTTTTAGTTTTAAATGTAGGATCAAAAGCCAACTTTCATATTGTTACCAACTGGTTAAGTGACACAAAATGAAGGCTGTGTAAATTTGTTCTAGTTTAATTCCAATAGGATTTTGCTTGGTCAGGAGGCAGAGCAGTACTTTGTCACTGGCTCTGGAACATGCTAGATCAACCATAATGTGTTATTTTTCTTGTAGAACATTTAACTAAAATATTTAACTAGGAATAAAGTATGTATTGTATTATTATTATTATTATTATTATTATTATTATTATTATTATTATTATTATTATTATTATTAGTTGAACATTGGATCATGTTTTTTTTTTTAATTCTTAGACCAGATAGGCTTGGCCAAAATGATGCATTTTTCAAATATATATATATATATATATATATATATATATATATATATATATATATATATATACTGGAATTAACTAACAATCACACTTTCTAGAATTATACCTGTTCCATATTTACTCCTAAATAGCATTTATTTTCATATTGCATGTGCTGAGGTATTTAACTTAAATGAAGGGCATGTTTAACACCTCTTAATAGGGGTAAGTGGAAAATCCAGCCCATGGTGCTTTAAGGGTAATATTTTTACATTTAATGCTGTGAGCCCTGCCTGCTGTTTGTGTACTCAGTGAATTATCTAAGTGCCCTCTTAGTATTACTTTCGCTTGCATTTTTCATTTAGTTTCATTAAGAATGGCAACACTGCAGTGCTCCAAACGAGCTGCTTTAAATCTTGTCCAGCTTTAGTGCAAGGCCGACTATCTTGGAATCATTTGCTTTTAAAATACCAATAGAGCGAATGAATCCTAGTCAACAATCTCCCTCCCGACCTGTGAGGACACTGCATAACCTGAGCAGAGTGCCCTGTAATGGATGGTTTGGCAGTTAATTCCAGGGTCGCCAGATTCCTGACAGAAAAACAGCAACCTTGTTCTTCAAAACAAGTCCAAACAAGACCAAAACAAGCGCAACCCATGTTAGAGTATGGGTGTTTATGCAAATTCCAACCCATGACTCTCAAAAAAACAAGCCCAATCCCGCTTATTATAAGTGGACTTGGCAACTCTGGTCAGAAGCCGGCCATCCAAGAAGGGGGCGGGGCCACGATACCAGAAGTCAGCACCTTAATGCGGTAGGCGATGTGTCAGTCACGGATTGGAGAAGACGTGATTGGCCACGCCACTGAAAGAGGGCGTGACGGAGGGTATTTCGGGGAAGTGGTCCCAGTGATCTGTTCCTTTGATGTGGTTACGAGATTTGACCAAAAAGGAAACGGACGTAATTAATTAGCGTTCATGTTTCGTGTTTTGTTTGTTTGATGGGGCAGCAGTGTGGAGTAGTGGTTAGGGCTCTGGACTCTTGACCGGAGGGTCGTGGGTTCAATCCCCAGTGGGGGACACTGCTGTTGTACCCTTGAGCAAGGTACTTTACCTAGATTGCTCCAGTAAAAAAAAAAAAAAACCCCAACTGTATAAATGGGTAATTGTATGTAAAAATAATGTGATATCTGTATAATGTGAAATAATGTATAATGTGATACCTTGTAACAATTGTAAGTCGCCCTGGATAAGGGCGTCTGCTAAGAAATAAATAATAATAATAATAATAATAATGTGCTAACTGTTTGTCATTTGTCTTTGTTAGACGGCTATGCACTATGTGGGAGCTGTCACTACAAGCCAGCACTAAACTCAGACTACACTGCACCACTTCTTCACAAACTGTTTGTCTTTCACCACACCTGCACAAGAGCACTCACTATCGGGAGCAGTGACCGTGTCTGTGTTGTGTGTTAATTAAAGTGTCTTATTGTTTTTGGGACTGTAAACCCTTGTGCACAGAGCGATACACATGGCTGTGTAGAGCCCGTGCTTATTATTTAAGTGTTGTTGACACGCAAACCAGCCGAATAAAGGAGCTGTTTTATTGAACTTTAACTGTCTGTGTGTGTTATTATTGCACTGCACCAACTACACCTGTGTACTATCAACCACACGTTCACACCTTCAAAAACAGAGCCTCCATTGTCTAAGTGCATCTGTATAGTATCAAACAACCCTGCCATGTATCAGCACACCTGACAACTTCTTGGGCAAAGTGAAATATTTATGCCATCTCCTTGAATAGACATCACTTTTGCTCAAACTTCATTTATTTCCAGGCTTCACTTTACTGCTACTATGGCACCTTACTAATATACAGTATGACTGTATAGGAAGTATGTTCATGTGTATGACCCACATTTGAAATGCATTACATTTTGCTTATATGCCCTTGTAATCAGTTTGCATTCAGAAGTTCTAGTATTTGTATAACTGTATGTAAACACACACACACACACAAAAAGATCTTATTTCATATAGCAGGATACAATTCCCAGCTGCTGTTTTAGTGGCAACTTTAGATGGTTACTTGGTATTCTAATACATGATAAAGGCACAAGTGATGTAATCAAATGGGTGATGGCTTACTATGCTTTAAATGTATAATTTGTGTATTGAAATAATTTTATGATGTTTACATCAGGGTTAATCATTTTTTATTTGATGTCACTATAGCCTGGGGTATTAAACTTGTATCTCCTCTACTCTGTAATTAGGAGGCAGTCCTATTCCTCTTCCAGGGAGTGTTGCAAGCTGTGAAAAGGCCCAACAAAATGTCGGCAAACCTTTAATTTATACAAAAGGCATGTACTGTCTGTGGTGACTGCAATCCCCATCTGTATCTAGCACGGTTTAGGACCCAAGGGAGCCCTGTGGCAGGCATGCATTGAGTCTGTGAGGCAATCTCACATAGTTGACCACCTACGATGGCTGTGTGTGGGATAAGCCCTCCTCGTCCCGTAAAAAAAAAAAAAAAAACATATATATATATATATATATATACAGTACTGTGCAAAAGTTTTAGGCAGGTGTGAAAAAATGCTGTAAAGTAAGAATGCTTTCAAAAATAGACATGTTAATAGATTATATTTATCAATTAACTAAATGCAAAGTGAGTGAACAGAAGAAAAATCGAAATCAAATCCATATTTGGTGTGACCACCCTTTGCCTTCAAAACAGCATAAATTCTTCTAGGTACACTTGCACAAAGTCAGGGATTTTGTAGGCATATTGTCAGGTGTATGATTAAACAATTATACAAAACAGGTGCTAATGATCATCAATTCAATATGTAGGTTGAAACACAATCATTAACTGAAACAGAAACAGCTGTGTAGGAGGAATAAAACTGGGTGAGGAACAGCCAAACTCAGCTAACAAGGTGAGGTTGCTGAAGACAGTTTTCTGTCAAAAGTCATACACCATGGCAAGACTGAGCACAGCAACAAGACACAAGGTATTTATACTGCATCAACAAGGTCTCTCCCAGGCAGAAATTTCAAGGCAGACAGGGGTTTCCAGATGTGCTGTCCAAGCTCTTTTGAAGAAGCACAAAGAAACGGGCAACATTGAGGACCGTAGACGCAGTGGTCGGCCAAGGAAACTTACTGCAGCAGATGAAAGACACATCATGCTTACTTCCCTTCGCAATCAGAAGATGTCCAGCAGTGCCATCAGCTCAGAATTGGCAGAAAACTCTGGGACCATGGTACACCCATCTACTGTCCGGAGAAGTCTGGTCAGAAGTGGCCTTCATGGAAGACTTGCGGCCAAAAAGCCATACCTCCGACATGGAAACAAGGCCAAGCGACTCAACTATGCACGAAAACACAGGAACTGGGGTGCAGAAAAATGGCAGCAGGTGCTCTGGACTGATGAGTCAAAATTTGAAATATCTGGCTGTAGCAGAAGGCAATTTGTTCGCCGAAGGGCTGGAGAGCGGTACACGAATGAGTGTCTGCAGGCAACAGTGAAGCATGGTGGAGGTTCCTTGCAAGTTTGGGGATGCATTTCTGCAAATGGAGTTGGGGATTTGGTCAGAATTAATGGTCTCCTCAATGCTGAGAAGTACAGGCAGATACTTATCCATCATGCAATACCATCAGGGAGGCATCTGATTGGCCCCAAATTTATTCTGCAGCATGACAACGACCCCAAACATACAGTGCAAGTCATTAAGAACTATCTTCAGCGTAAAGAAGAACAAGGAGTCCTGGAAGTGATGGTATGGCCCCCACAGAGCCCTGATCTCAACATCATCGAGTCTGTCTGGGATTACATGAAGAGAGAGAAGCAACTGAGGCTGCCTAAATCCACAGAAGAACTGTGGTTAGTTCTCCAAGATGTTTGGGCCAACCTACCTGCCGAGTTCCTTCAAAAACTGTGTGCAAGTGTACCTAGAAGAATTGATGCTGTTTTGAAGGCAAAGGGTGGTCACACAAAATATTGATTTGATGTAGATTTTTCTTCTGTTCACTCACTTTGCATTTTGTTAATTGATAAATATAAACTATTAACATGTCTATTTTTGAAAGCATTCTTACTTTACAGCATTTTTTCACACCTGCCTAAAACTTTTGCACAGTACTGTATATATATATATTGTATACAATCAAACGATTTTATAAAACAGGGATGAGAAAAAAATCAGATTTTAGTAGAAAATGAAAAAACACCCTTCCCTAAAAACAAATCAAAGAGCGAGAGGTGAAAAAAAAATACTGTATAACCTAAAAAATAAATCCAATACATTTTAATCAAAATCATTATTTCAAAAAACAAAAACAAAAACAAAAAAAGAAAAGAAAGGAAAAAAATCAAATAATTTCGAAACACAATCTGATGATGAATAAAAGTAATTCATTTTTCTACCTTTTTTTGGTAATGGTAGAAAAATGAAGATCAAATAAAAAAGTATAAAGTAATAGATAAATAGAGGGATCACAAAAATGATATTCTTAGAAAAATATGTCAGATAGATGCAAATGTCAAATAGATTGTGCGAATGATCAGACTCACTCGACTAGATTCTCTCCAACACCTAAACCAGACACAACACATACAAGGTTTCATGCACAGCAACTATAAAGCAAAAACACATGGTTCCTAATGTTTTTTTTGTTTTTTTTTTAGCCTGTGATCAAAGATTTGAACTGCAGTACCTCCCACACACTTGATACGTTACAATGGTGTCATGTGATGACAGCCAGAAGATTAGGCATACTTCTATTTAGTGTGAAGTGAACCATGTAAACCAATAATACAAAAATCAATTTAAAGAAAAGCATACCTGTACAAACTATTGGCATTGATCACTGACTGAATTCCCCATAGTTACATTTAATTTGAAGGGGTTTCTGGCCTTAATGTTAACCAGTGTACTCCTTTCTTTCTACATACATACACTGTACACCGCTGAGTCACTATGACTGACCTTGTCGAGATTGTCCTTTGGGTCCTGCATGCAAGAATTAGTGCAGAATAGAAAGTTTGAGTACTATCTGCCCACTGTGCTCCACCACTACCATCTTCATAACTACATATCTGAGCAAGGTTACCCAACCTTTTTCATCATCTTTCCACCATAAGTCTAGGAAACATACCTGTAGACCATAACCCCTGGGGCAAACTTTGATGGACGGAAACACAAATAAAAACACTAAATCGTCCACAAAGCTGCCTTAAAAGCTATGACTGACAGATAAAAGAATATCTATTATCACCCATTCGTGTATAGATTTCCCCTTGTGTTTTGTCTTCTGATTTCCTGAGCTCTCACTGAATAGGCTGCTGGCAGTAGGCAGGTGACCCACACGTGACCCACACGTGGCCTACATGTGGATAAACCGAACTCTTTCAAAAGAATACACTATTATATCCCTGGGGTTACTTGGACTACCAGCACCGTTTTAAAGCTTAAAGGGTCATAAAACCACGTGAACATGTTTATCTACAGTGAACAATTCTCACAAAGGGCCTGTCTTTTACAGCATAAGAAATCAGAGGCTTTGCTCCTCAGTGTGGCACTCACTTTTGTCTCTGTTTGAAACATATAGACACTTTAGAGGAGGAAAATAAGTACCTGAGCAAGGACAAGTTGAAATAAAAAAATAGACTTTTGCATTAAAACTTGTCTGCACTGCATGCAATAATCGGTATCACACATTCCCTTTCCCCAGTGCTGGCGTTCACAGATACTGAACAGGCAGACACAACTGGAATACTGAACCATACTATACAGTACTGAAGGCATACAGCTCTAAACCTTTATTTAGATATTCTCTCCATACATATCTAGTTTACTTCAAATGTATTTTATCAAGCTAATGTAAAACATATTTTATAACTACCTATTTGAGGTCTTTGAAATGTTTTTTTTCTTTATAATGTACTATGTACAACTTTTGACCAAAGTTTTGACTTTAAAGTCTTTTAGAATGTCTTCAGTGTTGACAAAGTCATTGAGAAGAATGTATAATCTAAACATCTGTAACTGATGTTAAGTTTCTTTAAGTATTACTATACAGACCACCATTAAATGTGTTATAGAAGGATGACATTTAAAAACTGGATTAAAGAGGTTCTCTGAGTAACTCACTAATTTAATTGTTTACTTGCAATGAAAGTTCCAACGGCTGCTAAGAAATTCATCTACCTTCCAATCACATTTGAATCACTTGATAACTTGCAACTATGATTCTTTGCAATCAGCAAGCATGACGACAAGCTGGAAACAGAAGGCCTCGTAATACATATTCCTTCTAAAAACAGAAGCACTGTATTAAAGGCCTGTTCTTTGATTTGCCCGTTCATTGGATTACGGCACTTTAAATCCCAGGACCCATGTTTAATCTCATGGAAAAACAACGCAATGGTTTATTTGTATCTATCATGTACTCTGTTCACATTTACCTTTTTTCCGGCTTTGGTGCTATGTCAGATTTATAAACATGTGACCATGTCCTCTTCCATAAATCCTGACTGGTCCTTGTTGTCTGGCTTTAAACCCAATCTAAACTGGAGCACTGCCTTTCATGCGATTCATCCTGACCTATGGAAGCGTTTCACGATCATGTAAAGTCTGTGATTGTTGCAAAGTCTTGCATGAGACTTTGTACACCTGGAAAAGGGATAGGGTGTTTGTGTAGCCTAATACTCGCCAGAGCCACTTGAATGTCTCTGCAAAATATCTATTAAACAAATGTTCCATCTATAAGTATTTCTAAGTCTCAGCACAATATGCAAAAGATTCTGAGCTTTCCCCTGTCACAACTGAATTAAAAGGCTGTCGTAAATAATCTGTAACTATAAGTACACAATCTGACCTAAAACAAGTAGGGGGTATAAGAAATCAGAAGGTATGTACATGTAGTTTTTGTTAAGCACATAAAAAACTTCGGGAGAGAATCGGTGGCTCTGCATCTGGGGCTGGCTGACTCCCAACAATGAAGGAGCACTGATCGAAAATGCCCTTATTATAAGAGAAACTGTCTTTGAGAAGCAGAGGAATGGAAATGGATTATAGCCCTGGACAGCCCTAGGAAGATAAGAAAGAGGAGACAGTGCAAGCACTTAAAACCAGCAACAGGACTTCAAATCATAATGCATGTGTCACTAAACTGGGAGCCAGTGTAAAGGTTTTAAAACGGCAGTAATATGGACTGATTCACCAATTCCATGTAAACATTCTCACAAAGACTTATGAGAGTAATTATGATGCCTGTGATAACCAGCCAATAAGAAGGGTTGCAGTGATCCAACAGTTTATAGAGATTATAAAACAGAGAAATTGCATACTCATGGATTTTCTTAATTTCCAAGTATTTTGCTCAATTAACTTTCCAGACAATAAAACAATTAACTGATTAGTTCAGAAAACTGCTTTTAATTAAAAAATAATTTGCATCAATTTGAATAGTTAGTCATCATCATGACAACTAAATGGTGTGTGTGTGTGTGTGTATATACAATACATATATATATTGTCACAGTCTATATACAGTCACATTTTTTTAGACCCTCACTTTCATGGCAGCAATGTGCTAGGAATCTGCCCTGCACTGGGATGGATTTACCTAAGAGGAGTATGCCACCTTGACTGTATCTTTGAAAAAATGTATTTTTGCTTTTCGATGCAGACCCAAACCTCATACAGCCCATCATCAGAAAGATATTTACAGCATTATGTTTGAGCTGGTGAATGCCTAGTGTAAGTGATCCGTTCTTCAGATAACCAGTACTATCCATTTTCTTCATCAAAGACCATTTTTATAGTTAAATATTGAGTCATCTTTGGGCAACTCAGGGTCTTATTCACATAGCTGGGTTAATATTGTCTATTCCTTATCCTTAAATTTTCAACACAGGACATGGTTGTCTTCCATTACAAATCAGTCTAATTGCCACATGTTTCAACATCGTTTTGCTTCTATCTTTAAAGCTATAATTCTAAGGAAAACTGTTGGAGAACTGAGGGTGTAGGAGCCGAAATGCAATTATAATTAGTAATGTTGTGATCGTTTGGTATTGCTTCTGTTCTTTGCTCACTGCGCCCTCTAGTGGTTGTTAAAAATAGTGGAGAATGGGTGAACTAAAAGTGATCGGAAGGGGAAATTACGCAGTTGAGCTTGGCTGGAAGCAAATACAGTTTTTCGACCTTATCTTGGAAGGATTAAAGTTTAAGAGTTACTGTATCTGAAGGGATGTTCCATCCGTGAGACAGATGGTTGTAAGTAAATTAAAACTTACTGTCGTTAAGGCAGAAGTGTGTGGGTGGGTGATGTGGGGGGTGTGGGGGGTGTGGGGGGGGGAAGCATGCTAAAGAATCAAGAAGTGCAGTTCACATATTTATTGACTGGTGAAATTCAATTCAGAGCTGCTGCAGTATGTCCACTGTTTTGTCATTTCAAATATTTTCACAAAACAAACATTAAACTTTAAAGCTACAGTGTGCAGTGCAAAAGAACATTATGAAAAACCATGTGTAGAAAAATGCTAGAATAAAAGTCGCTACATTTACAAAATACATAAACACATGACATTGGTCTACTAAAATAAAGGGCTTTACATAATCTCTGCAAGTATAAAATTGCAGTGTTCAGTATGAAAAAAAAAACACATAATAATACATTAATATCCAAAGTAGCACTATAGCATTAACATGTTAAATACAAAAAAAAATGCCTGTACAGAGTGTGGAGTCTGTATCTGAATCACTAATGCAGACAGCAACTACTTTTTTTTTCTATTCACGTGACCCGCGATATTTCCCCTCATGCATTATTTGTGCATGGTTATTAAAAACTGGAAATTAATGGTGAAAATGTTACTTTCAGCTAAAGGTTGGAGGGGGGCAATCGTTCAAACTGGAGTGTTGACTCGACCGGAGCTTGTCAAAATCTATATACTGTATATATATATATATATATATATATATATATATATATATAATATATATATATATATATATATATAATATATATAGATAGATAGATAGATAGATAGATAGATAGATAGATAGATATACATTTTTGCATTTACTGCAACACATACTGTACATATTCCCAGTGGACTGGTGTATCAGAAAAATAATAGAGAGTCAGGAACAGACCTTTGAGAGGATTCAATTGTTTGACTAAACTGTTTGGAAAAAAATATATTATTTAACATCCCTTTCCTGATGCGGTTGGATAAATATGATGAAAGGCATTGTAAAACAATGTCATCTAGACCTGCCCGGGATTTTAGCTGTTAGAGGAGAAATTGTGTGATTTATTGTCGCAAAAGGCTGGAGATAGATACAGTATAATAGGATGGGAACACTGGTAAAAGCCTCTACCAGCTATCGAGCGGGCTGTATAAAAGCAGAGGCAATTTCAGAGCTGCTCCCTGGAGTGAAGCCTGACCGGAGCTTGTCAAAGCAGCCCACAGGGGTTGTAGTGAGAAGAGTGAAGCCTGACCGGAGTTGGTCAAAGAAGCCCACTGGGGTTGTAGTGAGAAGAGTGAAGCCTGACCGGAGTTGGTCAAAGAAGCCCACTGGGGTTGTAGTGAGAAGACTGAAGCCTGACCGGAGCTGGTCAAAGAAGCCCACTGGGGTTGTAGTGAGAAGAGTGAAGCCTGACCGGAGCTGGTCAAAAAAGCCCACTGGGGTTGTAGTGAGAAGACTGAAGCCTGACCGGAGCTGGTCAAAGAAGCCCACTGGGGTTGTAGTGAGAAGACTGAAGCCTGACCGGAGCTGGTCAAAGAAGCCCACTGGGGTTGTAGTGAGAAGAGTGAAGCCTGACCGGAGCTGGTCAAAGAAGCCCACTGGGGTTGTAGTGAGAAGAGTGAAGCCTGACTGGAGCTGGTGGGGTCTGGCATAGACTCAGTTTTACATACGACTGCAAGTGTCTTGCCTTAGGTCCCACAGTGAGTCAGTGACTAAGCTGGGTCTGCAACTCTGGATCTCTTGGGTCTGTGAATTTGCTCTTAATGCAAGAAGAGTTTTGTTTTGTAAGAGGGAAATTAAAACATCAACCTGTGTGCTGTTCCATTTCAGTACAGGTATAATCCCATCCCCTTCAAAGAAGCCTTTAACAAACTGATTATAAAAGAGTAACTAATGTAAGAAGTGTCAACAGGCAACAGAGTGGAAACCTGTTCAGTTCAGCTGGTATAAAATGAATTATTTTAATTACACGTTGATCAGAAACTATAAAAAGCAGACGCACATAAGCGACAGGTTTATAATTTATTTACAGACATCTATGAATTTCTCACTAATTTGTTATAGAGGATTTTTGCAACAAAAAGGTCTGTACTTTGTATTACTGCATCAACAATAAAAAATAAATACAATAAACAAACACAAACAACATAGGCTTCTCTTGTAGATTTTAATTGGATTAGAACAATATGGTTATATATTGTTCTATATAGGATTATATCTATATATCAGTGTGGAGTAGTGGTTAGGGCTCTGGACTCTTGCCCGGAGGGTCGTGGGTTCAATCCCAGCTAGGGGACACTGCTGCTGTACCTTTGAGCAAGGTACTTTACCTAGATTGCACCAGTAAAAACCCAACTGTATAAATGGGTAATTGTATGTAAAAAATAATGTGATATCTTGTAACAATTGTAAGTCGCCCTGGATAAGGGTGTCGGCTAAGAAATTAATAATAATAATAATGGTTATGCAAGTAAAAAAAAAAAACTGGATTAACATGTGTCAGCTATCTTGAGGTTCTGCATGATGGTTTCTTTCCAAAGCACATAGCACACTTTACCCCACTGTTATCAAATTACTGCTTGTAGTGGTACTAGTGAATAGTAACTTCATCATACCCCAATTACAAAAATGACCATATGGCCCCCACAGCATGCCATATTTTACTTGACAAAAAGTCTATAGGTTAAAATGGGAATATAAGGTGTAATGAGAAGATGTGTTTCATTGAAAGTACTGGTAATTAAAAAAACAACATTCAGTAAAGAATCAAAATAGAGTGACCCAATTCACAGACATGGCAGAGAAAAGCATGCAACCTGAAGAAATTATGCAACATGTCAACCCTTTTCCATATGGTTTACTGTTGCTAACTAGCACTGACTAGTGAGCCAGAAAGTACACTTTAATTAAGGGAACATATAAAAAAATGTTTTCCTGTAAAGTACTTTTGAAAAAATAAGGTACAATACATGGATAAATGGACATTAAGTAAATTAGATTATGCACAGTGAAAAAAACTATACCATTTCTTATCGTGCAGAGAGTGTCACTGCCTGCAGCAAACAGCTTACAAACCTTTTTCAGTTGGAAGTGCTGCTCTAATGGGTAGCTCTAAAATTCTGCATAAATCCCAGCCATCTACCGCTGGTGCTCAATTTCTTGGAATTCAGACAACACTTTAGAATTCATACAGAGGAGCAGTTAAAAAAAAATGTGCTTGTCTGCTAATTAGAACTCTATTAAAGAGTAGCTGCTACAGTTACTGTCCACAGAACCCAGAGATCAGAAACTGCTTTACTGCTTATAGCAGTCTGGGCAAATACTCTTTCTCCCCTACTGCAGAACATGAGATGATTACTCACCACATCTTTCTGCTCTGTTGTAAGACCATATTGCAACTAAAGAAGAGAGCTGCACACATGTAACAGAAAACAGAGGCATGTTTCTGTGTCTTTAGATGCTATCTGTCAATGTTAAATGTGGACAATGGTTTATATTACCACTACCACCCAGTTCTCTAAATAATAAATAGTTCAACATTTTTTTTTTTTTATTGCAAGTATCAGAGAATAATTAAGGAAGGTTTTTTTCCAGTAAATATTTAGTATGTTTCCAAAATAAATAAATAAAAAAATAAATCAATAAATAATAAAACACCCTGACAATTCTACAGGTGTTTCAGTAGATGGCGGCTGAATACGTATTCAGCCAGGGATATGTGTAACACTGCTGTACAAAATTAGTACCCACATCATCATAATTGCTTCAGTTCAAACTATATTTGCATAATTTAAGACAACATACACTTTATTCTTTTTTTTTCTTTCTTAACCCGGACCACCTCTGCATGAATTTATGACAGAACAATCCAGTCAATATAAGTATTTCCAAGTAGTTAACAGCAAAACAAGATCAACCATAAAATTGCACAATCTTAAAACTCATGAACAGATGGTTTAGTTATGTTCAGCATATACAGAACATTCCACTATCAATGAATGCAAAGTATTATTATTCATGGTATGCACAGTATTGGCCAGAAATAGTTTCTTTATAATTATGTTGCTACTAAACAATTCAAAAAATGAACAAGCCATTCCTTTCAAATGTCAGAACTTAGCTATTTGGCAGCTACAGTACTAATTTCTTTGTAGCTGACAAACAAGCAAGGCTTCTATATATAGCACAGACTAAAGTTTTGTATAACTATACAATGACAATGCTATTCATATGTTGTTGATATATCATGAAAACTCCTATTTTAATTTAACAAGAAAGGAAATAATACTGAAATGCTATAAAATGTTAGACATGGTCACTCAACATTTGTTTCAGTCCCAAAAAACAAACAAATAAACCAGGTGAGGCTGCAGAAATAACAACTAAGGTTTCTGTAAGAGACATTAACATGAAAATATTGTGCTTTTATTTATTTATTTATTTATTTATTTATTTGTTTATTATTTGTTTTGAAAAAACAACACAAATGACTAGCTTCCTAGACACAATTATTCAAAATAATTATATATATATATATATATATATATATATATATATATATATATATATATATATATGCAGTGTAGTATCATGTCAACTTTACTCCTAGAGGTTATTCGAGATTCTAGGTTGTAAATGAAATCCTCCACTTCTTAAAAAAAAAAAAAAAACTATTATCGTAATGTCTTAGTTACTGCATAGTCATCTATACTACCAAACCATATGCAGTCAATGCAAGACATTAAGCACATTGCTGATCAAACCCCAGAGGATACAAAACAGTCAGCTTACCTGAGCCCCTTTTGGTCACAACCTTCAGGCTCTTGGCAATAGAAGCATACAGAAGGATCAAGAGAGGGATAGGAGCTTTCATCTTTTAGCTCTCAGAAATTCCCTGTGGGACAAAAAAGAAAGTTTAATCAGCATTCAAATATGTTATGTATTTCCAGTGTGGAATATGATCTCATACTTCACTCCTTACACACTGCTGCTCAATTACCAAATGTTGACATGCAAGTCAGTTGACTGTTGTTTACGAATTAATTGTCTTAAATGCCATGCGTGAATGTTAATGCTGTTCACTCTTTAATGCACTGTGGTTGCACAGCAGTTCAAAATTAAATCAATAATTCCACTGATGTCTGTTTCTAGCTTGTGGCATCAGGTCAGCCATTTAAAAGCAAAAGCTTATAGAACACGCAGTAGTAACACACATAGTAAACTGTTCTTTTGAAATATGAGGCAGGACTGACTACTGTATATATGTCAAATACAACTATTTACAGGGTTTCATCGAATTCCTTAATTACCCAATGTATTGTTAAGGAGTATGCAACATGTTCACATTATTATACCGCATGGTGGTCTGCTGTAGAAATTAGATAGATTTTCAAAGTTGACTACATTTTTGTGAAACGTCCAAAGTTACACGTCTTCTTAGAAGACTACATTTTCATCGAGATTTTCAAAAAGGACTTGGATGAATGACGTTTGTCGACGTCTAAAGTCAAATAAATGTTGACATTGAAATTTTAATTCACTTACTGGACACATTAATATGTATCTTTGTTACCCCAATTATCATTCTAATTCTAAATATTGCTGGAAACAATACCTGTTAGAAAAATGGCAAGCTGTGTTCTGATGATTACACAGAATAGAAGCTGTATATTAAGATTTGTGCCTGACTTATTAAAGCAGTAATATAATTTTGAAGAAGATGTCCCTCATTACCCTCCAAATCTTACAGATAATTACAAAAAAATGTGTAGAGGTCATCAGATTAGATTCTGTTTCATGACTGCTCCACATAAATACATTAAAAGTTTTGAGAATTACACAATATTTATAATAGTAAAGATACAGTAACTCTCTGTGACAGAGATTGAATGATTCTTGGTGTTAGATCTCCCTCCCAACCTGCGAGGGCATTGTGTAAAGGGAACAGAGTACTGGATGCCACGACAGTTCATTCCCAGGGTTAGGCGGAAGTCGGCCATCTAGAAAGGGGGGCGGAGCTACAGTAGACGAAACCAATGACCCTGAAAGGAAATGGCATGGCATCCGCGGAGTGGAGTAGATGCGCTCATTGACCAAGGGGTCATGGGTGACGGTATAAAAAGGGGACATAAGTGAATGGTTAAAAACTGGTAACTAAAAGGAGAACTGTGCTGTGATAATTGTGAGTGTTTGTTTTGTTGTTATTAAATACTGTCGCCAAAGGCCAGCACTAAACCCGCACTTTGTTTCACCAAGGAATGTATATTCACAACGAGCACTAGAGCATGCACTGTGAACTGTTTATTATTTGGGAACCAACCGTGGATTTAAACAGAGCATTACACGCCGCTGTATTGCATGTTAATGTTGTTCATTATTTACTGCTGTTACTACATCAGGCAATTGGATTATAAACAATTAAACACCATTGCATCTGGATTATAGTTGTCTGTCTGATTATTGATCACCTGCAGCTGCACACTGTTAACCACTTTGCCACACTCTCTTTTTAAATTACTTTTTTTGACTATACGAACTGACAGAGGATAGTATCTTTTGAGGTATCTGTTTTTTGTAAAATTGTACGTCCTAATGTTTTGGTATGAAGGCACATGTTTCAGCAAATCTCTTAAATGTTAGTAGTGCTTGCAGTGAGAAAGGCAATAGCCCAAATATGTATCTACTTGACTTAATTTCTTATATATTTATTTTAATGGCAGGATTCTTGTTTTGAAATTGTAAAATGCACAGTTGTATCATGATTCAGATGCTTTGGTAAATAGAAAACAGTGCTGCTAGAATTCTCAAAGGTACTATTTACATCCCTACACTTTTCACACATGATACAAAATAAATACACAAACCCCTGCTGATTTTTGTCTAAATGCTGGAATGTTGAGATAAAAGAATCTAAGATGGCTGACAGTTGCATAATGCAGCCATTTATCCTTCTTTCAACCAAAAATGCATGCAAAACTAAAGTCTCCTGCTAGTCTGAATGGACCACACATGTATTAAAATGTTTTAGAAAAAATATCGTACTCATTAAAAATAGGGAGGGATCCTACAAGACCATGTTCAACACAAAAGCAGCACTTCTAGATATAAGTTAGTCATTGTGTTTCATGTAATTCTGTGAGCATGAAGAATAAAGTGGGGAAACAACACGGTACAATGTTTTAATTCCTATACACAAAGCTCAGTGGTTTCCAGGGTAACACAGGTCAAAGATCATGAAAATCAGTGCTCAAAGAGGTTCTTCCAAGGGGAGGAAACAAGTGGAATCTGAACAGTGGAATAAATCCCTGCAGACAGGTCTAAAGTGTAAGAAAAGGAATTTTAATTCTGACAACTGAACCAGAAACTCCTAAAGGAAGATGTTTACAAAATCTTTGCTACTGTCTCACATTCACACAATAATAACTTCCGAAAGATAAACTGATGAGCATTTATAATTTGCATCAATGGCATACACAATGATATTCAGTAGATGCCAACACAAAACTACCTTTTTTTATTTCATTGAACCCCTAATATCTGCCAATAACTACTGGCAAAATAAGCCTAATAAGTCACTATTCTGCCTTCTTTGATAAGCCTTTGGAGCTGTGGTGTTCTATTCAAAGGTAACCTTGTATCAAACAAAGTGGTAGCCATAATACCATCCACCCACACAACCCAGTAATATTAACTTCTGTGAATGTCACAGAGATGTTTCCATTTAAACAGCACATGTATCCATTTGGCACCATTTACCTTCTATCAAAGGGCATTGTTTTACCATCAACAATGTGATGAATAATGCTGTGAGAGCACCTGTGTGAGGCAGCAAACAGATTTACCTGTTTGTCTGCTTGACTTAATTTCTTATATATGTATTTTAATTACTGGGTTCTTGTTTTAAAATTGTAAAATGCACAGTTTTATCGTGGATGTCTGTGAATGTCAAGGTCTAAAACATTCCATTCTCTGTGTTCATTATGTAGAAATGTAATAGAATTAATGTAAAGGTGCTTTTCCTTAAGTTTCTTCTTAACTTTCTTAACTAGAGAATGTGAAATCACAGTTACTTTCTCATCAATGCCACTAAATTGGTTTATTCAACTACGATTTAGATGTGACATGACATGAAATCGGAAATGCTAAACTGCTGGAAGAATTCTGAATGCACAAAGTCTGGTCAATACAACAAAAACTAATTAATGAAAAGAAAAGCTGTCAGGACAGTTCTTGTTTATGCACTGCAATGTTTAAAAACTTCACTTTGACATTTAAGCTTCACAAGAGGAATCCTGTAAAGCCTTAATAAGGCTAGCAGCAATGTTGTGGTGTAGTCCCAATTGGTCTGTAGCCAAACATGACATCACTTCTCCCCCACATAAAGGGGACCATTGTCTGGCCAACATTAATGATTCTTGCACATTTTCTTTTCTCACTCTTCTAGAACTAGAGAGAAATCTTATAATTCCAGTTAATTAGCTTCCCTTTTGTGAGGCAAACACATTTATGCAAATGCTAGCATCACAAAATGTGTTTAGTTCTAAAACAATAGTCCCAATAATAATGATAGCTTCCTTAACAGAAAACACATTATTCTATTGTAAACCTCAGACAGTAGTCGTAATTCATAGGAAAAACACCTGGAAAAAATAAATAAATAAATAACAGCACTTTGCAATGGTTTCATTCAGAGGGGATTGTAGAACTATTTAGGACAATCACCAAATGAGTTTTGTAAAATTGTGTTTGAATATTGATATTTAAAAAATGATGGTCTTACAAAGTATGCTTATTTAACACAGAAATTAAACCCAAGAAAAGACCAGAGTTAACATCATTCAGTCTTCCTAAAATAATCACTCTGCTGTTTTCACTGTCACAGTTTAGCAGAAATAGTTTTCCTTCCACACGAATCTTTAGTGCACAGGCAGCATGTCTGTTAGTTTGAACCTCATGTCGATCACTCCAAACATTTTTTCAGGGTATGTCCAACAACAAAGACAGTAATAACACCTGTATCATCTTTCCATAGCTGTGCTGTACTGCATATCTGCAGGACCCCTTGGGAAGTGACACATTTGAAGCCTCAATATACTGCCCTGAATAAATACTGTATTTTAAACAAATACAAAAATAAGAAAATAAGTATTACACACTTACTGTTCAAGAATTACTGATACAACAGAGGAACGATGCATTTACCTGTGTCTCCTTTTATCTAAATATTCAACTACCCATGTTTAAGCTGAATGTGACACCAGTCAGCATTTCTTCCATGAAATCATTAAAGCAGAGTTCTTTTTATTTACCCAAGAGGAAACCTGCAGAACATCTACACCACTTTGGTCAATACATCTATCAACAGACAGTCCTATTTTCCACTGTGCTGTAATAATGAGGAATGACTCACTGAACTTAGGAATATAATGCTATATGCAATAATATATTGAATCAGGTATACAGCAGAGCTTACGAATGTACACTAGATATTATTGAATGAGCAGCAGACCCAGCATTTTTAAACCTTTTTTGAAAATAATCTATATACAGTAATCTGTGGCGTATCCGACGTCACATATCCGCCCTACATGTTTACCCGCCATGATCAATCGCTTCAGCAACGTTCATTTTTTATTGAACAGAGAAGATTAGTTCAGAGATTGTAGATCCACCAGAGTTTTTGTACACTGTGTTGTATGTGCTCCGTGCGCAACCATTGCTGGAAGTGTCACGTGAGCTGTTCCGTGTGTTGACTTGATATGTAAATAAATCCTGTTCTCCTGCGGGGGGCGTATCATCTTCAACCTCCGTCTCGCTCTCCTGACTGTCACTTAGCAGCGAATGCCACAAGCATTAATACCCTGCATCTTTCTAAACAAGGGATTTAGGGGAGTTCCCTTATAAAAGCTGAATCTCAAAACAATAATTGTGTGAATATAATGTACCGCCGTCCCTTTTCTTTGCAGCGCCAGCAATAAAGTCGCTGACAAGGTGAGTGTCTTTTGTTTATTAACCACAAACAACTGTAGCTGGCTTCCAGTCTCACACTGTAGGCAGGTACTGTTTCTCACTCAAAAAACTGTCACACACTTTTTTAACGGCTCCTCCTCCACCATTCACACACGGAGCCGTGCAATCTAACTAACCCCATTCACTCCCGGCTGCGCATACACACTTGCATGCATACCAGTTTAACAATACACACAACATGTACAACACATAATAACCACAGCAGCGGGACTTCTGAGCCCCCAGTTGTCCCGGTCGTTACAATAATAATTGTTACAGCTGTGTATAATGGTATTTAAAACAGGATTCATTTATCTGCCTTTTTACATATCCGCCCTTACTCTGGTCCCACGGCATACGGATATGCGATGGATTACTGTACATCTTCAACCAATGCCAAGTTTTAATCAGCAACATAAAATCAGTCAATGATGAGTCAGTCTCATCATTCCAATATCAAACTGGGGCTATTGGTTCCTTCTGAAGTCTACAATCCTATCTGTGATTGGACGTTACACAAAGGTCAATGATCACATGTATGTATCAACTGCTACATGTTTAAAACCTGTCCTTTGCACTGGATGCTCATTAGGCAGCTTAAGAGAGTGTGGGCCCAGAGCCCCAATTAAAACCACATTTATGTAGCTCTGATGCCAATGGAAACAAACAGATTGGTTTCTACACCACCTCAGTGACATGTGGCAAAAGAAGGTTCACCATCTCCAACAAAGTGTCTGCTAGGAAGATTCTTACAATTTTCATTTGGGAGACACGTTTTGTTGATTGACTTCCTGCCATGAGATGTTTCCATTTAAACAGCACATTTCTCCATTTGGCACCATTTAACTTCTATCAAAGGTCATTGTTTTACCATCAATGATGTGACGAATAAGGCTGTGAGAGCACCTGTGTGAGGCAGCAAACAGATTTACCTGTTTGTCTGCTTGACTTAATTTCTTATATATGTATTTTAATTACTGGGTTCTTGTTTTAAAATTGTAAAATGCACAGATGCATCTGCAAGGGCTGGGAAAGTAATGGACCAAATGCACAGCATCACCTTTCAGCCCCCCTGTATGTAGTAGAGCTATCCTAATGTTTCATCGACAGAAGTGAGGCTAAAGTCTTATTGATCAACAGACCCTAAAACGGTGCCAACACCACCATTTTAAAACCTAGATGTCAGAGGCCATCATGATCAAGAACAACCATGCATGTTGGCATTCACTGCCGCTTCTATCATTTACACTGAATCTACCAAATTCAATGACCAACTTTCAGAAAAAAAGCCTGAACAGCTCAAAGCCAGAAGCAGCTGAGCATTAGATGCCCAAAGGACTCTGATTACATTGAAGAATCCCCTATAGTTAGGGAGTTCAAAAAATGTATGTGACCACTGAATCTGTTTCCAAAATGAATATTCTCAGCATCACACATGTACACCTACACACTTCCACACGCACACGTATATGCAGTCAGTCTCCACAGAGCATCCATACTGCACACGTATTTAAAGAGCAAGTAGCATCAAATGTTATTTCATTCATGTATTTTTGTTCTTTCCTTTACCTTTTTCAATCATGCTGAGTTATGTTGCTCCAGTTATCTTTACCTGGCTTTGAACTTGCTTTAAGCTTCTCTAAATACAATAATTCCAACTGACCAGAACAGAACAGACTTCTTCCATTCAAACAATGTGATCTTTCAGCTCATCTGACAAACTACTTTACATATACTGGTATGGCTGGTTTCACAGACCCTGATTAGCATGTACATTAGGTAAGGTAGTCTATGATGCATGCTAATGATCATTTAATCATGTACTTCAGAGTACTGTAATCTGCCAAGTGTTTAATCTGTAGTATTTTGTATTTAATCATATCCTGATATAACTATCACTGACAGTTATCTGCTGTATTATTGAATTGTATTTTATCACACTTGTACTTGCTTGAACCAAAGTCATTGTATTTATCTTGCTCTTAATTGTATTATTACTTGTACTGTGATACTTGAAATGTATTTGCTTATGATTGTAAATCGCCCTGCATAAGGGCGTCTGCTAAGAAATAAATAATAATGAGGGACTGTGAAACCAGCCCATCCTGTATAGCAAGAGAGTGAGTAGGTTGAACCAGACAAGTTGAAAGGCCTATGATTTGACTAGAATGAAGTAGTCGTTCAGTCCTGGGCAGTTAGGATTTCAAGACAAGCCCACAAGTATTGAGAGACAATAGCTCTCTTTTTGAATGACCACAACCTAGTTTAATGAAAATGGTGGTAAGTGATGTAATCAGGTAATCACATGGGGTGTTAGTATTATGGTTAAGTATATTAAAATGACACACATGATTTACAGTTCTTAAAATACATGTAAAAATGTAAGTGTGGCATTCAGATGGATGGATGTACAGACAGAGAGCCACCACCATATACTGTTGTGACAGGCTGGACGAGTGGTCTGACATCACGGCAGAAGCAGGAAGGGAAAAAATACTGACACCAGAGAGTACTGCAGGTAAAGTGAAGAATCGGCTGGCTGCTGTTTTTATTAACAAATACAAAAATAAATAAAATATTTAAACAAAAACACACTGTGCTCGCAGAGCAAAATAAAAGGTTTAAACAAAACCAATCTCGAACACAGAAATAAATAATAATACAACACAGGTCAGGCTGGGCAGATTGCCTTCACTGTTCCTATGTTATTTAAGTTTCGTTTCTCTTTTCAATCGCCGTCTCTCTGCTCGCTCTCTCCTCTCTAACACCCACCCCGAATGCCGAGAGCTGCAGGCTTTTTATATCATGGCCGAGGGGTTTAACTAATTAGTAATCATCCTATTACCCCTCGGCCACAATCTGCACAGGTTTATTAATTGTGTTGTGGATGCGGCTACCCATCCACACTAAACAAAACAATCGGCTACGCCGTCATTTAAACAAAACAATAACAAAACATACGGCGCTTCACCGACATAAAAATAAACAAACACAAAGCAATCTGCACAGGGGCGGAGGGGGAGACCCCGATCTAAAAATAAATAAACAAATCAATGTACAGGGCACCTCGCCCTGTTACAACTGTACATATAAATAATGTTAACACAAAGTGCATCTCCCAAACAGTTTCCTACTCGGCACCGCCCAAGTTCTCCAACTTAATACCCTAGAGCCTAGCACTGAAAAAGAGAGTTCAACATGTGTAGTTGTAAAATGATGCACACCTAATACAATATAATAATATAATGTCAGTTTGGCTTTCCTTAAATAGTCCATCTTGTTGTGAATATGGCTGAATGCACTTGCACACCAATGTGAAAAATGAAAAATCAATACCATTTCATGACAGACAAGCTGTGGTGAAATGTGTTCACACAGGCACTACAACAGAAGAGTTATTATGTATGTAGAATCTTCATTGTATTTATGATGCAAAATTATTAAAGGTATAAACAAAGACAAGAATTAAAATGACTGCACCAGTAACAGTTTTTGATTGAATTTCTGCTTAGCGCAATCTATCTGACTAGTTTATAAATATTTTTGCTTTCTACAAAAATTAAGTTTATAGCTAAAGAAAACATAGTATACATGGTAGTTTGTGCTTTGTGTATTGCTTCTATTTGCCACTTCCTTCTCAGTCAATTCTGCTGAAACTCTTTCCTCTTTCCATGTATGTGTGTATGTGTGTTTATATATTTTAACAGATAAATGTTATTGTGCCAGCATACATTTTTAATATGATTTAAACATCAGTCTTTTACCCCAAAACATGAAAAATCTAAGCCAGCCTACAATAAAATGTACTGTTCCACATACCGTGTAATTTAGTTCATGAGAATGTCCTGAATTAATCTAAAAACTGATGATGAACTGTTCTGAGTTTCTTTGTTGGCGTTGAAAGAGAAGCCTTTTTTCAATTTGCTATGTAGAATTCGCTGGGGCATTATTGTATTCAAGTAGCATTTTTTGTTTGAAATATTTCCTTTGAAGCTTATTTCTGTCAACATTCGTGCTGCTGTCACCTAAAAAAAAATACTTCTAAATACTTCTAAATGCCTCTGGCTACTAACTTCGTAAACTAGTTTTGCAATTAGAGTTGTGTCAATATGAAATTTAGACACCCTGCTAAATCCAGGTTACTAAGCTTGACTACTGCCCAGTAGTACTAAACTAAAATCATATTGCAAGCTAAGCCACATTAGAAACTAGGCCTCTAGAGGTGAAACTGTTGTATATGAATCTACTGCTGCACCAAGACTCTTAAATCATCAGCAGCCATTGATAACCTGTTTAGGGTTTGGCAGCTACAAGATGAAGAGGATACAAAATACAATCCTGATAGCATTTTCCAAAATCCGTATCTATAATTTAACAAATATTTTACAAAAATGGAGGTACCTGCTTGAGTATTTTCCTTCATTAGGCCTAACATCAAAGGCATACGTACTTTGGCCCAGGAAAGAAGAACTAGATTTGTATCCTCAATACTTTTTTTCAAGCTTTTGTTTCAACTTTCTTTGATCCTTATTCATCATGCCCACACATTTTAAAGTCAAGACAGACTGTGAAAACAGCGACCTGTATAATCTTTAACACTAGAAGCCCCGCAGCTGTCTTTCTGATGACTGTATTGAAAACACTGTAAATAGTATAACAAAAGGAGAAACAGTTGGACATAATAATATATATATATATATATATATATATATATATATATATATATATATATATATATATATATTATATACAGTGCCTTGCATAAGTGAGAGGCGGACTGGAGTATTACACCAATCCAGGAGGGCAAGACAGGCGGATAATAAACTTAAGAGACTGACGGCACAGAGAGCTAAGTATCGTTCTCATCAAAACTTTATAGATACTTGTATAGATAATGCAGTAGTTCCAACTGGCTTTAAAATAAAACTAAGCGTAAACATGAAGACTAGTGAAGCAGAAAGATTAAATGTAAATCAGATATTAAAAGAGACTTCGTTTAAGGTAATGCAGGAAGCTAAATTAACATCGGCAAGACGAATTAGAGAAATAAGTAATGAAATAGAGATAGTAATAAATGACATAAATTGCACGTTCCCTCCATCAGAAATGAGACAGTTACTTCGTAAAGTAGAAAACCTTGAGAACAAAACACTAGAATATCTGAACAACAAAAAGATAATGAAATTACACAAATTAATAGGTCAACCGGGATTACAAAATAGAATAGGTCTAGAAAAAATTAAAATTTCAAATCATAACAATTTCGAGAATAAGGAAAACACTGCTGAAAAACTTTCGAATAGAAGTCTTGAGCAATGCGTGTATAAGAGTTATGACGACTACAATATAGTTCAAATAGAGAAGGACGGGAACTGTTTCTTTAGATGTTTAGGTGTAGTTTTATACGGTTCACAAAATGACCATCGAACAATTAGACATGATATAACATAACTAATGGAAAGCAATATAAAACAATATGAAATGTACATCGACTCAGTGACCCATATTGAAAAAATGAAATTAAGTGACAGGAGTATAGATTCTTGGGCTACAGAGGCAGAAGTTATGGCAGCTGTAGACCTCCTAAATAGGCCCATACACGTATACATAGACTTAAAGAATAAGGACTGTTTTAAATACGAAGGCACAATAGAATATATTAAAAATAAGAACAATCCAATTAATCTTTTATACAACAATAACCATTTCTCAGTTATTGTATTTAAAGACAATGAAACCGGAAGAAAATCTGAATACTGTGGCATAATTAAGAAAGATAATCAAAATAAATCTAAAACAGTAAAAATAAACCAGGTTAAAGTAAATAATAAAATGCAAAATAGAGAGTTAAACATGAATAGGACAGAGAATTCAAAACAGAAAGATAGGAGACCCAAAAATAGACATGGTACCAAATACACAAAAGAGAAGACAGAAGACATAGTATTTAATTTATCAAGTAAAACTTTAACCACATCCCAAAAAGCGGTACTGAGTAAAGGACTTAAGTTCATACCAACTAAAAGATACATCGATAAAGATAAACTGGCCACTGAATTAAAGGAGTGGGAGAGACGCATGAGATTAGCAGAATATTTTTTCAATGAAAATCTCAGATTCAGAGGGTAATTATGAGCATGGGATTAAGGTTAATAGTACAAGCACATGGACTCCTCCGGATGGAAGAGATAAATGGTTAGATATGTATATTGAAGTAGTTAAAAAATAAATAATAGTAGGACTAAAGAAAAGATGTAAACTTAATTTAACCAATATTGAAGAACAAGCTATGACTGAGTTGTTAAATGATGATGATATGATGATAAGACCAGCAGATAAAGGCTCAGGAATAGTGATAATGAACACAGATGACTATATGAAATCTGTAGAATGTGAATTAAATAATACATATACATATGAAGAAGTTAAAAGCAATAAGATCAATAAATCGGTAAAAGAGGTTAAGGAAATTGCAGAGAGACTATACAATAAAGGCATTATAGCAAAAGAATTAAGAAAATACATGCAGCCACATAATGCAAGAACAGGCCTAGCAAGAGGAAATCCTAAAATGCACAAAGAAAATCACCCTATGCGAATGATAGTCAGTACAATTGATAATCCAACACACATAATAGCTGAAATAGCAGAAAAACAACTTAGGTCGCACGTTGAGAAATTACCAAGCTATGTTAGTGATACAACACAATTTTTAAAAAGACTTGAATCAATAAAACACAACCTTCCAGAGAATACAATTTTGCATGGATGTAAAATCCTTGTACCTAAGTGTCCCTCGTAAAGAAACTTTAGAAGCTTGTCAAAAAGCATTAGATAATAGACTAGATAAATCAATACCTACAGCAGAGGTACTGAACATGATAAACATAGTTTTAGAAAACAGTTATTTTACATTTGTTGATAAGAATTACAAACAAAACGATGGTACAGCAATAGGATCTAAATTAGGAATGCATTTTGCCAGTACATACATGGGGAAATGGGAAGAACAATTACTTAGAAAATCGGAAAGAGAACCTTTAGAATACATTCGGTTTGTAGATGATATTTTTGGGGTTTGGACACATGGAAAAGAGTCTCTTTTCCAGTTTCATAAAATGGCAAATGAAATACACAGTAATATTAAGGTGGACCTTCGATGGACAAGGAAAGAAATATAATTTTTAGATACCATAGTAAAACTTGAAGAAGGTTCAGTTGAGACTGACCTCTTCTGTAAACCTACTGACATGCACCAGTATTTACACATGTCCTCTGCACATCCGATACACACTAAAAGGACAATCCCAAAGGGTCTAGGAATAAGAATACGAAGAATATGCTCTAAAGAAAGTGACTATGTAAAACAAAGAAATGTATTAAAAACAAATCTTAAAAAAAGAGGATACAAAGAAAGAATTATAGAGATGGAGTTAAGAAAAGTGGATAAACTAAAAAGAGATGATCTACTAGATTATAAAAATAGAGATAAAAAGGTCAAAAGAGTCCCATTAGTAATGACTTACTCTAAACTTTTGCCCAATATTTCTAAGATAGTTTGGAAACACTTGCGGATTCTACATAATTCAGAAAAATTAAAAAAAGTATTTCTTAAGGCCCCAGTTGTAGCATTCAAAAGAGAAGCTAATTTAGGTGATATTTTAGTTCACAGTAAACATAAAAGAATAATTGACAAAATAGGTACTACGAACATGTGCACCAGTAAATGTAAAGTGTGTAAATACATAGACAAAAGTAAAAATATAATTAAACATAAGAACACCACATAGCCACTAAAAATTAATACCTACTGTAAAAATAGCAATGTCATTTATGGAATAGCCTGTGAAAAATGTGATGAAATCAAATATGTTGGAGAGACTGGAACTACTTTATATAAAAGAATTTAGAACCACCTTTCATTAATTAGAAATAAAAAATGAATGAACCAATAGTACAGCACTTCACCAGTCAGGAACATGACATAAATGATGTAAAGTTTGTAGTATTAGAACAGCTCAAATTAGACAATGCGACATATAGAAGAATAAAAGAAAGTAAATGGATAAATAGACTGAACACGATTATGCCAGCGGGACTCAACAGAAAAGAATGAACTAATTAACTTCAATAAATATATAACATTTAAATAAATAAACAAAATTCATTCAAAAGTTGTGCATGCTGATGCACTGGGGAGGCCAAATCTAGACTGATCCTCAGAGCCAGCATTGCATGATATAATAAAAATATAAGTTTATATTAAGTAGTATTAATTAGAATTAATACAGATTCAAAGATAGAAGTAAAAATGATGTCACAATATATAGAACACCATTACATCATATATATATATATATATATATATATATATATATATATATATATATATATATATATATATATATATATATATATACATATATATATGAACATTTATTTTGCAAGTCAAAACAAGAAAATGTAAATAAATAAACATCTGAACAGACATCGGTTTACAACATACATATTTATAAAACTGAAACGATAGCAATACATTTTTAACTTTTCAACAGCATTTGGTTTATTATCAGATGAGCAAAAGCAACTGAACAATGTAGATAAATAAACTTAGAAAAAAACATTTTACAGAAGCGCACAGCACAAGAAGTTGAGTCTAAGGCTGTTCACAATCAACACAAATAATGCGCTTCTCCACACCGCCTTTCTGCACAGGGCACAGCTGTCTGAAGTTTTATTTTTATTGCACTTGCCAACCTGGCATTGGCGTCTCTCGCTGCTCTCAGCGGACTTGCCAGCTTCAGCTGTGGGTACACGCTGTGCAAGTTTCCCTCTGTTCCAAATGCTTCTTGTGAAGTTGCTGTGCTAACTGTAAAATATATTCTCTCCTTGGTAAATTCTTCTCCATGCATTCTTTGTAAAGTACCCAAAAGTTGATGGCTGCTAGGTCCAATACATTGCAAAATACCTGAACAGACCACCGTCGGGAGCCAGCTTTTACGGAATACTTCCTTGCCATCTGATCCAAAACATCAACTCCATATTTTGTTGCGTTGTAAAATGAAGAGTTTGCGTATTCTATGTAAGGTGTGCAGTAAACACAGGTTGCAGCATTCTATATAGCTTACTATTGTGTTTATACTTTACAAGAGATACAGGTTATACAATAAGTGTGCATTATAGAAAATATGTAACCCACGGCAGCTCAGTCTTCTGCATTGCACACGTGGTGCGTGTTTTATTCAAAAAAAATGTACAGACGTGAATGTCTTCATATGTGTAGAAGACTGGAACCGGGTAATTCAACCAAGCAAACTAAAGAGGTGGCAGCAGTGTGGAGTAGTGGTTAGGGCTCTGGACTCTTGACCGGAGGGTCGTGGGTTCAATCACAGGTGGGGGACACTGCTGCTGTACTCTTGAGCAAGGTACTTTACCTAGATTGCTCCAGTAAAAACCCAACTGTATAAATGGGTAATTGTATGTAAAAATAATGTGTAAAAAATAATGTAATTGTATGTAAAAATAATGTGATACCTTGTAACAATTGTAAGTCGCCCTGGATAAGGGCGTCTGCTAAGAAATAAATAATAATAATTAAAAACTGCATCATGATGCACGTACACAGAACAAAACAAGATTTGGCAGTAACAAATAACCACTACAATAGTAAGACAAACAAACAATCCACTACCATCATTAGTGGGAAAAAGCATGATAAGATAAAGACATGGGCACTGTTTGAGACAACCTGACAGGTGGACATTCAGCAGCAGGAAATTCTGGGGAAGCTTAAACATTGACTTCAATCCAAGAAATGCCTGTAACAACCAGCTTGTACAGTAAAAACAACGTTGTGCACACAAAGTATGCCTAAATCGAATTTCAGACACTTGAACTACAAAAACCTCATGGCAAGGCAGTCCAAAAGAAGTACCAGACAAAACACTTGGAGAACAACTGTATGAATCAACAACTTGACAGACATTGAATAAAAATCTTATTTTCTCATGACCATTCAATCTTTCAGTTCATGTAAACACAGTAATTGGATTAACTCTCTAGTGAGCTACAGATTGCATTGGCATCCATGCACAAATTCCCAAATTATTCTGAAAATGAAGTAACACACTATTTGGCATGCGACATGAACATAAACATAGTGAATGCTATAATGAACAATTCAAACCCATGGCTAAAGAGTTGTTTCATTCACGGTACAATATCAAAGAAAAAATATGCATTGTGTTATTATAAACTGGTATGCTTCAAGCCATGACATTTTTTTTATCCACTTTTTTAGTTGTTATTTTTTTTCTACAGAAATGAACCTTTCATGAAAGAGCCTTTATAAAACCAATGTGCTATAGTTGATGTACAAAGGTTTGTTTCTATTCAGTTGAAGCAGCAGTGCTGCAGGAAACACTGATTACCATTACTAACCAAAATACGATCCCCTCAATTTCAGAGCATTTACACTTGCTTCAGCAGCAGGGGGTCAATTCCTATTGTGTTCTTGAAGAGAAAAGTATCTTTATTTCTTAAGTGTATTGTTTTGTAATTTGCCCCTGGGGATTTGCATTATATATATATATATATATATATATATATATATATATATATATATATATATATATATATATATATATATATATATTTTTTTTTCTTCACATCCTTAAATACTTTTTACAAAGTATTAGGGATAGAAATAAGACTCCTATTGTATAGCAGTTGGACTCATTCCAGGTTTTATTATGAGCTTACATAGTCCCAGCGTTTAGTAGCCAGCGTTTAGTAGCCAGCTTGGTACACTATCATGGTTAATGCACAAGAGTTATACAAAACAAAAGTTTTGCAATATAAAACCAAGTTCTGTTTGTATAGCTGACCCAGTTGCCAGCTGCATTCATGGGAAATCAATTTTAAAATGTAATGTTATTAATTATTTATTAAAACTTTGTTTCACCAGCCTAGGTCTATTGAGATCACAACACCCTTTTCAAGGACATCCTGGGCGCTAGGCAAGGTTTTAAAAATGTAGCACATCCCATAGTCTACACTATGCAGCAAGAGTATATGAAAGAATACAAAGCAGATTGGTGCCAGCTTCAACAACATTACTGAGGCGTTGGTTCCAGACTCCCACAATTCTCTGTGTATAGTGTAGCCATGTGCTCCAAGCACCATGAGTCTGCCCAGTAACCGGTCCTTCAGTTCTCCCCACTCCTGGTAACCAAGATCAATCATATGGGTAAAAGAACTAGCAAAAAGAAGAACTAGCACAAACAACTAGTACAAACAGCTAACGCAAAGAAGAACTAGGAGAAAGAACTAGGAGAAAGAACTAGCGCAACGAAGAACTAGCACAAAGAAGAACTTGCGCAAAGAAGAACTAGCACAACGAAGAACTAGCACAACGAAGAACTAACAAAAATAACTAGCACAAAGAAGAACTAGCACAAAGAAGAACTAGCAAAAAGAACTAGCACAAAGAAGAACTAGCACAAAGAAGAACTAGCAAAAAGAACTAGCGCAAAGAAGAACTAGCACAAAGAAGAACTTGTGCAAAGAAGAACTAGCACAACGAAGAACTAGCACAAAGAACTAGCACAAAGAAGAACTAGCACAAAGAAGAACTAGCAAAAAGAACTAGCACAAAGAAGAACTAGCACAAAGAAGAACTAGGAGAAAGAACTAGCGCAACGAAGAACTAGCACAAAGAAGAACTTGCGCAAAGAAGAACTAGCACAACGAAGAACTAGCACAAAGAACTAGCACAAAGAAGAACTAACAAAAAGAACTAGCACAACGAAGAACTAGCACAAAGAAGAACTAGCACAAACAACTAGTACAAACAGCTAACGCAAAGAAGAACTAGGAGAAAGAACTAGCGCAATGAAGAACTAGCACAAAGAAGAACTAACAAAAAGAACTAGCACAACGAAGAACTAGCACAAAGAAGAACTAGCACAAAGAAGAACTAGCACAAAGAAGAACTAGCAAAAAGAACTAGCGCAAAGAAGAACTAGCACAACGAAGAACTAGCACAAAGAAGAACTAGCACAAAGAAGAACTAGCACAAAGAAGAACTAGCAAAAAGAACTAGCACAAAGAAGAACTAGCACAAAGAAGAACTAGGAGAAAGAACTAGCGCAACGAAGAACTAGCACAAAGAAGAACTTGCGCAAAGAAGAACTAGCACAACGAAGAACTAGCACAAAGAACTAGCACAAAGAAGAACTAACAAAAAGAACTAGCACAACGAAGAACTAGCACAAAGAAGAACTAGCACAAACAACTAGTACAAACAGCTAAGGCAAAGAAGAACTAGGAGAAAGAACTAGCGCAATGAAGAACTAGCACAAAGAAGAACTAACAAAAAGAACTAGCACAACGAAGAACTAGCACAAAGAAGAACTAGCACAAAGAAGAACTAGCACAAAGAAGAACTAGCACAAAGAAAAACTAGCAAAAATAAGAACTAGCAAAAAGAACTAGCAAAAAGAAGAACTTGCACAAAGAAGAACTAGCACAATGAAGAACTAGCAAAAAGAACTAGCACAAAGAAGAACTAGCACAAAGAAGAACTTGCGCAAAGAAGAACTAGCACAAAGAAAAACTAGCAAAAATAAGAACTAGCAAAAAGAACTAGCAAAAAGAAGAACTTGCACAAAGAAGAACTAGCACAATGAAGAACTAGCACAAAGAAGAACTAGTAAAAGAACTAGCACAAAGAAGAACTTGCGCGTCTCACGCAAAACGAAATAGCAACTCTCATCAATGGCCTCAGTGAGAGCTGGTCAAGCAGAAACATGGAGACGCAACACAGTAGATTTTACTGTTTTTAAGTTTAACATATAACATTTAATAAAAACTTATCACACTTTGTCAAATTGTAATTTTAACTCCTCACATATTGCCCTATATGTACAAAAAAGAAAATAAAAGAATGGATAAATAAAGAAAGAAAGAAAGAAAGGAAGAAAGAAAGAAAGAAAGAATTCTAATTATTAGTTAACCAGGTTAAAATCTAATTTGGGTCTGACATTGAGCTCCCTTGCCTACCACATTCAGAATCAAAACTCATCTAGCTCCCTATGATTTCCAATCATTTAACCTGATAAAATGCACATATTATAATCCAGTGGAAGAAGTTTCAATTAAATAACAAGATCATTTCATGACTGAATATTCCCCATGCTGAAAGTCAGCTTAATTTTCATAACCATGGGCTAATTTGTGCATTTATATGATGTATAGCTTGCATTAGGGACTGCTTTTCATTAACTTAAAATGTGCTTGATGAAGTGCCCCTTAAAGTTGATTCCAAATGACAGAATGTCAAAAAGCTAAGGAGGAACTTACTACAGTACCATCTTATGTCTACGTATGCGATAGTAAATAGTTAATTTAGCCATCATACTTTATTGGCTGGTTTCACAGACCCTGATTAGCACTAATCTTGGACTACCCAATGTTACCTTTGGTAAGGATCTCTATGATGAGTGTGAATTAGGGTCCCAGAAATCTTTAAACATTTCCAAAGATGTGCTTTACAAAGACATTAGTAAAATATAGAATAGCATAGAATATATACCAGTAATATAATATAATAATCAGGAATCAGAAGAAAGAATACCTAAAAGTGAAGAATAACTGATATATCTAACCCCTGCAAGGTAGGCATAATAGAGGGTGATTACCTAAAAGGTAGTGATAAGGAGTGCTTTTCATTGTGAGCTGGTTTGGGAGGAAATTTATTGTGAAATCACAAATCTTTAACTCGTGTTATATACAGTCTGCTTTATGAATGAAGTCTGATATTAACATGTTCACTGTTACCACTTTTATCAATCAGATTTGCTTTTGTATTCCAACTTACATGCAGTGTTCTTGTTTCTCAACAACACAAGATCGGCTGGCGAGATCTATGGACAATGGAACAGAGCAGGATCAGTTTCCTCATCAGGTCAACATGATGTTGTCCCATCACCACAGAACCTTAATCTATGGGTAGGAGAGGATCCGTGGTGTCCTTTGGGTTCATCGCCAGCTACATTAAGGCACATTTTGACAGGATGTAAGGTGGGTCTTAGCCAAGGACAGTTTACTTGGCATCATGACCAGGTGCTGCGATGTTTGGCCTTAGCATTGGAAGACAAGCGCAGCATGACCAACAGGTTGCCACCAATTCCAGCAATATATGACACACGAAGAACAACATTCCTCCATCCAGGGGAGCAACCACCAAGAAAAGGTATTAAAACCAAAACTCGTCTAGAACAACTGGAAGCTATTAGAGACTGGAAAATGCAGGCAGATGTTGGAAAACGGCTTATTTTCCCACCTGAGATTGCCACCACTAACCTTCGACCTGATATTGTCTTGTGGTCTGGATCAGCAGGCCTTGTTCACCTGGTAGAGTTAACAGTACCATGGGAGGAAGTTCTGTCAACATTGAAGATCTCAAATAGCATCATGAATGAGAAAAAAACAGGCAATAATTTTAGAAGAAGATAGCGTCCTTATTCTTAAAATAAATTATGCAAAATGCAAAGTATTAAAGCACGGCACTGGTTTATAACAAACTCAAAAATGTCATTCCACTGTGTCTCATTTTATAGTAATAAAGTGTGTAACGTTACGGTCTTTGTTTTCACTGAAACTTTTGTATTTTAAAAGTAGGTAAAGGCTTTAACGCTAACCAAATTATTCCGCTGTCAGCTTCCAATATCCCAGTGTGGAAGGGTGGTGGGCAATTCACTGACACACACGGGGAGACAGAAGGTTTTATTTGAAATGCCGCTTGGCGCACAATTTATTTTCGCCACAAGGTGGCACTGTGGTACTGCTGCAGAGCACAACCTAATACCAGCAATGGTAAAAAGTTGGCAGGTCGTAGCGCACACGCAGGAGCTCAAAATAATAGTGAAAACAAAAGGCACAAAGAAAAAGGGAAAATAAAATACAGTAATAAAACTACAAAATAAAAGGCAAATGCCCCTCAACCTTCAGCCAGCGCTGCACCCACTGGCACACGGAATAAAAGACAATACCAGGTTGCTAAATGCAATAAAAACAAAACCTTTGATGTCTGCGCCCGTTGTGAAAGGGCAAATCTGTGGCAAATGCACTGGTACAGTTGAAAAGCGTGATTTCTGCATAGATTGTACTTAGAAAGCTGTAATAGAACTCTGAACAGACAGACAACCTTTGAACTCTGTTTCACTCAAAGCGCTTTTATGTTGCATGTTATGTTATATTTTTGTTTTATGCTATTTTTATAACTAGTTATTTATGTTTTATAATTGTATATATTGCTTAAAGTTTATTACAGTTTTTCATATTTATGTATATGTGCTCTTTTTGAAAAAAATAAGAAAAAAGTTTAATCTTCAATTCAAATACGGTGTTTCTGCTCTGAAAATGTTATGTATGATGTTCTGGTGTTATGTATGATAAATAAAAATATTAAGTAGTATCCGTTTGTTTTTCATTTTCATATCAAAGCCATTTTAAAATGGAGCCGCACATTTTGTGGGTGCGGCGGTTGTATGTAATCTAAATCTAGTGTTAAGCAATGTAACATTTTAAAACAGTAATTATAACAGTACATTTCAATAGGAGTGTATCTAATACTGTAGTGTACCACCTTAATTTAAATATAATTTTCCGCCGATCCTCTGTGAAAAAGACATTATAGATCCACTATGCATTCCGGTACCAAACCCGAAAACGCACAGCACAGCCCTACACAACCATGGTACTTTTTCTTGACATCATGTATAAATAATTGTACCTGCACAATATTAACAGTTTCTTCCGCAAGTGAATCCTTCCTTGTTGTCTCACTGTGTTTAATTTCTTCTGTTTTCCACCTGCTGTGGCACATATCAGACATTTCCCTTTGACTCATCATTATATCAATAATATCATATTATAGAAACAATACAATGCAGTGCCATTCTGTGTTGTCGATATAATCACTGGACAGCGATGAACTATCAATCAAAATGAATGAATGCCGCTGATGCAGTGTGACTCTGAGCGCGAGCAATTACATCACATAGCCACCATAGTTGACTTCATTCCGGCGGGTTAGATTAGAAAAGAATGATTTGAAAAACTATTTTATTTGTTTGTGAAGAAAGTGGAAGACATAATGCCATATTGATCTGGGGTGGGGGGTAACTGCAACTTCAAAGACTTCCCGTTACTTTCGACATATCTAAATGATTTACAGCTATCTTATTTGGAGATATCTCTAAATGATTTAGAGATATCTCCAAATAATGTTCTGTTCATTTGGAGGTATCGCTAAATAGACATGAAGTCCATTAAAAACATAGATCATTTTCATATGAAGTCATTTAGAGATATCTTCAAATGACTTCCTGTTTATTTTGAGATGCTGTATCTGTAAAAGCACAGGAAGTTATTTTGAGATATCTTCAAATGATTTACAGCAAAGGTTTGCAATCAAACTTTTATCACGGGCCGCATATCCAGAAAACTAGTTTAACCTAATGTGTATAGCAGACCGTTAGCTGCAATATACATACGCGTATATATATATATATCTACAAAACAATTAAAAACAAAGCATTAATATCGTACTGATATACCATATACACACGCATTGCACAATAACACAAAGCAAATTAAATATCTACTTGCTGAAGCGGTTTTTATTTTAGCAGACGAGTTGTTCAGTTGTAGCAGGCAGTCACCTCCCTAGCAACAAGCCTCCTATGTTGGGAATGGGTGCTTTCAATGCAGCGGGTTTGTGCATTTAAGAAAGTAGAGGAAGACTCAGAAAATTAGTTGGAGACAAGCTGATGAGAAACAATTACCCTCCACAGTACAGATTAAAATGGTGTGCAGCTTTTTATGCGAAAAATTTAAGTCAACAAAGTTAAAAAAAAATATTCACGATATATTCATAAGTGAAATGTAATTAACATACTGGGCCACAGACAGACGATAAACGGGTCACGCGGTTGTGTATCCCTGATTTAGAGGTATCTTTAAAACCCTCATTTTAAGATATCTCTAAATGGCAGTTTGGTGCACCATGCTAGCAAAATCCACATGGTTTCCATAGGATTTAAAGATATCTCTAAATCATTGAAGATATCTCTAAATGACTTCCTGTGAAAATGCTCTATGTTTTGAATGGATTTCCTGTCCATTTAGAGATATCTCTAAATGAACAGGAAATGATATAGATATTTTTAAATGAACAAGAAGTTATTTAGAGATATCTTTAAATGAACAGGAAGTTATTTAGAGATATCTGAAAAAGTATTTAAAGATATCACAAAAATATTTTGAGATATCTTATAATGATTTAAAGATATCTGAAAATGCATTTTAGCTATCTGGAAATGATTTAGAGAGATCTATAAATTAATTTGATATATCTCTAAATGATAATTTAGCTTGCCATAGTGCTCTATATGTTGCTAATATAATATAAAAGAATGGGTCCTAAACAATGTTGACAGCCCCTCATTCAAACTTCTAAGTTAGCTGATACTAACCTCTGCATCTTCTGAAATGTAATACACCCTGGACGTCCAGCATATTAAAGATTAAACTAATGAAGAATGCGATTCATTATTCGGAGCTGCTTGATGCAAAGGCTCAGAGGAACTCAAAATCCCAGGCACCTGTACAATACTTATTGACTGGCTGTACAAGATGGATGAAATATTTATAAATCACAACAAAGGAAAATGGTATTGGAGTTAGCTTGTTTTTTTTTTTTAATGATTACTGTACAGACAAGGTCAAGTACTAAGGCAATGCCATCTCATCACAGCCTTAAAGCCAAAGAAAAGCCAGCGTTATTGATCCTTTTGAGCCTTACTATATACCAAAGTAAAACCATCAATATTATTTAATCCACCATATTATTTGTCGGGAGAATGAAATTAACAAGCAGAAATGTGTCTGTATCTTTTGAAAACAAGCTTTAATACTGAGCTTTAATACATTTTCTATTTGTGTTGCTTTTTGTATACAGCCATAAAAATGTACATAATATACACATAGATATTATCATTACCTACGTCAAAATGAACATCACACTTTTTTTAACATGTTTTAATGCAAAACACTTAATAATTGTTGTCACCCGTTTTCCAGAAATACATGCTCATATCACAAAATAAATATAAGGATTCATGTGAGGATTGAGGAAATGCTTATTCTTAATTTCACTTACATTTTGTTATGTTTTTTTTTGTACTTTTATTTATATTTTAAAAATAAGTTAATTTATTTTGTATAGGATCTCCTTGTCATGCGAAACAGAGTGGGTCTGGCTGCTGAAACTAGTAGTCACATCTGTAGACCTGGGCAAGATATACCCTCATTGGTTACTACATAGGTCATTGATTCTGTAGAAATGCCCAGTACAGAATAAACATGAGCGTATGACACAAAAACAGATTAAACACGTTTAATTTCATTAATTAATTAATTAATTAATTAATTTAATTATTTAGCTTAAAATGGCTCATGTTAGTAATTACAACTTCGACTGAGGCTTCGCCTTTGCGGCACCAACCATCCCAACCATTCATTAATTCCAGAACATTCCCTGGACCTTGATCATTATTGCTTGTTCCTTAGTCATCTTCCGTGAGCTTTAATGGAGCTTCCTGATTGGTGGATGGTGGTTCTGAGGGTTCTAATTTCTGGGAATGGGGCTCTCTCATCACACCAACGCTCCCTGTATCACAGTCTGAATAAATTACAAGGGAAAAACAGCAAAGTTATCTCCATTATTTAAAGCATTCTGTGATGAATCAGCATTTTATTTGGCATGAAAAAAGAGTTCTCTAGCCATTTTATGGGAAGCTGTATGTATAAATCACTCTACACGACTGCTAAGTCTGGTAAAGTACTGTATCAGTAAAAGGCTGCAGTTTGTATGCGTTTGAAATGCAGGTTGTCGATTCAGCCAATAAAAAAGGCCCTAGGACTGTCATTTTTTTTATTTTTTTTTATTTTTTATTGACCTTAAGTTTAGATAGAAACAAGTAGCTTTATTAACAATTCATAATATTAGGTGAAGGAGATATTTAAACTGAAGATATTCCAGGAACACCCTGTACATGTGTTACAATTATTTTAGTTCCAGAAGTATCCTATAGTTATTGGAGCTGACAAGGCATGGTCAGTTTATCTCTAGAAGCACTGTTGATGCTCCCAGAGGTGCAGAAGCTTAAATCAATAAGAAAACAACAACCAAAAGATTATTTGTTGTTTAAATACATATTGTATGAGATGTTAAGGGTACATGTAGATACTCCAGGAACCATGGATGTTCTTAGAGCATTTCTCACCGGACACTGCTGGCGCTACAGGCTCCAGCTGCCCACGGCTAGCAGCCGAAATCAAATAAGCATTTCAGTACTTTTTTTTCAAACCTGGCCAACCCTGGAAATTCTTGTTGTGCATCAAAGGTCACTGGGAGATTGTACGGCAATGACACTGCTTTTAGAACAAAGCAGTCCAAAAAAACAGTACGAACAGGGAAAGCATTTTTAAGCATGCACGACCTCCACATTAACAGTTGAATGCACGTTTGATTTATGAAACAAACACATCATTAATTACAAATAAAAAATGAATCTGGTTACGAAGGAGATCACAGCCAAAAAAACAGCCAGGTTTTGTCATTGTGTTTATCATGAATGAAAAAAAAGTAATGCAACTTCAGATTTGTGTACATTGTTCAATGTAACAAAGTGCTCTGCTTTTGGTGAATACAATAAAGCTTAAAGAAAAACAATAAAGAAAATGTCATATGCATGCTTTACCTATATGAAAGAAGGCATTGTGAGCTTGTTGTGTACTACAAGAATGAATGTAACAGAGTTATTGTGAAAAAACAATGGTAGCTATTTCCCTGTATTTTTTTTCTCTACATGCACCTCCTTGCTGCGTGATGAAGCAGTTCCTTTGTAGGCATTTTTGCTACATCGAGTATGAAATACGAAACCTGACCAAATTGCCGTGCTCAGCCACTTGGGCAAGCAGTAGAAATACCCTGTTTTGTTGCCGTGTGCAGCCGTAGTTAGGAAGTACTAGGCAGTGGAAACAGGGCAAATGTCTGTTTGTAATTGCCCTGCATATTTGTGCTACCAAATGTCAAAGGTGGCAAAAAATGCGTGTGGACATGGCCCGGAGCAAAGCGACAAGTTCCGGGAGCCAGGTGGGAGTGGCTCGACTGGCTTTGGTCTCCTCTACGCTGTGCTGGACCTGGCGCACTGTGGGTTGGTGTCCCAGTTGACGTGGCAGGGCCTCCTCATCCTGGAACACTGCCTCTATTGCCACAGCTTGGTTCACCGCCTCTTCCAGCGTCCGTGGGTCAGGAGGCGGACCTGGTGTGGCAGTGGCGGTGGTTGCAGGCTGTGCATAAAGGCGTCCAGGGCTATCCGTCAACAGAAGCTGTCGGGCTTATCGCTATATGCCCGTCTTGCCAGCTGTGCGGCATCTGCAGCTAAGGCTCCCATCCTGTGCTGGAGTTGGTCCTGCAAGCCCAGGTAGGAGTCGCAATCCCTGAACCGCCGCTTTACAGCCATTGTCATTTCTGTGCAGTCGACCCTTTCCTCCCAGCTCCGGTCCAACAGCACTTCAGAGGCTAAACCCTCCAGAGCTTGCGGTCCATCCAGCCATATTCGGCCATGGACAGCTCGAACAGCGCGAGGAAGGCTTCCAGGGAAGAAGTGCCGTTGAACCGGGGCAGCTTCGGCATAGGACCCTGGGGTGAGATGGGCTGTCGGTTCATTGCGGGCAGCACCATCCCACTCTCCTCTGCTCTGTTCTGCGGTGTCCGCTCTGCCGCAGGGGGTGATAGCAGCTCGGCACTGGCAGGCGGTGGCCAGGGGAGTGCCAAGGCGATTCTCCTTGGTAATTGGGGGCGGACTTCAAGCGGGGTTCTCACAGCTCGCGGCTTCTCCAACAGCGACGGCTGAATGTGGGGTGGATGGCGAGGGTGATCACGACTGGCTGGCTGGGAACAAGGATGAGCAATACTTGAAGATAATATCCTTAAGGAATAGAAAGAAGACAAGCGTTGACAACAGAACTGGCAGAAGCCACAGGTGTCGTTGTCCATCAAATCAACAGTACGAAGGTCACTCTTGAAATGAGGACTTAAAGGATGTGTTGCAGTAAGAATACCTCTGTTAAGAAAGGGGAACATGACTAAGATATTAAAATATGTACAAGAACACAGAAATTGGACTATGGAACAATGGTCAAAGGTGCTTTGGACTGTTGATGGATGGACAACGGCACCTGTGACTTCTGCCAGTTCTGTTGTCAAGTCAACGTTTGTCTTCTTTCTTTTCCTTAAGGATATTATCTTCAAGTATTGCTCATCCTTGTCAGACAGCTTTTTGGGTCTTCCAGTCCTGGGTTTGTCAATTACAGATGATGTTTCTCTGTACTTGTTGATTATGCTTCGGAAGCCACACCTTGAAAATCAAGTGATGCAAGCTATTTCATTCAATGTTTTTCTTTCTTTATGCAAGTCAAAGTTGTTATAATAGTAGAACACACTAGTGGAAGCTTTGAGTAAATTGTTGATGCTCATAATGCATCAGATAGAAAAATGCAACATGTCTAAAACTTTTGCACAGCAGTGTATATATAATTAATTTTTGTATATAATCAGATTCAACTTCAATTCAGGGATACATATTTCAGACCTAAACATGGATTATACAGGTTGGTAATGAAGTCAGTAGGCAACTCTGAAATGCTGCTGTTGACAAAAACACATTAACCACCAAGAAAAGTAACTTGGCAGGTGGAGGCACCGAATATTTGAAAACAAGATTCTAAGGGCACCAACAAGGATCCTAAAGAGCCTTTACACTGTACACTTTTCTTTTTTTGCTTTTATTACTAATTATGAACCCTAGAAATTTCATCCACCAATCAGAAAGCTCTGATACCTAGCACTGCCACACAGTTTATCACTGCAGGACATTCAGTGTGCCTTACACAATGAAATGAAAAATAAGGCAACCTGTAAATTTATCTGCAATTTATAGATTTACTTTTAGTAAAGCAAAGAAGGCACGATTTACTGTTTTAAAAAAAAATAATAATAATTGAACATCAAGACGATTATCATTTGTTTTAATTAATTGTGTTCTATCATCAAAGCACAGGTCTTTAGCGGTAAACAGCTGCCTATTCATCTTTCTGGGCATGAGTGCAAGCTTTAATGAGTAGGGTGAGTCAAGGCCATTACAATCTAAAACACTGGCTGATACATCATTCAAAATATGTAAAAATGTCAAAGGAGACATTTGTGTGCCTTTCACTTCTGGAGGTCTGGGTTCCAGTGAGTTTGGTCTCAGCATAGCACCCTGTGGACATAAGCCTGCATTACAGAAAATGAACACACCATTGACTCACAGAGTACTGGTGGAAACTCTCAAGGTGGCTCCCAACAATGTGCCTAATAGCACCAATATTAACAAGTTGACTAGCACCATGATGAAATAAGCAAATAGCTTCTCAGAATAAGTATTTAGAAACTATCATTTTAAATGACTCTTTCATTTTTATAAATCCCTTAATGTAAACCCTAATGGCAAAACAACCATCACAAGTGAACCTCTACAGCAGTATCCTTGCCAGCAAACCAACTAAAGTAATACACAAACAACAATACACTTAATTAGGGCATTGCATTCTTGGGAACCAGTCCAGCCACATCCCTGAATGAAGTGCAACAAAGATATCATTCTTCTACAACATTGATTCATTCACTGTAGTCCCTTGACAGACCCTGACCAGCTTAGGATAAACAACTAGATGATTTGCCAATTAGGTGAGACACATATAAATCAGAAGTAAACAAACAAAGCTGTACGTAACACAAAGAAAAGTCTTAACATTTTACAATATAACTTCAGAAATCATTTTGATGGCTTGAGGTTTTCAAATTTAAATTACTGTGCGTGTCTGAAAGTTATGCGGTTGTCCGTTCATGACTTTTCCAAAATACATGTATTAAATACCCTGATGGCATTGGAAAGGCGGGATCGCAAAAATAAGGAAGTTATAATCCTTCCCACCTAGAACCGCCAAAGCAGTCATTTTGACAATAAATGTTTATTTTGAATATAACCTACAATATTCTATTTTTTTATATACAAGCCTGTTGTTATCTCTACCCCCACTGAGCTTACCTCTGCAGCGCCAGTTGCTTTGCCTGTATCGTCTCCTGCAGCAGCTGCAGGCGTGCCAGCCATGCCAACCGCTTCACCCGCAGCAGTACCAAGGACCAGCTGCATCTCCAGCATGAACAGTCATTCAGGAGACTGGGAAGGATGGCACTATTTGGGAAATTATAAATCCTGGTGTTGACACTGTCGAAAAGCAGGCTGAAAAAAATCGATATGCGAATGCTACACCACATTCAACGCTGTAATTTAGCAGAGGCACATAGGATACAAAATGATGATTCCTGGGCAATGTCGTTGGAGGAATTAGAAGCATATATTGTAATCCTGTATGTTCGTGGAGCGACCATACCACTGACAATTGTTTTACTTCACTGCAATTGGCAAAAGAGTTGAAGTTGAAAAACACCCTGGTTGGAACAGTGAACAAAGCAAAAAGAGAGCTTCCACCATCTGTGCAAAACTTTCAACCACAGCTATAACCGCGGCAGTTCTAGAGTATAACCGCAGCAGTTCTAGAGTATAACCGCGGCAGTTCTAGTGTTAAAGGACAGTCCTCAATTTTATAACACAGCTTCCAACCACTTCCAAACACAGCTACTTCATCCATTGATCTCTCTTGGTATCAAGCTGACTGGAATACATCAACTGGATCTCCTGTTGCTTTCTGAACAAAGTAAATGCCTCACAAGTTTATCTGGCTACCAGCCTAACCCAAGAAGAATCAAGGAGGCACACATTAGATTGGATCTGAGAATCCATTTCAATCTGAAGAACAAAATACCAATTTAATCACCTGGCTGCCTTGCACTCAGTTTTGAGTTGTGTAACTACTGACTGCGATTTCATCTTTGTAGATCCCATGGGAATGTTTATATAGTTGTGTGAGGCAGGCCCAAAACCAATAGAAGTATTTATTTTATTATATCCACTCACAGCAGCAGCAAAGATGTGCTCAAAGTTTTTAATAACTGTTTTATTGACTTTTTAATTGCAGATATACTACTTTTACAGTTCAACAAGTAGCCCTTTCTGGTAAAAGAAACAACACCAGTTTAAATACTTATTGTATGTACAGTATTATGCAGCTTCAGTAGCTTGTCAGGAACTGCTGGAAATGTACAGTGCATTCAGCATCCCAACACAATATAGGAAATAGTGGGACTGAGAGACCAAATCACTATTATTATTATTTATTTCTTAGCAGATGCCCTTATCCAGGGCGACTTACAGTTGTTACAAGATATCACATTATTTTTACATACAATTACATTATTTTTTACAATTACCCATTTATACAGTTGGGTTTTTACTGGAGCAATCTAGGTAAAGTACCTTGCTCAAGGGTACAGCAGCAGTATCCCCCATGACCCTCTGGTCAAGAGTCCAGAGCCATAACCACTACTCCACACTGCTGCACTATGTGATATGCCAAATGAGCCATGCTCCATTTGCAGAGCAGACAGAAATGATTGCCATTTAACTTAGTTATTGGAACAAGTTTATGTTAGATGTAAGCAATATACTCTAATATCACAACGCCCCGGGTACGTTGCAAGCCATGAGGTGAAGCCGAGTGGCTTCAACCGCCCGGGGTGTGAGGATATTAGAGTATATCACAGCCTTATTGCACTGATAAAATGGGTTCATGACAAAAAAGTCATTTTTATTAAATATCCTTCCACCTAAAACTGAGCTAAGAATAAATAGTTCCATAGAATATTTAAAAAAAAATAAAACCAGAAATGCATTAATTAAAAAAAAGCAATTTTTTGCCATTGAAAGTGCAATGTTTCTTAGTTGATTCATTGTACTTCTTGTAATTCTTGGTTTGTTTTAAAATAAAATATTACTGGCCATTTTTATCATGACACAGCACAAATGAGCCTTTAAATCTCGCAGACCCTTCCTCAAGACCTGCAACAGTATCAGATGACAGTGCTGTTTTTTTTCATTTATTTATTTTTTAAATCAACCTTTGTTATCCGGGATAGTGACAGGAGATATCCATACCAGATTAGCGGTACCGCTTCACAGCGGCGAGAAAGATGTTATTTGCGTTATGGAATACCCAGTTACTTATCAAACCTACTTTGCAGTTTACGGCTGGACAATGTGGATAACTACTGGGTCAGTGTTAAGAAACAATTTAAAACAATGCTGCGCACAGTAGAAGAGATGATACCATCGTACCTGGGCAAATCTATGTGGAGAGAAAGGTACGGCAGGAATTGTCGAGATTAATTTCTAATCATTCTGCATCAGATAACACAGCTGTGCAGGAGGTGGGACCAGGGAAGCAGGCAGGGCAGGAGATGCAACCGACCACAGGAGGAGTATTGACAACCCAAATATGATTCCTTTGTGTCTGTTATATACGTTTATACATAGTTTAGCCCACCCCCCTGCAGTAAACTCTACTTCACCAAGAGGTAGTTTTAGCTGCAAGAACTTCTAATATGAATAAATATTTTTAAAAAAACACATGGTGTTGAAGGGTTTTGATTATGCGGTTGTGAATGTATACACTAGTAACCAGTATCTTCAAGCTCAGCAAGCAAGAAATTAAACAAGTAAATCCTCCACATCTACATGTATGTAGAAGAGTGAAATATAACAAATGACCATGCATAGTTTAATTTGATCCCAATATATTTTATTATATTGGTTCAATCGATTAGGTGACAGTGCTGTGACAAAGTAGTTTACCGGGAGCTACATTTACAAAGTTGCTTACTATTTACAAGGTCTGTAATGTTATTGGGCCTCCTTATTTTTAAGACCTGCTAATTCCCAATGAGCTCACAGAGTGCTGCTCTATTGGGCTTTTAGTTGCTATGCACCCTGCCTATTAGTCTGGGGCCCAAGTCAAGATTTTAACTTTTTTTTGCCCCCGAGACTAATAAAACTTTACCTGTGTCAGCCTGATAGAGGGGCTCCTGGAGTTCAAAATGAGGTAGGGTGTCAGTCTCAAATCAGTGGCAGGGCTGAGCTATGACCCTTTTTATAGAGTCATTCAAATACACTGGAAAAAGACGTGCAAGCATCCAGCTTAAATCAACAAGTACAGCATGTTCATTGGAGGATGAGCCTCCTGAGGACCATTCCTTGTGAATTTAGCCTTTTAATGGACAGAGTGGGCATTTTTCATTATCAGAGAAATTTGCTACTTCAAGGACAGCTGGATGAAGCAAGGAAAGAAGAGTTTTTGAGCCTGTCATGCTGTGTACAGCTCCAGCTATACCCATGTGTTTTGGTGTCTGTGCCCCAGATGAATTAAAGATGATATCCTGTCCAACGGAAAGGATGACACGATGAGTTGATTCACAACTGGCATTAACACGGGCTGGAATTATTGGTTCTTTTTCCACCATCTTTTTCAAACAGCCACTTCAGGAACATACAGACTGTCAGGTAACATGTCTGCAGCTTGATCGCTCGTTATCTGGCTGGATGGAACATGGGAAGGCTTAAGTCCTTTAACTCTCAGCAGATCAGCTTTCATAATCTGAGCTGCATGATATAATGTACTCTGTAGAACTGGGCCCTACATCTTCATAATCCATTTGTGGATTCTCATTCAGTTTTAATTTTATCAGCTACATTTGTAGCATGATTTAAAGTGATGGCACTGCTAACAATTAGTGTCTTATTGTTTGTGAGCTTGCAGAAATAAAATTTGGTCACCATAATAATTTTCAAGACGTTCTTTTAATTTATCGCTGCTGTAGTTCTCAATGTTAGGAACCCTATCACCCACCAGTTCCTTATATTGCTTAAGCAATGTAGCTAATTCAAAGTCGGCCCTTCAGGAGATCAATGTGAATAAGTTATACTAACTCCTCAAATGCCTGCATATATACAGTATAGACATATGCAAGTCCTCCTGCTGACAAGCATACTTTGCCCTGCAGATATAGTTGTCACGACAAGACTTATGATACTTTGCACAAGCTGCAATAAAATCAGGGTAAGAAGACAGGTTTAAAAGCAAGGCGTGGTTTTCTGACAAGTAGTATTCAGGGAATTTTAGGAAAAAGTAGGGAGTACCTGCTTCTATAAAAAGGCTCAGCCTTGCCACTGATTTGAGACTGACACCCTACATCATTTTAAACTCCAGGAGCCCCTCTATCAGGCTGACACAGGTAAAGTTTTATTAGTCTCGGGGGCAAAAAATCTTTAAATAAGATTCTTTTCTTGTTTGGGCCCTGGACTATATGGAATCCAATCCCAAATGAGACCAGGAGAGTCAACACAGCTGAATATTTAAAAGTCTAGATTGAAGACATCTTTGTTTAATTGTGTTTTTGATACTGATTATAACCACAAGCTCATATGTGATCTTATATATTTGAATCCTGAAGCACTGTGACAAAGTGGCTGAGTGGATGCAGATGCAGGGGTGATGCAGTGAGGTAATGAAACAGACAGAGAGATTTAATCCGGTTTGGAAAAAGGGGTCTTATTTTTGTATCCAGGTCTGGTGACTAGTAACAATAATAATAAACAATAATAGGTTTGCAGACCCAAACAATAATAATAAACCACATGTATCAGCCCCACAATTATACACACACGGTCACCAGTCCTGGGTGAGTACAGTAGTGCTTGTGGTGGGTGATACAGTTTATTTTTGTGAGAGTAGTGCAGTGCTGTTCCAGCCTTATTGCTGGCCCTCGGTGACAGCTCCAGAATCGTGTTAGCCATCTAGTATAGTGTTACAAACAAGACGATTACACACACAGACAAACAAACCAAAAACTCACAATACTGTTTCACAATACTTGGAACGGGGTCTCTCAAAGTCCTTCTCAGTTCTAACCATGTAAACCAAAGTGAAGGAACAGATTGTGATTCTCAGTCCCTGTTTATGCTTTCACACATGACTTGGTAAACCCTTGGTAAACAAGTGCAACCGCCTCTCCAAACTGCGGCTGCCACGTCGTTTCCCTTCCGGGTCAATGCATTATTGCAACAGAGTCTGTCCCCCTTCCAGGCTGGCTGACTTCCCTTGAACCCTGGTAAAGAAATGTCAGACCAGCCTGTCCAGAGAACTCTGTTCTCGCTGCTTAGCGCCCTCACAGGTCGGGAGGGAGATTTACAACCAAGAATCACTGTGTTTCTGTCTCAAGCATGCTGAGAAGCCTTGGAACAAAGGGCCTCGTTTACTAAGTGGTAGTAATTTGGCCAGAATTGCGGAAGGAACATTGAGATGACTGTGCATGGTATTATAAGTGTCACGCCCTATTTATTAACTAATTAGAAACAAAAATACCAGTCTAAATTCTAATTAGCATACAAATTGTGGGTGGCAACAGTTCTGAAGTTGCGCATGGTATTTATTCTATTGACAACAGGAAATATGTTTTGGCTCCAGTAAAAACCCAACTGTATAAATAGGTACCAGAATTTGAACTCAATTTAACTGTTTGACACAATGTTACACGATTCATCAAGATTCACTGTTACAACGTAACCTCCCAACTTTGTTACAGCCAGAAAGAACCTACAGAAAAATGTACACGGTAACTATTTAGTTACAATTTTAGAAACTATGTTTAACTGTGATGAATCTTCTAACATTGTCTTAAACAGTTGACATTTGCTTCTAACACAATAAAGGTATTTAAAGGTTGGTTGGGTAGGTTTTTTCAGTAGTATTGTGTTATACTCACTTAGTTTTATTATGTGTATCATTTTCATCCTAAATGGAACTTTGGAACCAAGTGTTCCGGGCGGTTTTATGAATAAAGGCAGGTATTTATCGTAAGGTATGTGAAATAAAGGTCAGTTCGGGCAGGTTTTTCGTCAGCACTATGGTACCTCTCGTCTATTTATATAATAATAATAATAATTTATTTGGCTGATGCTTTTTTCCAAAGCGACTTACAATTAGATATTTTACATACAAATTCTGGTACCCATTTATACAGTTGGGTTTTTACTAGAGCAATACATAGCAGCAGTGTCCTGGTATTGAACCCAGGACTCTCCAGACAACGGTCCAGAGCCCTAACCAGTACTCCACATGATGTACATATGTACATGTATTATATATATATATATATATATATATATATATATATATATATATATATATATATATATATATTAATTAAAGTACTATATATATTTGTATGTTGTTTAGTATGTTTAGTAAAAATAAAATGATGTAATAAATAAGAGGTCATATTAAAATAACATTAATGTATTCTCTGTACACAATACATTATGTAAAACTATAGATATGTACAAGAGGCTTAAACAGATAATGCATAGGCTTCACATTGTTAGGATGCGTAGATAATTAAATATAAATTGAAACTAAATTATTTCAGCATATTTTATTTTTATCTTCGTCTACTTACAATTACTTAGCCCAAAATAAATCATAGTGTCACATTAACACATTACGGCTATACAGGACCTTAAATATCTGCCATTTCAAATTGGTATTTTTATGAAATAAGACCAAGAAAAGCTGTTTGTTGTATGTCTTTTATTTGGCAGAGTCCTAATGATGTTCAATATTAACTCAATAAATCTGTTTTAGCTGGAACACCCACAAAAACCACAGGCGAATACCACCCCCCCCCCCCCCCCCCAAAAAAAAAATCATACACAGCTTCCACCGCCTATACTCTCTGCTCTGCGGCATTATTCAGTCGGCAGAATTTTTGGATACTTTTTTCCAGCGCAAAATCCTTGTCAGACCTTTGTGAATAGCTCATGAATATATGGCAGCTCATTATCTGTGTTTAACATGCTGCTTTGCATACATAAACATTATCCAAGGCAAATAAGCCAGCGGCGCTATTTCATTCAAAATCTATGTAACTCATGGCTAACGTGATGAGAAAGTGTCTGAACTTTATAAAAAAGCATATTTTGATGATCTTTGACCTTTTTTCAATGTGGGGGATGACCGAGACAGATAGTGTTATTATCATTTTAAATCAAGTTTCATGGGCTTTCTAACAAAAAATGATAAATTGATGCAAGTCACTGATGTAAGACCTTGAGTAACCACTTGAACCGGAATAACCCATTTTCAATTGAAATTTAAACTTAAATAATCAATGGAAGTCCATAATATACTTATATAAAACAATTAATTATATAACAAGTTTTAAATAATTAACAAACTGGCATGCAAATTTAATATCATAGTATTGAATATTTCAAAGTAGAAAATGCATTATATAGGACACTTCAGTGCAGTGACCACTTTTACTGAGTCTGATACCAAAATAACATGCTATCAATGCCTTGGTTTACATGCACTGCAGCCTGCAGCTTTGCAGTTTTCTGATCTAAATGATCTATATATATAATTGAATATTGTAGGTTATATCCAAAATAAAAACATGTATTGTAAAAGACGGTTCTAGTGTTAATGAAATGTAACATTTACATGTTACACAAACACACAAATATAAATTCTAAGTAGTAAAACTATATTTTATATAATTTTGTGTGTGCGCGCGCGTGCGTGCATGTGTGTGTGTGTGTGTGTGTGTGTGTTGGAAAGGTAACCAAACAAACAAGTAGCTAATGCGCGACAACATGTGAATTCATTTCTCTTGTTAAATTTTTTTACCTTCGTGGCAACGCATGAAGCTCTCCTCACGAGAGCCGTTCTTTTCCTTCTTAGTAAGCAGACACGGACATTTAAATATCCCCGCCCCTAAATGACTATGAATTGAGTAATCTGCATTGGTATAGCCAATTTTTTTCCTAAATCAGAGCTGCATAGCAACGCATTTCCTGAAAAGTACAGCAAACACGTTGTGAGGAAAACTGTCATGACTTGTGTATGTAAACGCCGCCAATGTTACACAACACCCCACTGTTTTTGACTGCACTTCCAGCTGTTCATTGGGAACTACATTATCAGCTTAGAGGTCAAGGGTCCAACGGTCTAGAGGGCTTTGTTTAGACACCCATGCTATATTGCATATTTTCCATTGTGAGACATTTATTAAAAAGCCTTAATTAAACAGCAGTGAAAAAAAGGACTAAATACACTGATGAAAGCAAGCAATTAAAACCATGCCATTATTAGTTTGTAACCTCAGTCCCAAAGGTTGCAAATCAAGTTCTACTTTATTTGACTATTGCATGTGAATTTATATTCATGCTTCCTGCTACACCGACTGGATCCATCAAGGCTTGACAAATTATTTAATAGGAAGTCTATAAAGTTGTGGGGGAACGGGTCAAATTGAAGTAGATAAACTAGAAAATCTAAATGCCGCATAATGTGACACATCAATTGTTGCAACATTAATACTATTACTTCATATTCAGATGCATCCTCATTTACTGTACTATGGTGCAAGCTTGGCTGTTGAAAGAAAATATTGCTGCACAAACTGCGGTTGATACTTGATGACATTTATATTTATTGTAAATGTTACTCAAAAATGCTCCCCCTCCCCCAGACTTCAAGGATACCGTTTTCAGTTTGAATTAATAGGACAATTTAGTTTGCCTAACATCTGAAAAAGGTTGGCAACATCCCTGACTTGCCAGCTGTCTCTCACATAGCAGGCTCCTCTCCTCACATCGCACCTCATGCCAGTGTGTGGTCTATTTAGCTAGGTGAGGTTAAATGCCTCCTTCTCAATTTTAAATGAAGAATTCAAAAATGCCCCTCCTTCCCTTGTATTACTTCCCAGGTGACATGTTTGTATTTCAGCATGCGTTTTTATAGATGTCCCTGTCCTCCAATACTAATAGGCTAAAGACATATTTGAAAATAACTTATTTTTATTTGGCACATTCACAAAGGGAGATATTGAACTACAATTACTTCCATTGATGTCGTGTGATGTAGTTGACCTGTCATTTTGAAAAAGCTATATACAGTTGTATAGTTCCTTAAAGACATTATAAATGGTTGACACACACGAAAAAAAATCAATTCAATGGAGTTTCAGACAGTGCCAATGTTTCTTCAGATATGGACCTGTAAAACATCTTTGGCTACAAGTCTTGGTTTGGGGACCCAAAAAACACAGGTCTCTAATTCAAGGGTTTTTGGACATTGGTGTGTAAACTGGTTTGAGTCTTGGATCTGTCTACTAATCATCACTAAGCCTATGCTTCCATTTCAGATTATCAAATGCAATGCTCCTGTCCCCGATCTCCCTGTGGAACTGCCCAGGCCTTAAATCATCCTCAATGAAGATACAGCTGATTGGCTCTGCACAGTTTACTTCTGACTAGACACTTAGCACCATGCACTGCCTTTGTTCTTCAGTTACAGCACCAGCAGGGCTCTCCAGAAGAAATATAACCACAGATCACTGTTCCTCATTATGCTTTGCTGTTCTAAGCATAAATTGCACGCCAGTACTGCCAACATTTGCCTACTCAAAGCTACTCATTAAGAAGTCTATACTTAAAGACAATACCTGTACAGTCCCCTCTCCTTTTTATTTAAAACACCGTATGAACTTCGAAACAGTACTGGCTAACTCGACAAGGTTATAGCAGCCAGTAATGTGTTCCCTCTCATATTCTTTATTTCTTATACATACTGACAATTCATACAAACTGTATTACTTATTTTTGGTTAAGTACAGAAGATATAGTTACAGTGTGGTGAGAATAAAAAGAGGTTCAGATTTCTGCATGTTAAGGATAAAAGCATGTCTCATTTTAACGTATGTTTAATTACTTTGCATGTTTACAAACACTGATGTGAATGCAGTCAAAACATACTGAATGCCTAGGGTTTGAAAGCCAGCTGTCGATCACAGGAATGCAGCCCAAAGTTGTGTGCACACAAGCCAGAAGATTGATCTGATTGAGCACACCAGCAGGGATTGCATAATTATTTAATCAAAAAATAACTCAACTCCTGCCAGCTCTCCAGTATGCTGAATGACAACTAACGCCAGGTGCTGCCCTTTCAGAATCTGCCACAGTACTAATGCTACGACTGCACTTTTGTGCAAACATTGGTTTTAGGATTTACTGTACTCTAGAATGTAGATTGACTGACACAATCACATGCCATGGTGGCCTCACATAAGCTCGACTGCAATAAACACATCTCTTTTGCTTAATAGTATTTTCAGTGTGTTCAATTTGGTATATTAAATCAGAAACAAACAAGTAGATTTAAATTTGTAGACTATTTTCTCAAATGCGCTTGAATGTAACTCTATACTCACATGCCAGGCAGAAATGTTACCTACGTTTTAATGAATATCAGGATAAAAGAAATCTCATTCTAGCTGCAAAGATTGTGTTGTGTTCTTAGAAAACAACCTTACTGTAGCGGGTCGACTCGGGAAAATAACATCGCCAACTGACCCCCGGCCCCCACCAATAAATAAATAAATAAATAAATAAATAAATAAATAAATAAAATAAAACTAGGTTAGTTCTAGTTTTAATCGTATACAACTACAATTGAGTGATTCCTTTTGGTTTGCTATTGTGCTGTTTTCAGTTTTACAAAGCTAGGCAGCCCAGAAACTACTCGTTTGTTACCGTACATTAAAACAAATGCAGCAAAAGTATCCATATGTGTGTGACAAATGTGTAGTATGGCTACTGTATGCACATTATAACTACATATTTTGCACTGGAGTTAAACTCTGAAAGCGAGGCTAAGTTGGTGACTATCTGATGCCCATGCATCCCTTCATTTGTTTCGAGACGCTGTTTTTTCAGCACCACGGGTCACGGCTGTGTGGTCCAGTGGTTAAAGAAAGGGGCTTGTAACCAGGAGGTCCCCGGTTCAAATCCCATCTCAGCCACTGACTCATTGTGTGACCCTGAGCAAGTCACTTAACCTCCTTGTGCTCCGTCTTTCGGGTGAGATGTAATTGTAAGTGACTCTGCAGCTGATGCATAGTTCACACACCCTGGTCTCTGTGAGTCGCCTTGGATAAAGGCGTCTGCTAAATAAACAAATAATAATAATAAATAATAACGGTGAGCAAGTGCTAAATAGTACTAATGGAGCAGTTTCTGGGCAGGATTATGGCATCAAAGAGTAAGCTACATATTGTTTAATTTAAGCCTATATAGCAATATTTGCAGAATGTTATTTGTTGACTTATTATTTTCATTGTTCAATATTTGTCTAATTTTACATGATATGTGAAATATGTGAAATAATTCTACAAAAAAACGACAGGGAAGGGCTTAGCGGGACATGCCAATGGGTAACATTACACCCACACCTTAATCAAGTACTACTAAGATATACATTAATAATGTAACCTTCTAAAATGAAATCCTTCTGTTAGGGTGTATAATTCGGCTTGTAGATATCTCGATTTAGTTGCAGTGTTAAGTGTATTAATAAGATAGTTTGTCTATTTTCCTTAAGGTTAATGACTGTGTATCTGTTGTAGCTCTGTTAACAGGCACGGGTACAGTACATGAAAACCACTGGGATCAATGATGTATCACTTTACAGAAATCGGACTTCCAGTGGTCCACCACCTATAGCTTGAGGCGGGCATGGAGTGCTGGGCGAATTGTTCTTTTCAGCATCATCGCAGACTTCAGTTATCCACAAAGGAAGTTTGCTGCGAGAATGATATTAATTGTATCCAACCACTGTAATTTGATAAAGAACAATCTGCTACCAACATACTGTAATGTGTTGCATGTATAAAACCAAATATGATGTTTGGATATTATTACGACGGTGCTGCAGAAATCCATTTAAAATGTGGTCGTTTTATGTTTAACTAAAGCAATGGTTTTAATAATCTAAAATAAATACATAAATAATAATGAGGCGATAAGGGTAATTTCAATAAAGTTTATTTTACCAGTTATTGAGACAATCAATACATGGTCGTAACCAAATAACATTTGCTGCAGTCAATAAAGGCAAATACAACGCAGGTGGGAATATTTAAACAATTTGTAATCGATATTAAATTCTGAAACGTTGAACAATAGATTATTGTAACCATGCAGACAAATGTTAAGATAGGCAATGAATCGAGCGCTTCTACACTTCATTAACACGGGTTATTTGTATTAAAATCGTTAGTCTGTACAGTGTTTGACACTGCTGCATTGTACAGTTGTTTCTCCATAAATAACAGACGATTTTTATTTTTAAAATGAACGTCATTGTCAAAGTCATACATGTAATAGGTAATGTAGCAGTTGTACTTGAAGAACATAATCCGTTTTATTTTAGATAGGAGCATCTATGAGGAAACCTGAAAACCATATGAGAAATAAAATGGAGCATCCAATTGAATATGAAAAATGGCATGACAGAACTCTTGTGTATCATGTCTTATAATATACTCCTGTCGGATTTCCAAATCAATATAACATATTTAAAACTGGAGAAGTTAAAAGGCTGTTGCAAGGAAGCAATACTCTCCGTCTTGTATAAGAATGCGCCCACGCTGTTACTTTCCATCGGTATTCTACATATTCAAACTTGATCCGCTTGATTTATTAGAAGGCTTTTAACTTAACTGCAGCAAATTCTTGCAACTGCCAATAATGCCTAGATCCAACAGATCAATGCAATGCAGCAATTACGAAAGAACCCATTTAATTAAAAACCACTAACTTTATCAAATAGCCCAAGAAGGTATGTGGTATATAAATATATAACAAAAAAAGAGCTTACCTACAACCAGCTTCTGAATTGTTCTGATTTTGGTGTCAGTCAGTAAAAACAACTACGACCATCACAACGCCTAGTGAGCGAAAAAAGCACGTTTCTTCTATATTTTGGAGACGATAAATGACATATCAGGAAAATACCCCATTTACGCAATTGCCAAGTTGTCCAAAAGGTTGTTTAATCCCAGGTAAGCATACATATCCTCTGGTATTACTATTAGCATGCAGGTTTTCAAAGTACCCAATTCTTCTGTATCCAGGTGTGAGAAAAATATACAAATACAGGGGAAACTGGATATAAATTGAAGGACAAGTTTAAGCACCGCACAAGTCTGCTCGTTCTATGACAGGGAGTCTTGATCACGGATCTTCCAAACGTGCATTGCGTTCCTAAGCATTCCAGTGCACATGTGCGATCTTCAGAAGGCTGCAGCCGCAGAAAGGAAAGCAAGCTATGTATATTTCACAAGCATCCTGCAATATCAGATCCGATGGGGTTTTCCTTCACAGTGCGGCTATGTTGATGCTCAGTAGCCTTGCTGCTTCTGAATGTGTCTCCCGGGTCCTAGCGCCCGATTTAGTGCGGTGGCAGGTTTAAATACAAGTAGAAAATAACAGCTATATAGGACGATCAACTATTGGAACATTTTGATAAATCAACCTTCTTTAAATTTTCACTTAAAACAATACTATAAATTATTGTAGTTTTTAAAGGCTGCCAATATCACAGTAGGACTCCATCCTTGGGCTACTGCCACATGGATCTCTGTTTCCAGCAAAAAACAGCAAATAGCAAAACGATGCACTTACTGCCGCCCAATGGAGATTTAAGAAACAATTCTGTGCTAGTTAGTACTTCCAGAATGAATTAAATTATTGCGATATAGGCTCTGATTAACTCAAAGGAGTTAAATTGGTTGGATCAGACACATTTACAGTTACAAGTGGGACCATACTTACAAACATATATGTGTTATTTCTTTTTGAACAGTGCAAAGGTTAAACAAATAATATTCAACAGACATTCGAACATTTTCAGATAATTAAAATAAACATGAAGATATTTAAATATTTCGATTTACAGTGGAATGGCAGGATATATGCTCTTCCTTTTTGTGTTTTGAGTCCACTGTTCTCCTTCATCCTAAAATCTTTAACATCAATTGCCCTTATTGTGTTCCATCGGTATTAATGCTTTCTCTCGTTATTAGTTGCCTAGTTACAATAATTCTCCGCCTTCCCACATATCAAGGTCTTCGCAGAGTTTGTCTGCATACACATTTGTGATCAATTTGAATCTGAATGTTACCCGGCTGTGGGTGGGATGAAGTTTCTACCAGTGACTGAATAAAAGAGTGAGGGGGCGAGCTTGGACCCAGCGACTTCAGACAATGCATTACTGTACATGCATACATTGAGCGAAAAAGCAAGGCTTGACTACTCTCTGGTGAACGAGCATTTTTCCCTTACATTTTATTACATTGTTATTTCTGATACTCCTCCCCTCGATGCAGTCTCTGAGCAATCAGGTAAAATGTTAAGAATCAAACAAATGGCACGCATTAATTAGCAATAAGAAACAATGGCGATTTAATTCTTTATTATTATTATTATTATTATTATTATTATTATTATTATTATTATTATTATTATTATTATTCTGAAGCTCTGTATGAAACTATACAGGAAATGTCCATTATATTCGATATTCGTTGTTGCTTTCAACATATTAGGAGCTGCAATACAATATTTAGGCAATGCAGGCTACGTGTACAATGCAGTTTTCTTAAAAGTATTTCAAGAAGAACACATGCACACACATCTACGTACAGTATATGTGATATACTCTCGGTACAGTACTTGCAGTATTACTATTGTTTTAATGGTAAGAAAAGCATCTCAATGGCGCTGTGTGATATTTTACAGGTTCTGCAGATGAATCAAGGGGCCGCTTCTGGAACTCAGTAAATGCCATTAGAATTTTGATGAAGAGGCATTCATGAGAAGAAAAGACCTCTCAGTTGGGAAATCCGTCCTGTTTATACAATCTGCCGCACAATGCTAGAATAAACGTGACTTCTTGATCAATGGATCAGTGACAATCAGAGCTTTGATTTTTCTACGCAGATACTGATAGGATAATTTAAAACAGTGGATGATTATATCCGAACGATGACAGTCTACTGTTTTGTTTATAAATCACAGCTGGATATGCAACGTGTGGGGAATAATTATGCAGAACAGATACACATTTGTAAATACTGTCACTAGGTAGACTGCTGTGTGTGTACTATTTTTGCATTCTGCTTCAGGTACATACTGTAGATCAATTCAGTCTTTTTAAGGTAACCAACCTTTGCTCGGCAAGCACAGTGAACTGTATACAGTGTTTGTTTAGTAACTTTTTTTTTTGTTATAGTTATTAATTTTTTATTTTAGTTATAGTTAGTTATAGTTATTAGTTTAATTTTAGTTATAGTTGTAGTGTCAGATACATCTTTCATGTGCTAATTTAAGTCCCTATAGGCAGTTCAAATGCTTATTTTTGGTTGAAAATGCTTTATGAATATGGACCATATTGAAAAAAAAATCATATTAAAATGTACATTTTCTATAGGCTTACATTACCATTCCATATTCAGATAACAGCTTTGTCGCAAGATACATTTTCATTTGTTTTGTTTGATTAACTTTGATTAAAAAATTTACCAAGTTTTTTTCAAACTTTATTTTTCCATTCAAGCAGAGAATCAGTGAAATCGACCTTTATGCTTTAAAAAAAACAGACTTTTTTATGCCCTTGAGAAACGTCTTGTTTAGCGAAACCCCTTTATCATATTCAACATGCAACAAAACCATGGTTACCAACATTGTAATTTAAATAATGTTTGGTCAAAACGGAGCTATACGTATAGATAAAGTTTCTAGACACATTAAAAAATGTTCTTAAATAAACCACAGCATATAAAAGTTTATACACAGACTTTTATAGCATACATTTACAGGTAAAAATAATATGCACAGAACATTAGATAGTTGAACAGAACTAACTTGCACTTATTATTCAGAGTCTGAGGTCCGCCCCTCTCCTGCTTCAGCACAGCTGGACTCAGAGTCCACTTCAGCCATCGGCAGGGTATTGTGCACAATATTCAGTAAGCAGGGGCATAGCTAGGAATAGATTTTTACTGAGGCAAAAATGCTGGGACTGGTGCTGCTACTGCTACTGCTGGGACTGGTAAGACTGGTGCTGACACTGCTGGAATTGGTAAGACTGGTGCTGACACTGCTGGAACTGGTGCTGCTACTGCTGGGATTGGTAAGATTGCTGATACTTGTGCTGACTGATTGGACTGCTGAGACTGTATGATGCCACAATTAAAAACACTGATTTAGAAGGCTTTACTGCCTCGGAGTTCCTAATTGCCAATCCTCCTATGGCCTGATCTATCGAAACGCTGTAACACTTCCTCCTGGGTCATGTCTCTGTGGACATATAGCAGGGAAGGCCATTCAGTCTATTTTTACCCATACTGCTGCAAGACCAATCAAACATATCAAAAGGATGCACTCAGTTAAACTCTTTCTCATCATGAACAGGGACCCGAGAAATGTGTTTGCTGCGGAAAACACGGATTGCCTCTATGCTGTAGGAGAATTTTTAGTTTTACACTTTGGGCAGAGCAAAAAACATGCAAGGCTTTTTTTTTGTTTGTTTGATAACCAAACCAATACACTTGTCATATATAATCATCAACACAATGTCGCTTTAAATTTATGTAAATATACTTTAAACTGGGGCAGCAGTGTAGAGTAGTGGTTAGGGCTTTGGACTCTTGACCGGAGGGTTGTGGGTTCAATCCCCAGTGGGAGACACTGCTGTTGTACCCTTGAGCAAGGTACTTTACCTAGATTGCTCCAGTAAAAACCCAACTGTATAAATGGGTAATTGTATGTAAAATAATGCAATAGCTGTATAATGTGAAATAATGTATAATGTGATATCTTGTAACAATTGTAAGTCGCCCTGGATAAGGGCGTCTGCTAAGAAATAAATAATAATAATAATAATAAACTGCTTCTGGTGTAGGTCAAGGTTGAATGAGGTGCGCTGTCACATTCATGCTGGTACGTAGCTGCAGGTCAATTATCAGTCTCTTTTTGCCAGAATATTTTCTTATTGCAATGCCAATGGGATTAATGTGAAATATGGGAAAAGGAGGAGATTCAAAGGGGCCTATCATGAATTGATTTTCTAACTTTCTTTAGCAAAATGTCGACAGTGTCGGGGTCAGAAGTGGCAGATTGGAGATTATTGCAATAGATGGAAGAGGTGGGAAAGGAAAAGAGACCAGTAGAACACCCTTCAGTGAGACCGTTAAACAAAAGAGGTGTCAGGGTACTTGATTAACTCTGTGGCCAGGACTTGAGTGTTGACAGGTGTAGAAATACATGTTATCAGTTATTCAGAACATTGGCAATGGACGGTTTGTTTTTTATAGAGGGGGCTGAATGTTTGGGTTTGTGGGGACAGACAGATTGTGAGTGTGCTTCCCCACAGTGGCTGCAGATGTGGAGGAAGTTGCAGGAAGAAAAGGAGCAGGCTTCTTTGTTGAAATTATTACAAATCTGACGGCCACCAGAGAAAGTAATACTATGGCCGCGTCCGTCCTTAGACCTGGAAGGATTGAAAGAAAGAGAAGGATTGCAAGGAAGGGACAGGAAGGGGGGGCTGAGGGGCAGTAAGGGAGCAGAGAATGGTGGAGTGAGAGGTGGAGTTGCATATGGAGCATGCCAACAGCCAGAGACCAGTGATAAAACGAGAATATAAATCTTGATCCAAGGCTCCCCAGTAAACCCTTTGGTTCCATTGCTGGAGACGAGCAGCGGCTTTTGCAGAAAAGGCTTTATGGTATTTGAAGAAGTGTGATCCTCTGAATCTAACAGAAAGGTCTATTGACATGTAATCATCCAGCTCACAGTGCCAGTCAGGATAGAATTCACAAATGATATCTCTAAAATGGCTGAAAGCTAGGATAAATTCAGAAATTATGTTTTGAGGGTAACTGAAATACAGGTAGTGGACATAAAAATGGAAACACCAATGAAAAGTCACTTAATAGGGTGTTGGGCAACTATGGTATCCCGCTCTGTGGAGTTCTCGGCGGACCATTTTTGATGAAACTGGCTGCTCGCGCCCCAGGTTGAAATTTGCAGTCAATTGATCTGCAGTTGCTCACCTGTTTTGCCTTGCACATCGAATTAATGCACGATCCTGGAGTATGCACTTCCGCCCACTGTTGCCCTTTGCTGATGATGTCTTTCCCTCAGAGTTCCATGCCGACATCATCTTAGACACCGTTGCTTGTGAAATAACAGCAAGTTGAGCCGTCTTGGTCACTGAAGCCCCTGCCAAACACACCCCAACAATCACCCCTCTTTCAAAGTCACTGAGGTCTCCTCTTGCAGCCATGCTAGCCATAATTATAGGCAACCAGGCCTGTCCAGCATTTTTATACATGACCCTAAGCATGCTGGGATGTTATTTGCTTAATTAACGCATGAGCCACACCTGTGTGGAAGCCCTTGCTTTCAATATACTTGGTGTCCCTCATTTACCCAGATGTTTCCATTTTTTTGTCCACTACCTGTACTTCGGTGCAATAAACAAACATTTGCACACAAAATCTTTACAAAATAAGAGAAATGGCGACATCGAAGGCACAAGGACTTATTTTCCGATAAATATATATTTGTTTTTCATGTTTGTGGATCAGATGCATGAGACAAGAGCTGTTACAGTTTGGTTGCCATGGTCACCACCTTGCTGGCCATTCAGGCCACAGTGAACAGCCCCATCTTGTGCCACATGATCAGGGTACCTGGGACGAATAATTTCAATGGGTTTTTTTTGTTGCTTTTAGTCCCTTTTGTATATACAGCCATAATTCCTTTATTTTGGATCCAATTTGTTCAATTTTTTTCCATGTTCACTACATGTTGAAGTTTCATTGTGCACTGCCAGATTTGAGGAGGGTAAAAGCTCAAACAAGACACAAAGCAAGATATAGTTTAAAAATATGTCTTTATATAGAGAAAATGAGGTACATGATTTCAAAGCAATTATAATCAGGTTCAGACAATGGATCAATTATTGCGCAATCCCAGGCTAAATTAGCAAACAGGCTTCAATATATTAAAACATCACACAAACCATCAAACCAATAAACATAACCCAATATCAATTACAAATCAATATAACTAAAATTACACACAAACAATTACCAAATCATTTAAAAAGAACTCAATTCACAATTCATAATTTAATACCACACATCAAAATCAAATACTACTATTGTGTACAAACCAGAGAAAGAAACAATTGATGAGCTTTCATTAAAAGTCGGTTGCACTTATTTGAGGCTAAAAAGACCCAATAACCCTGTTTGAACATACCTATACAATTAATAACAAATTACAGAACAAAATAAATCACAGTTAAAACAGTTAAAAAGAATACATACACACTACTAAGGTCAGTCAAAGAAGATCAATTATGGAAAGAGAGTGAGAGAGACTTAACTTCATCTATTGCAGTGTCTGTAAAAACTACAGAGAAAGCACCGCTTCCCGTTTCTCCAGCCGAAATCACCACAGCCAAGCTCCCCCGCTCAGCACCCTGGATCAGCAACAAAGCGCTTTCCTTGTAGGCAGCCACTCTCCAGTTCCACTCGTGTCAGCGCCGCTCAACAACAGCTCCACTGCTTAACTGTGGTCAGTCATCTCAACACCACTCTTCCGGATTCACATCTCATTTCAGTCTGGCTCTCTCTCATCGATTTATTACAGGTGGTTTTTATTCCCTGCTCGCCTCTCTCTCAATCTGGTTTGAATGAGCACAGGACATACCTAATCATGATTGCGGTGTGATCTTTTAGACAATCAAGTCCATCACACTAATATTCTCATATTCACTTTGATATCCAACACATTCTTTCCCTTGCCCAGAGCTTCTTTAACCTGTGCTGCATTCCAGTCTGTCAGAGGCCCGGGATCACTCACTGTATGCCACATTCTGATTGGTGGAAGAATTATTGGCTATCCAATCAAAACCACCAATAAAGCCAAAATAAATTTCCCGCCAAAATGTCCCATTGTACGGTATGTTGCTCAGTTGCTCTATGCTTCAGGATGAGCTTTCTGTAAGTAGGGGAAATATGTAATGAATGACCCCTACTGGCCGAATAGGCACATTGTATGTATGCATAAAATACATGACTATAATCAAAAACAACTTAATCTTTCATTATGTTAGTTAACAAAGTTGTATTTATATAACATTGTGACAGAGAAAGAATGAATCTTGGTTATACATCTCCCTCCCGACCAGTGAGGGCGCTGTGTAAAGGCAACAGAGTGCCCCGGACTGGATGGTCTGACAATTCATTCCAAGGGAAAGGTGGAAGTCAGCCATCTAGAAAGGAGGCGGAGCCACGGTACACCAAGTCATCGCCCCAGAAGGGAAGCGATGTGGCAACCATGGGTTGGAGGAGAAACGGTTGCACTTGCTAACCAAAGGGGCGTGACTGACGGTACAAAAGGGGACATGGCTAGGCGACCTATTCCTTTTGTTATGGTTAAGATCGAACCGAGAAAGGAGAACTGTAAAATAACCATGAGTGTGTTCTTGTTAGATGTCTAACGATCCGGAGCTGTCTCTTAAGGCCAGCACCAAACCAGGACAACACTTCACAACTGTACACGAATAAATTGTATTTCACCACTAGCACTTTAGCACTCACTCTGGACTTGTGATCGTGTGTGTGTCTTTGTGTGTATTCTACTGGGTTTATTCCTTCAAACTGTGTTTATTCTTTCAGGACTGTAACCCGTTGTTTGCAACAGTGCAATACACACTGCTGTGTATTGCCTAGGATTATTCTTTGCGGTCACCATACCGGGATTATAAATAAATGTTATCTGTTTGGATTGTGAACTTTGTTGTCTGTCTTCTGTTACATAATCACATCACCTCTACACCTGCGCACTGCAAATCACTTTGCCACAAACATACACATTCTTTATTTACTTACATAGTTAAAAAGATCTAAATAATTGTGAATAAACAAAAACAGGCACATAAATACATCTTAAACACATTACTGCAGGCACCCGGCCAGCCACAGGGGTTGCTGGTGTGCGGTCAGCCAAAGAGATGACCTGCACATTTTAAGAATGAAACCCTTTCCTGCAGACATACAGGTGCTCATCCACGGAAGGTGATTGGATGGGTATTTGACAGCCATCTACTGTCCCTTGTACTTTCAGTGGACTACATAATTCATAAAAGTAATTTATCGCCCTCCTCCTTTCAGGAAATGTTATGTAGTGTGCAATGTGGTCACACAAAGCACTAGACACTTTCCATATGCATCATGACATGGTGGATTTACTTATGCCACGACAATCGGCCAGCACTTCCTGAAAACTGTCACTAGCATAAAACCTTAATGTAGTTACAACTTATAAAATAATTTGGAGAAATATTAAAAGATATGATAAAACAACCCTTTAAATTACATACAGTAAAGTAGTTTCAAAAAGTAGTTTTAATTATTACTTTAAGATAAATAAGTAGTATTTGAGTTCAGAGTTTATTAAATGTGCTCATACACTCTTAAACTGCAACTCCTAGTTTCTGAGTCTTTCATTCCTAATGCTATCCTGCTACATATGGTGTTAGTGTGGGATAGTGCCCCCTGGAGACTCAGAGCAGGACTGCAGTTTAAGAAAAACAATCTAAACTCACCAACTCCAAACTTAAACACAGTCACCAAACAAAGGATTTCTGGCTCTTTTTATACATGTGGCCACTCCCCAGTTAGCACTCAATTACCTAAATGGGGAATGGCCACACCTGTGATTGTTGGAAGGGACAGATTTAACCCCATGTCTGCCAACCTTACATTCTCTCACACACTGTTTACATTTTAGGGCTTTTGTTAAGAGAAAAATGTGTTGATTTCACTGTAAAGGCAAGCTGGTGGAAAATGACTGATCAGGACATTCCATATTTGGGTATGGAGGTTGTTGGTGTCTGGTAGCCTACTCTTCTGTCATAGTCTCTTCTAGTGATATATTTTTAATAGCAGGGATTGTTTGTCAAATGCATGAATTCTGAGTATGTTTATTAGAAGGTCCAAAAGGATATTAAGCTATACTGGAAAACAGATACAAAATAAATAATTGTTAAAGAATGATGTCACCACAGGTTAGGTAGAGAAAGGCTTCTTTCTTTAGAAATTATTTTTTGAACTGGAGGAATGAGGACCGCATACTCGAAATTGGTAATTATACGCATAAAGTTTCTTTTTCATTTTGCATGCTGAATTTGATGTTTATAAAGTATAATTAAACTGACTAATTATTGCATTGAGCAAATCTATCTGAGCTAATCCACAAAAATAAGATTCATACCAGTGAGCCAGTAACAGTATCGTCTTTGCATTGACAGTTGGATTGTTTGTCCTTGTTGCTTACCTTTGAATTTCTGTGGATACAGAACTGGCTCCAATCCAGCATAATTATTGGGTATTCAAGTGATTATCCAGGCTTCTGTCTTATGATCCCTGCATTTACTAAGAATGCAGCATGTCTTATTTATAATTTAAAGACAATGAGATGAAATCCTGCACTTCTGATTGGCTGAGAGAGTATATGTAAACTGTGAACTGCACACACCTGGAACAGCGATTTATAGCTGTGTTTCTGGGTGTGTACAGTATATGCATCATGAGCATATTAAAAGACATACAACGATTATGTACATCCAAGTGTCTTCATTACTTAAAAGATCATAAATACAATTGAATAGTATGTTTAAATAAATTGGTATGTATTTCAGACAAATGTATAATTAACATATTATTCAGAAATTCATTATATTACAATCGTCACATTTTAAGCAGCATACATTTATTTTCTATTCATTATTTATTTCAATGGCGTTGGTTAATCTTTCCATCCTACCAGTTTACAAAATATCTGACTTAACACCTCACAGCATGTGCCACTGATTACTATATAGTAAAGCCGTCCCCTTTATTTAAAAACGGATGGTCCGATAACCTTTACGATCTCTAAAACTTGTCAAACAACGTATTTCTCTTTTGTTTTGTCTCAAGATTGCTAGACTCAAACATTTAACTCCTAGAAAGGCCTCTGTATCAGAGATGTCAAAAACAATCACCGCTATCTATTTCTCCTTCTGGCAGCTGTCACCTTTGTTCGATTATTTCTGACTCTACTGAGAAAAAACATTGCTTATTCTACATGTTAAATAATACTACATTACTCCAGGGATTCCTTTACTTGAGGAATATATATATATATATATATATATATATATATATATATATATATATATATATATATTTAATTAGATCAACACAGACAATAAACTAAAAACTCTAAAACATTCACTTTCTTTTTAAAATGTAATAAAACATAAAACAATTAAAAAATCTCCTTACCAAAGACTTTTTGTGAACAAAAATAAAGTATCGCCAGTACCATAAGGGCTATGTCATGTCAGATTAAATGGCTTGTAAACATCTAAATATGAAAAATATGTTGATGTATCCAGAGTTTAAAAATCAATGTGGCACTGAAACAGAATACAGCTGCCTATCAAACATTAAGACAATAATTCAAAGTGTACGGTCTCTGTGCAGCTGCAACTTCAAAAGTCACATGGCCTCAATATGGGAGCCATAGTATGTTAGAGGACAGAGTAATTTGGCATGACAGGATAACTGAGTGTTTTCTGAGTCAGGAACGGGTTCATTTTTCTTGTATGACATGCACAATCATACTTAACCTAATTAATCATACAATACACCTGTGTACCGATTATGACTCCAATATCTTGAAGCATTAGGTCTTTATCATCCAGAAACCAAAAAAGTCACATGACCCCATGCTCACAGGTCCCAGTGAAGGGTGCCTAGATTTTGTAAATAGTAAAATTTCTAATTTCTGTTTAATCCAAAATGGTTTCTAAAGTGAGTCATGAGTGAGTGCACATTTATTCTATCAATCTTCCTGACAAAGTATAGGACAAACATCTTCATATAAGCATTAGCTTGATGAAAAACAAGACATGCATTACAAATGCAGTTTATGAAGTCCACTATTTAGCTAGTTGCTGTAGTGATGTACACAAATACAAGAGACTATGTGTGAACAAACATGTGAATACTGCTTTGCCAAAGGGTGCTTTCTACACTTCATGCTCCTGTGGCATATAATAAGAAGGGCATAGAACAACAACATGAATGCAGCCTGTGTGCCATGAAGGAGAGAAAGACAGTTGAGCGTGTAATCCCACACTCTAACATGTTTACCAATGTCAAGAAATGTTATAGAAAAAAAAAGTTCCATACTGTTAACCACAACTGTTAACCGTATGGAAACACATTGTGAGAATTCATAAGAAAATATTTATCAAGAGAACTAAATCAAGAGCTGCTCAATCACCTTTTAAAAAACAAACCAGAGAATGCTTTTGTTGCCTGTGGGTGCGGGAGCACACAGAACACAGAAAACAAAAATACTTTCAATAAAAATTGTATGTGCCTTTCAAAATGAAGACAAGCACAATTCTCTTCAGAAACCTGAACCAGACCGCTCACACCCACACAACACAGGAAAATAGAGAGATAACCTCTCTAACAGTTAGCCACAGAAAAGAGTTTAAAATGAAAGTGAATAGAACTTCAGCAGTGGGCAACTTTAACTGAAAGGCACCCCACAGCAAATGCTAAACTTTCTAGCTGATCTGTGTATGATGAGTCAAGAGTGGGCGATTCCCTTACATAAACTGTAAACGATACCATTTTAACCCTTAGTGTCTGGATTGTTGTGTACATGTTTTTAATCCTACCAGGTATCACAACTGACACACATTGTTACTTGGTTCTTACTAGGCAGCCAAGCATCGTGGAATCAGCCGAATTCGCTGTTATAAAAACAAACTCCTGTAAGTATCCAACAATAAAAATGATGCAGACTTAATCACATGTAACAAACAGTCTTGCAGCAGGCAAAATAAAAACATAATATAAACTTAAAAATGAAATAGTTAATCTTAAGTATCATAATCCAATTAGGGGGACAAATAAAATCTGCTTTTATGTCACTGTTTCCCAGCACCTCTCAACCTTTTAAAATGCCCACTGAGCCGATGCACTACTGTACATTACCTAGTTTAACTAACTCCCAATTATCCACTCCAGAGTAAGAAGACCTTTTCATCACTCACACTTCAGTGCTGTCAGTATTCAATATTTCATTGTTCCTCTTCCATGTCACACCCTGTCACACCATACTTCTGCTCACATTCTGTAGTCATACCAACATCAAAACACAACAAGCTAGGACACACTTTACACCCTCAGACAACCAGAAAAAGGAAGAAACTGGCACTGTGAAGATTCTAGTCTATAGTGGATTGTTGCAGTTTCCAACCCAGTTACTGGCCACCTCCGGTTACCAAAATATTCATGGAACATCTCTAACCCTAACCCTTACCAATGATCCTCAATTCAGTAACAGACACAGTTTGTATGCATCCAAAGCCATATAATTTGCTTACGGGGAGGAAAAAAAAAAGAAAAAGAGGCACTGTTTTTTTCTTGCATGTCGACTAAACTCTTGCTAGCATTTTCATCCATGTTAAAGGGTTCACTACATATCCCAGAAGTGGCTTTCTACCCAGAGCAATCTTCTCTGTGAAGACAGATGCACTCTTGAGTTCCTCATGTGTCTGTCAATGCCGTTTGTCAATGGTGTGTGAATTGTTAAACAGTACCAGTTCCACAGGTGCATTATCATACTTCCACAATTAATTCTAAGATGCATGTATGTGTTGAGCAGAATTCACCACAGCCTGCTGTGACTTCATCTGTACATTCTTTACATATTTGACTGCACTTTTAGGTGTCTAGATCTACCCCTCCTACTATGCACTGGACTTGCCTGACCTCAGCACCACATTACTGGATCCTCAGATGATGCACCATTGCACTACTAATATGTGATTGATATAAATTGTTGCAATCCTAACTTGTTCCACCCTAGTTCATTTTGTATTTTGTAGTATTATTTGCATTTACTGTAAACTATACTGTATTTAAATATTAATCTTGCATTGTATTAAAGGTGTGTTTGGTTAAAGGTGTCTGCCAAATAAATAAATAATAATAATAATAATAATAATATGGAAGAGTAACGTGGTTAAAATACAAATATGTTGAAGGGTTGTCAACATCATTAATACGTCTCATTAAGCTTCTACAGTACATTCTGAAAATAAATTATACATCAAGGATTGCTTTTTTTCAAACAAACCAAATTCCATGAAACCCTGTTATGATAATTCCCAATTGAGATGTTCAACTTATTTTTCTCAAATCATCAAAATAAGATAAACTTGGATTGAATGTATGCAGGAATAAAATTGAAATGTTAATATTTTTCAAAACGTGCTATTCTTGCCATTTAAAGTTGTAGTTCCCCATATGGTTGAAAAATACTTTAAAGATACTGTATAGTACTTAAGAAGGTTGTCAACGTATTAGAAAATATCAGCACTAGGGAGCTTAAGGGATATTCTTGATCTAATTTTCCTAATACTTCATTTCCTACCTGTTTAACAGCCTGCTCCGTGTGGTCTGTATGATATAAGACTCTCTTGTTATGCTTAGATCCTTAATTACGTGAGGCTGGCAAGCAAAGTAGAGCTGCCCAATGAACATGCTTCACACTTTCTCACAATTTGTCTTGAAGAATCTTTTCAGATTCTTTTTGTTGGAATAGTTAGTAAGCATGGGAAAAATGATCTAGGAAGAAACAATAGAGAATCATACAGAACACACAGACAACAGGATATTAAACAGATATTAGTAATTCAATAAGGTATGTCATGTCAATACGTTAAGTGATGATTGAATTCAGGAATCAACACATTTCTGCCCCATTCTGAATTAAGAAATTGTCTTTCCTTATAAAGAATCACATTACATTTTTACCTTTAAAAAAAAATAGAAACGTGATAAAAAGCGGTTTAACACTCAAGTATAGTTTTTGAAAAAATGCATCTTGAATTTATGTAACATTTTCTTGCTATTCGTTCAGTGATAATACTAATAATGGGGGACAGTTGTGGCCATTATACTACTGATGTGTTTTAAACACATAACCTATTAGTACAAGTTGTTAGCTTCTTGATTTCTAATCTTAACCTCTAATGTTTCCGTTATCTGGTCTGTGTTTCAAATCCACCTCATCACATCTGGTAGAATAATTTCCCTGGGTGACAAGATGAACCAGAAAAAAACAGTTTTTTTTTTTAACAGTATGTTTTAAACAGTATCTAAAAGATGAAACAAGAAAGTACTGCAAGTCGTGCAGAGCTACAGGCCCTAGTCCTGACTTGATGTATTTATTTGTGGGGCCAGCATCTGTTTTCAACTGTGTTCTGTTCCTGCATATTTTCTGAAAAAAAAGCAAGAACTTAGAAGAAAGACATTCACTTATGTAAAAAGGACCCATTTATTGGCAAATCATTATTTCACAGTGTTGTTAAATATCCAGGGCCTGAATATTGACCTGGGGAATGCATTCATGGCAGTGTTTCCATAAATTATAGATATGGTTAAGTGTGGGTATGTGCTAAACTGTAGAATCCTTCTACTTTACATTACCGGTACCGTAATTCATCATCTGCTGAGATGATATCCATTGCAGGGGAGGCAACTTCAACACTGTGTAGTAATTAAACTCACCTAGCCGTACCAAATAATACAGCTCTACCTTTCAGGATTAATTACAATGTCTTATATTTGAAGGGCAGCTGTTTATACTAAGCTTAAGTCCCCTGGGAGGGGGAAAAATCAATTAAGTTAAAAGATCTTTAATTGGATACTACTAAATTTTGAATGCTGCTTTTAGTTTAAATTCTATTTTTAAAACTGGAAACAAAATTTGATTTTAAGATTATATCCTCGGTTTGTTGATTATATGAGCTAAATTATTCATAAGTTGTTTTATATTCTAGCTGTAGCTTTGTGTATTTTTCTTTTTCTTATACATACTCTATGTAAATTGCTGGATTTAAAAGGTCAATTTATTAAGCTTTTGCATAAGGAAATATGTACAGGTAAACATACAATTTCCAAATCATTTATTTAGATTTGCACAAAAGACTAATACTTCTGAATTTCAGAATAATAAATGAATACCCACATAAATAAATAAATATGTAGGCCTTAGATTGCATTAGAAACCTCTTTAAATTCTTGAACTATTTTGAACATTAATACATGTTAGCTTTCTCTAAGTATGTCTCACATGTGCAGTTTTGAAATAAACACATGGTATTGTGTTTAAATAATTTTATTTAGGAGACCATTTTAAACCTGTTACTAAGATATTAGTAAATAAGTGTAATCTTTTTTTTTATTTCCAAAGAGAAGGTTGTAAGAAGAATGAAAGACAGCCTTGCAATGAGAACACAGTATAATACACCTAAACTGGTACTACTGATATGCTTTTACATGTACAGCTATAGCCAAACGTTTTGCATCACCTAGACTTTTATGATTACGACATAATTTAAAAAAAAAAAAACTTTATGAACATAATTTAGACCTTTTATTTAACATCATGTAATCAAATAAACTACAAAATGATATCGCAAAAGTCTACTGGAAGCCATTAATAGTAGTACAGCATTTCATGTTAACGTAACATTATTCAGCAGGTTTCATTCGACTTTGTGAAGCACAATTAGTTAATTCTATAGTTTATCATGCTTTATCATACTTCTCAGTTCTTTACCATTCTTGCTTTACTACATTTTCCATAGGCTTTACTATTAATTTACAATGGTATACTGGTATTAAGTTAATGGTACTGGAGTTTGGAAGTCTGTCAAGTTTCAGTTTTTTTTTTCATGTTCAGCAGTAATAAGCTCTTCAAGACAGTTAGCCAAAGCATAGGGACTATTTTGCACTGGTGGATGTATACAGTCAGTACAAAATCATTTAAAGTTTAAAATGCAGTGTTTTTTGGTTTTTGGTTTCTTTTTATAAAAATAACATAAATACATTTTATACGTGCAATAGCATACTCCAGGTTGAGCAATAGTTATAAAATTGCAGCACTTCCTTGCTGGTTAAAGGCACTTGGCTTCGCCTCGTGACTCCCAACGCACCAAGGGCATCCATTCATTTTATAACCACGTACTATACATGTTGATGGTAGTGTACATTATTTCTAGGGCTTGAACTATTCAGCGTTTATTTTTTGTTTACTAGTTCCCAAAATACCATAATAAATTACTCACCTTTTAGAGCAGCATTTTGTCTTGATCTGACTTGTGTTCTTCAAACATTATGACACCTGTTTTGTCACTTCATTTTATAACTTTCAATTTAATATTCCTATTCATATCAGATTAGATACTTTTAACTGTGACTCTCTGAGTAGTTGGTTGCTGAATACATGCAATTTAGATTTGCCTTATTGTCCCCATTCAGATTAAATGCAGAGGATACTCATACTGAGACCCTACTTAATGTTTTAGGGTTTTGATTGTGAAGACCTAATATGTGAATTTTGTAATCTGTAAAGTTCCTTCTCACATAGATTGTATCTCTAACCCTACATTTCAGATTGACAGTCACCAGTGCCCAAATGTGACTGGGAGATGAATAAAACACAATTTTAAAATTGTAACAGATCGTAATGGAAACTTGTATTATCTGAGTACTTGGATTATACAGACCAATAAAACACTATACTACAATCTTCTTTTCATTTCTTCCTGGATTTGAATTATATTGCACAGTATGAAGTGGTCAGATCATTCACAGCTGTTTATCTCTAGCCTTATGCCAGTTGGAGACCATATGCTTTGGTGAAGTTGCACAGCATTCAGTGACTGTACAGTAATTGCCTGTCTCCCTAGTTCCTTGATAAAAAAAAAAATCCCAAGCTCCTAATACTGGAGATTCTGTGTCAAATGTAATCACTGGTCGTTCAATTTTTGGTTCTATAACATTTCTACATGACAGTTTCTGAGATGTATATATTTATTTCGTGCTGTGGTGCTCTAAAATAAAAAAAAGAAAATCTGAATTTTCTGCAGTATGGTCATAATAATTTTCTATTGGGGATTGCATGCATTGACAACATAAATGACACTGCATGCTCAATAAAGAAAATAAAACAACATTACAGTTATACAGTATATGGAATGAAGGCACATGTATTTTCTGCAGATCTGATGTTGTTGTGATCTGATGATGTTGTTGTTGTTGTTGTTGTTGTACGCAGCTCCCAATGTGCTTTGCTATGCAGTAAGTGGAATCATTAACAGAAACCAAAACTGAAAGGCAATTTTCTTTTCTTGAACAATGCAGTTCCTTTCATTTTACACTTACCCAGTGAATTGTCTTGTGCGTCTTTATTGCCCCCCCCCCCCAATGCAGAAGTTTTATTTCTTTACAGCACAGAAAACCAGAAACTGTTTAAAACCTTAAAGAGTAAATTGACCAGACAGTTACAGTGTATCCAACATTACACTTACAAATCACATTTCAGTTAAAATTATAGCAAGCGCCCATTCTATAGGATGAAGATCATCAACCAATCAATCAATCATGTCTGAAACTTATGGTTGTCCCTACTTATTGTAATCCAGGTGCGTTATTGTTTTCTCATACAGCGGACTGCAGTTCAGAATAATAAATAATATGCTTTCCTTTGTGTCCTTAGTACAATTGGGCATGTGTACAATATATATACAGACGTGCTCAAATTTGTTGGTACCCTTACAGCTCATTGAAATAATGCTTCATTCCTCCTGGAAGTGATGAAATTAAAAGCTATTTTATCATGTATACTTGCATGCCTTTGGTATGTCATAGAATAAAGCAAAGAAGCTGTGAAAAGAGATGAATTATTGCTTATTCTACAAAGATATTCTAAAATGGCCTGGACACATTTGTTGGTACCCCTTAGAAAAGATAATAAATAATTGGATTATAGTGATATTTCAAACTAATTTGTTTCTTTAATTAGTATCACACATGTCTCCAATCTTGTAATCAGTCATTCAGCCTATTTAAATGGAGAAAAGTAGTCACTGTGCTGTTTGGTATCATTGTGTGCACCACACTGAACATGGACCAGAGAAAGCAAAGGAGAGAGTTGTCTGTGGAGATCAGAAAGAAAATAATAGACAAGCATGGTAAAGGTAAAGGCCACAAGACCATCTCCAAGCAGCTTGATGTTCCTGTGACAATAGTTGCAAATATTATTAAGAAGTTTAAGGTCCATGGAACTGTAGCCAACCTCCCTGGGCGCGGCCGCAAGAGGAAAATCGACCCCAGAGTGAACAGAAGGATAGTGCGAATGGTAGAAAAAGAACCAAGGATAACTGCCAAAGAGATACAAGCTGAACTCCAAGGTGAAGGTACGTCAGTTTCTGATCGCACCATCCATCGCTTTTTGAGCGAAAGTGGGCTCCATGGAAGAAGACCCAGGAGGACTCCACTTTTGAAAGAAAAACATAAAAAAAAACCAGACTGGAATTTGCTAAAATGCATATTGACAAGCCACAATCCTTCTGGGAGAATGTCCTTTGGACAGATGAGTCAAAACTGGAGCTTTTTGGCAAGTCACATCAGCTCTATGTTCACAGATGAAAAAATGAAGCTTTCAAAGAAAAGAGCACCATACCTACAGTGAAACATGGAGGAGGCTCGGTTATGTTTTGGGGCTGCTTTGCTGCGCCTGGCACAGGGTGCCTTGAATCTGTGCAGGGCACAATGAAATCTCAAGACTATCAAGGCATTCTGGAGCGAAACGTACTGCCCAGTGTCAGAAAGCTCTGTCTCAGTCGCAGGTCATGGGTCCTCCAACAGGATAATGACCCAAAACACACAGCTAAAAGCACCCAAAAATGGATAAGAACAAAACATTGGACTATTCTGAAGTGGCCTTCTATGAGTCCTGATCTGAATCCTATCGAACATCTATGGAAAGAGCTGAAACTTGCAGTCTGGAGAAGGCACCCATCAAACCTGAGACAGCTGGAACAGTTTGCTCAGGAAGAGTGGGACAAACTACCTGTTAACAGGTGCAGAATTCTCATTGAGAGCTACAGAAAATGTTTGATTGCAGTGATTGCCTCTAAAGGTTATGCAACAAAATATTAGGTTAGCGGTCCCATCATTTTTGTCCATGCCATTTTCATTTGTTTTCTTATTTACAATATTATGTTGAATAAAAAATCAAAAGCAAAGTCTGATTTCTATTAAATATGGAATAAACAATGGTGGATGCCAATTACTTTTGTCAGTTTCAAGTTATTTCAGAGAAAATTGTGCATTCTTCGTTTTTTGTAGAGGGGTACCAACAAATTTGAGCATGGGCAGCTGGCTCTTTGAGCTAAAATAAATATATATATATAAATATATATATATATATATATATATATATATATATATATATATATATATATATATATATATATATATATATATATATATATATATACACATAATCCAGGTCTGGCAATGGAACATAACAAGCAATGTGATTGGCCGAGCAAGGTTCCAGCTGTCCGTATACTGGAATGATACAGATAGTTGGAGCATTATATATCGCATATTAGAAATCACTGTGCTGCTTCACAGAATTTACAGTATTGGTAGCCATCTTGTTTACAGTTACAGAGGTACAGTAACTATAAAACTAAGTGACCAACCGCCAGCTCTCTGCTTTCCTGTCCAACCACTCTCTGCTTGACCCTCTCCAATCTGGCTTCCGCTCTGCTCACTCCACTGAAACCGCCCTTCTCTCTGTCACCAACTCACTTAAGTGTGCCCGAGCTGCCTCTCTCTCCTCTGTCCTAATTCTCCTCGACCTCTCTGCTGCCTTTGACACTGTTGATCACTCTATTCTACTATCATCTCTTGCTGACCTGGGGATCTCTGGCACTGCTCTGGCCTGGTTCTCCTCCTACCTCTCCAACCGCACTTACCAGGTAACCTGGCGTGGAGCAACCTCCACACCTCACCCTCTCTTAACTGGAGTCCCCCAAGGGTCAGTCTTGGGTCCTCTCCTGTTCTCTCTCTACACCCGCTCCCTGGGCCCCCTCATCGCATCCTATGGTTTCTCATACCATTTCTATGCTGATGATGCTCAGATTTTCCTCTCCTTCCCCACCTCTGACTCCACCATCTCCTCCCGTATCTCTACCTGTCTGTCTGCTATTTCCTCCTGGATGCACTCGCATCACCTCAAACTCAACCTCTCTAAATCTGACCTCCTTTTCTTTCCCTCCTCCTCCCCCTCCTCTGATCTCTCTATCTCTGTTCCTCTGGAATCTACCACACTCTCTCCCTCTTCCTCAGCTAAAAACCTTGGAGTCACCCTGGACCCCTGCCTCTCTTATTCCCAGCACATCTCCACTCTGGCACGCACTTGCAGATTCTTCCTGAGCAACATCCGAAGAATCCGACCCTTCCTCACCAACTATGCTACCCAGCTCCTGGTCCAGGCCCTGGTACTCTCCCGCCTAGACTACTGCAACTCCCTCCTGGCTGGCCTCCCTGCGTCCGCCACCCGTCCGCTCCAGCTCATCCAGAACTCTGCTGCTCGCCTGGTGTTCTCTCTACCTCGCTTTGCCCACGCTACTCCACTACTCCGCTCGCTCCACTGGCTCCCGATCACCGCTCGCATCCAGTTCAAGACTCTTGTACTAGCCTACAGATGCCTTGATCAGACTGCACCCAGCTACCTCCAGACCCTCATCTCTCCCTACACCCCCACTCGACCTCTCCGCTCCGCCTGCACTAGAAGACTGGCTCTACCTCCGCTACGCTCCCCTGCCTCCCGAGCCCGCTCCTTCTCCACCCTTGCTCCGCAGTGGTGGAACGACCTTCCTACAGATGTCAGGACTGCCCAGTCCCTGACCACATTCCGGCGCCTCCTTAAGACTCACCTCTTCAAACAGCACCTGTAGAACTCCTCTGTTGTATCCTGGGACACTATCACCCTTCATTTAAATATGCTTTATTTTGCTCTTATCTGCCCCCTATTTTACTGCATTTAATCCTGTACCTCAGAATATTGTAATCTCCCAAGTGTTTAATCTGTAGTATTTTGTACTTAATCATATCCTGATGTAACTATCACTACTTAATCATATCCTGATGTAACTTTCACTATTATCTGCTGTATTATTGAATTGTGGTTTGTCACACTTGAGAATTATTGTATTTCTTGTTCTTATTGTATGACTTATATTGTAACACTTGAATGTATTTGTATTTGCTTGCGATTGTAAGTCGCCCTGGATAAGGGCGTCTGCTAAGAAATAAATAATAATAATAATAACTACCAGCAAAAAAAATCCCAAAAGTAGTAAGTAGACATGCCGATTTCGATGAAGAACAATTAACCCAGGTCCAGGTCCGACATTACAATTTTTCCTTTCTGGTCCGAAAGACGTCATCAAAAAGACGTCAAGCACAGGTCTCTAGTAGTTTTTTCTCCGGAAAAAGCCAAGAAAAGCTTTCAATGGCCAAATGAGTCCGATAGAAGCCAAGATAAGCCAAAAAAAAGGAGGCGGATCTGAGCAATACGCATAGTCCCTTCACCACAGACATAACACGGACATAAACAAACAAGATAGCTGCTTCCGCATCCAGCGATCAAAGAATATCACAGACATTTGCCAAGCTTTTTGAGATGTTATAGTAATAAAATAATGACTTGGATAGCATTATTGAGAAGTTTGGTGATAAAACGAGTGATCAGGAGATGATTTATCGGTATGCACTGCTATGAAGAGATATGTGATGAATACAGTGAACAAGGAGTGGGACAGGGATGGAGATGCAGCACTGAGTGTCCTGTTGTATTTGTTTTTTTTGCTTGTATTTGTATTTTTTTTGACCTGGAAGTCCAGAAAGCCCAGGGTGGCCCAAGATCTAGTGAGTGCCCATACCATCAAACAATCTATGTAGACTAGGGCTTGGACCAAATCAAAACTCTGACAACCGGCTAATCACACTTAACAAAACTGTATTTAACCCTTAGCGGTCCATTTATTCAGCGCGTCTCAGGTGCGTTAGGTCCAATTTATTTTCACACGCGCAGTTTATTTTAGACGCGCTGTTTAAAAGTATTTACACAGTATTTTTTCACAGTAAAACAGGTTTAACCCTTTGCGGTCCTTTCCAACATCATCAAAAAGAAGCAAAAAACAGGTCTCTAGTCGTTTTTTTTCCGGAAAAAGCAGAGAAAACCATTCAATGGCCGAGTGAGACGGATAGGAGCTGAGAGAAGCCGAAAAAAAAGGGCGTATCTCATGAATACTGATAGACCCAGCATCACATAGATAACACGGACATAAACAAACAAGATAGCTGCTTCCGCATCCAGCGTTCAAAGAATATCACAGACATTTGCAGAGTTTTTTTTAGATGTTATAGTAATAAAATAACGACTTGGATCACATTATTGTTTGGTGATAAAACAAGTGATCAAGAGATGATTTATCGGTATGTACTATTATTAAGAGTTATTTGAAAAATATAGCAAACAAGGCATGGGGCGGTGCTGGAGATGCAGTACTGAGTGTCCTGTTGATATGCAGTGCCTTTTAAACCTGTTTTACTGTGAAGAAAAATACTTTTAAACAGCGTGTCTAAAATAAACTGCGCGTGTGAAAATAAATTGGACCTGACGCACCTGAGACGCGCTGAATAAATGGACCGCTAAGGGTTAAAAGGCACTAGAGAATCAACAGGACACTCAGTACTGCATCTCCAGCCCCGCCCCGCCCCTTGTTCGCCGTATTTTTCACATACCTCTACATAGTAGTGCATACCGATAAATCATCTCCTGATCACTCGTTTTATCACCAAACTCCTCAATAATGCGATCCAAGTGCGACCAGGTCCGACCGCAAAGGATTAATAGCGTTTTCTTTTCATGAGTAGAAGAAATTAGATACTTACAAAATAAAGAAAATGCTATTATATACAGTTTTGTTAAGTGTGATTGGCGGGTTGTCAAAGTTTTGTTTTGGTCCAGGCCTAGGTCTAACATCAGCAAAACAATATACAGCACACAGCACAAGGTCACTCCAGCAAACAAAGGTTGACTGACGTGTCAAGGACATTAGCAGCATTTCATCTATCAGACACTCCTAGGCTGAATTTAGTAGTTTAAAATTCAAAACCTATGTATACTGACATCAAGATCAATCAACAAGACAAAATGTATCTAAAAGGAACAACTGCTAGACAAACCTGTGACAAAGTAAAAATAAATACGTTCCCTTATAAATCAGCGGCAAAATTGTACTAAAACTGAAAGAAATAAAAAGACGATAACTGGTAAGTTTGAGTAATTTATCTGTTTGAGAGCAGATACTTCACTTTGTACCAATGCTATTGAAACAATTTAGCTTTTAATACCATAGGACACACACATATATGTTAAATTCAGAGAAGGAAGTGAAAATAGCCTTTAAATAAAAAAATACTGTTTTGATTCCCAAGAATGCCTGTATGTTTGTTACTGGATTTCTTCAACTATTTTTAGTTTATCTTCCTCAGAGACCTGTATGCATTTTTAAGTGGTTCAAGCATTTATCAAGATTGAAGAGCTCAGCTGTTTATTGCTAGGTACAGTGGCAGCCAAAGGCAGCTATAGAAAGTGACAAAATATGGCCCGGTCCTCTCTCACTGAAATTGAGGTCAATGCGACATACAGTTTAGTTAACCTGTCCTGCATTTTCTGCATGCTAGAGGCCGTTATCTGACTAGAAACTGGTTTATCACAGAGTACTACTGAAATACGTTTCGCCGAGCTGAAGCTTGTGAATACCAAAAACGCAAAGCTTACATTGAGTTAAAGTAATTTTTGTTCTGTAGTGTACGATTGCGGTAACAGCACGAATATGCCGAAGCCTACATTGTATCAAGTTGAGCAATGCTTTTGCTGAAGAGATTAAGAAATGCAGCATGCTACCACCCACATTAACATAGTTATGGTGATATTATATAAATGAACCATAGACACTGAGTCGGTGAGGCTAGAGCATGCATGGGAAAAAAATAGAGGATGAGCATCACCCTCCAAGAATGTTAACATAAGTCGAACAACAATCGATAACACGTTGCCTAATAACAAAAAATAAAATAAAATAAAGGTTTTTGTCAAACTACAATACTGGATATGTGTGGATCTTCTTCCATCCATTCAGTTCCCCTCGGTGTGAATCATCTAACCAAATGCAATTGCTTTAGCTGCTGTATTATTATTATTATTATTATTTATTTCTTAGCAGACGCCCTTATCCAGGGCGACTTACAATTGTTACAAGATATTTTTACATACAATTACCCATTTATACAGTTGGGTTTTTTACTGGAGCAATCTAGGTAAAGTACCTTGCTCAAGGGTACAACAGCAGTGTCCCCCACTGGGGATTGAACCCACAACCCTCAGGTCAAGAGTCCAGAGCCCTAACCACTACTCCACACTGCTGCCCTAACATTGCTGCTGTACATGTGGGCGCCATATAAATGATGTGTATTTCTTTAAATTCAATGTAAAGGAAAGCTGATACTGATAAGGACACATTCCTTATGATATATGGAGGTTATTGGTGAACTCTTCTGTTGTAATCTCTTGCAGTAATAGATCTTATTGAATGAGGACAGCACACTCTGTAATCAGGGCTGGAGTAACGCAGGGGCTTTGGAGGCTTCAGCCTGGGGCCTCAGATTTTTCCATTGAGCAAACTCAGTTGTTTGGACCTCGTTACATGCCATTCACATACATTTAAATAACAAAGGCACTGTTTATAATGTAGTAAATGCTCTGAGAACTCGATCACTCAGCTGTTTGCACCTCCTTACTGAGCGGTTACTCGTGTACCATACTATTTAATCCCTGTACGCAGTGTTGGGTTTGAAGTCTGAATGGTCAATGAGAGAGAAAGTTCTTGAAGAATTGGACTCTAATGCAGAACTGAGTGCAGTTCAGTGCGTAACAAAAAAAAATTATGTTAGATGCTGCGTGCCTGCTGAAGCATGCTTGGGACTCTGTCAGTCAGCAAACAATTCACTGTTGCTTCAAGAAAGTTTTTTTTTTTTTTTTTGTAGTTCAGGAGGAGAGTGCTGACGAAAATATGACAGAAATTTCACTCTCAGCTGTGTCAACTTGGCGACCACGACGCTCTGCCAGAAATGGACCGCATACCCGCTTGCTTGTTTTGTTTACTGTACTGGTCGTCGGGGTACATTTTTAATGTCAGGTTAATGTGTGGGAGGTGCTTCATGCTTATAACATTCATCGCTTATTGTGGGCGTATCACATTAACACAAACGGACCCGATCTAAGTGGTGGCAACTGTACTGGAAATCGTAATTTATTAATTTAGAATGTTCGGAAGAGATGATGACATTAATCTCCAAAATAACTTGCTTCACCTTCTTTTACGATAATTTTCTTTTACACTGCCAGTAACTAATGCTGGAGGTAAACCCTCATTTTCAAAACTGGCGCTAATCAAACATCGACATCAAAAGTTCTGTTTTTATTGCATTTAGCAACCTGGCATTGTCTTTTATTCCATGTGCCAGTGGGTGTAGCGCTGGCTGGTTGAGGGGCATTTGCCAGCTGGCTTTCGTGTCTCATCAAAATGTTTCTGCCGTAGCTCCAGGGCCAGCTGCAAAATGATGAGAATCCGAGTGATTGTGTTGTACAAAACCAAAGCGTTGATGGCTGCCAGGTCCAAAACATTATAAAAACCACCTTTGACAGAATACAGCCGTGCCATTTGATCCAGTATATCCACACGCTACTTTGTTGCGTTGTAAAATGCAACAGTCTCTGGGTTTCGTTTAGTATCAGTCCCGATGGTCACTGATCTGTGCAGAGGGTGGCACAGTCGTTCTGTCTGAGAAATGTAGTGTACATAATAATAATAATATATGATGTGTAGAATGACTTTCATCAGTGTTTCAAGCACTCAACAACATTATTTCACAATGACGTTGATTTTATTACAAAGCCCAGACTAAATTGTCGGCTATATTGTATTGATTTCAATATGCGGCACTTAAGAACAGACACTATTCATATACGCGTAGATATTTAAATTTGAATTGCAAAAGCTGTTCAAAAAGAGGTTTTGGCGGTGCTAGTGTTAAAGCCTTTGCGAACACTCAATCAATTGAGAATATCCTTTTTTATGTCATTTTATAAAAGCTTAAATACAAGACTTCAAGCAAGCCAACAAGTGGAGCTTCACACATCAGATTTTATATTGATCTCTTCCTCATCTCTCCTGGAAGCAGATGTTTTTCAGACATTTCATTGCTTGTTTTCTGCCTCCCTCCGCTCTCTTTACTGTGAAGTTGTTGTGGTATTTCTGTATTTTGATGCAGCGCATAATGGGTGGAATTGTTTGCTGCATTGCATGTATTAGTTTATTTATGTCCCTAGAAGGAGAGTCAAGAGAAGACCAGCTCACAGGTAAGAGATTGGTATCGTATCAATCTCATCAGTCATCAGTATCACACAGTATCACACAGTGAAAAAAAAACATATTATTTGTTTATTTAGTAGACGCCTTTATCCAAGGCGACTTACAGAGACGGGTGTGTGAACTATGCATCAGCTGCAGAGTCACTTACAATTACATCTCACCCGAAAGACGGAGCACAAGGAGGTTAAGTGACTTGCTCAGGGTCACACAATGAGTCAGTGGCTGAGGTGGGATTTGAACCGGGGACCTTCTGGTTACAAGCCCTTACATATAAATATGAGACACAGAAACAGCTAGAGTGATTCAAAAACATAAAAAGCCATTTCACTATAGCCACACTTCCAAAGGCTTTAATAAGCTTTTGGAACGTGCAGTGATTCCCTGCAACTGGGATCAGAATTAATCATGCTGCAAACAACATGTCTTATATAAGGCTAAAAAAAAACTAAAGCCTGACCAAATAGATACTTGGTTTTTCAGAATCTCTGCACCTAAAAAATAGGTTTTTAGTGAATGAGCCCTAAAATATCCACATTGCAAAAGTGAACTCACAGATGAGTCCTGCTATTGCTCAGCTCACAGTCATTGATCTGACAAGAAGCATATATTTTAGTAATGTATCACTGAATCCAAGGTTACATCTTAACAACTTAAAACTGGTCTAAACCTAGCGTAAAAGTTATTCTGGCTTTAGGCTTGTGAGATTGGAGGACACTCATATGCCCTCAGAACGTCCGTGCTGTGTGGGGACTCACTGTGGTGAGGAGAATAAACATAATTGTGGTCCAGTGGTTAAAGAAAAGGGCTTGTAACCAGGAGGTCCCTGGTTCATATCCCACCTCAGCCACCGACTCATTGTGTGACCCTGAGCAAGTCACTTATCCTCCTTGTGCTCCGTCTTTCGGGTGAGACGTAGTTGTAAGTGACCCTGCAGCTGACGCATAGTTCACACACCCTAGTCTCTGTAAGTTGGCTTGGATAAAGGCATCTGCTAAATAAACAAATAATAAATAAAATAATAATAATTGGACATTTCAAATTGGAGGAAAAGAAATAAAAACAATAATTGGTCACTCTAAATTAAAAAAAAAAAACTGGTCTAAAATCCCTATTTCAAACCGCTTGTTCTAATTGTCTGTTCATTCTTTTTGCCTTTTTCTCATGTGATGTAATCCCCCCCCCCCCCCCCGAAAAAAAACCCCCATAGCACGACAATTGTTAAACCAAAGCCTAATGCAATATAGTTATAATGAACACATAGCAGTTGCCAATTTACTGTATCAAGAGGCAAATCAATAACACAATGTTTTTGCTATTCACTTTTTGTACATAAAAACACAATGATTCAATCCAGTATTCATGCAGGAAAAACTGTCACTGGGGAATGAACACAATATATAAAATGCAGTCAGCACAATAGGATAGAAAATAATGAATCATAATTTCAGCCTCTAACATTGTGCATTGTTAAAAGTGGCATTCATAAAGGAAAAGGCATTGCATGCAAAACCTCTTACAGTGATAAAGAACCTAACTTGACAACATTCATTACAGATTGCATGCAATGTTAAGAAAAATTAATCACTTTCAGAAAAAATGGATACAAGAATAGTGGGTGTATAATGGAGGTGAGTGTGGATTCATTTGCGACAGGGCTAGCTTGATCACTATCATCTTATAATTTACTGCCACATCATTTTTCACATGTCACTCAATTCACTGTCCCTGCCTTTAATCCAAATAACAAATCACTATACATCCTCCTTCCATTTCAATGTCAGAATCAGCATCTTAAAGTGCACTTCAGTCTTCCTATCTGCCACATCTAAATCCACTTATGGCTGAAATGCTAAACTTTTCTTCTGGTTCTTGGAAACAGTGAAAATTGGGTTTTTAAACTTTTTTGGGGTTGTTGCATGAAAACAGATAGATGCCACATCATAAATTCTCCTGCATTTTCTTGTATATGCAATCAAGTGAGTTAGCGGTTCATTGCCCGGGGCCTACAAAAACCTGGCACCAGCCCTGCTGTACTCAAGATGAGGTAATACGATAGAAAGCCATAATTAAACTGGTGTCAAGCCCCAGATCTGAAATGCTTTCACGCGAACATGTGTGTGCAAATTGAAACAAGCTGAAAAGCTAATTATCAGAGTGATATCAACATTTTTTGTGATGAAGATATTTTTGTATTTATTTTTTATTTTACATTATTGCAAATTAAAGGATTACATTGCTGCTTAGTGGTATCTATTCAGTTATGGTGCTGTAGCAGAGCTCCAATGGTCTAGCTGTTATTTTGCCATAAATGTGCAGAGATAATCAGATTTTACAAGTAATTCCCTTTAAGATGTTTTTCGTCAGCAGGCATTAAATGAAACCAAACGAGACTATTATTTAATGTGTTAATGTACAACTAGAACATATACCTTTACATCACCTTTATAACTGAGGTCAAATAAATGGCAATTAACTTGTGCACTGATGATGTGAAAGCTTATTGAATTCACCAAAAATCTATTTTTTACAATATCATCTTGGAATTGGTACCTTTTTCTCAGAACAATCTGGGTAACATTATAAAGTCATTCAGAAACCATACAAACGTATCATCCAACAGGATATTTGTTTTTGTTTGTTTTGTTTTTAAATGTTAATTATTTTATATTATTATGTATTCTGCTTAGTGATACATGTTATTCTATGACCTGAGGGACCTTACAATTCTTCCTGAAAGTTTTGTTGAAAAATACTGATGTTGTTTCACCTGGCTGATTGCAATGTCATAATAATCATTTATTCTCAGGGTCTTTATAAGCAATAATGGACATTACTCTCGGTTATTTTCTCAAAGTAAATATTTATAAATAAAATAATAGTTCTTCATTTAATTATTATCAGTAATAAGGGGAAAAATAATGTACCTGATACATTTTGTTAATGAAACATGATCTGCTTATATCCACTTGTTCCTTGATATTTATAAAGATTGTAAAAACATATATATTAAAACACACAAGGCAGAATAAATGTTCTAATATAACTATAAGTAAAACACTGTGTTTTCCCATTTTTCCTTAGCTATAAACAAGTTCCTGTGTCATGTTTTGTTTCTGCGTGCTGCTGTGAAATGTCTCCACCCTTTATAAATTAAATACCCGTCTCAGTTTTTAAAAGACAGCAAAGTGCTTGGGCCTGGGCAAGATTGGCAAGAAGTAGCACTCCAGCACCACTGCTAGACAGGCCTGCTCGTTAAGGGAATGCTAGGGCTACTCTACTGTTAGGATGCTCAAGAAAGGAAGTTGGAAATAATTCTGTATAGAAGTCTTCATGGCAGATCGGCCCTGGGGGGCAAACCTGCCTTAAGGTATTCTACTGCAAATATATTTTTATCTCAACATCTTTCAATCAATTCGATCAATCACCTTAAAACTGTCAACAATCTAACAGTCTTCAACTTACTTGAGCTTCATTCACCGTGGAAGCAGGTGAGTACATATGTTGATATTATATCAACATATAATATATATAACTACAAAGATGTATGCTCATTGTTGTAGTTTTAATTTGAGATATTCTAATCATGTTTAGTTTATACTTCACCTGCCTTCACACAGAGGGATATTGGAGAGTAAGTTCCCCTAACTCCTGAATAAACTAATCCCACCCCTTGTTTTGATACCAAATTTTATATTCTATTTGCTGCAAGCCATATAATGCTACACTCCCAATCTGACTACAACTCCCTCTCACGGCCTGTACCTTAAACACTGCCCCAGTGGACCTCTTGGGTAAATTTTGAAAGGAGTTTAGTTTTTATTACCTTTTTTTTGTATTATTATTATTATTATTATTATTATTTATTTCTTAGCAAACGCCCTTATCCAGGGCGACTTACAATTGTTACAAGATATCACATTATACATTATTTCACATTATACAGATATCACATTATATTTACATACAATTACCCATTTATACAGTTGGGATTTTACTGGAGCAATCTAGGTAAAGTACCTTGCTCAAGGGTACAACAGCAGTGTCCCCCACTGGGGATTGAACCCACAATCCTCCAGTCAAGAGTCCAGAGCCCTAACCACTACTCCACACTGCTGTATCATGTGGCTGTACCTTTTACTGAGCTGCCACCATCAGAGGCCAGTTTTGCACACTTAAGAAGATCAGCCTGGCAAGCTAAGATGTAGTTGACATTGCATGTGGAATCCAGACCTGGCATCACCTAAAAGGATGGCAAGAGATAAAACATGTGGTTGTACTTCTTTACTTTTGAGGGCCCAATAGGCAGGTTAAGATGAGGACAACAGGTCTCAAAGGGCTCAAGCATTCAAATTATGTATATTGTTCCTATAAGTACTTTGGGTGCATTAAACTAGAAAAATAAGCCCTTCACAAGACTTGCTGCTCGCCTATTACACATTGCATGTTCCTGTATGTTTGCACTGAGGTATAGCAGAAAGCTGGGGCTCTGAATACCAATAGAATATTTAAAAAAAAGCCTCATCCAGCCAATCCTTTGTTCGGGGACATCATTTAATCTGCTTGCTCCTCAGCACGACCCAGCTGTAAACTGCAGACAAATAAGACCACTCTGGAAATAACGTGTGGTGCTTCAATTGAGCTTTTCTTGTGAACAATTTTCTTAAAAATGGCCAACACAGCAATACACTTGTTAAGGGATCCAGGATTGTGCAGCACCTGATTAAATAATAAAAAAAGAAAAGAAAAGCCCCATCTATCATATTAAACGTAACAGATTAGATTTTGTTTCTGCAAGTTGACCACAGTCTGTAGAAAATACAGCGTCCAGTAGTTTATTTGTCAAGTTGTTAAGAAAAGAAGTCGCATACATTGTTTCAAGAAATTCCATTATATTGTTACATATTTTCAACAGCAACTATTAATGTATTGATATTTTATATCGACTGAAGGCATGTCTAGTTTATATTTGCAGTAGTTACTTACGCGATAGCTTTAGGGCTGGCTAAGCAATGGAAATTAAGTGACTACATGCTGAGACCTTGGTGAGAGCTGGTTGTACTACAGAGGCATTATTATTTCAAAATGACACAGACAGCTATTTTGAAACTGCAGGTCTGTGCCAGTTTCATGGGAATGATAGACAGCCCTTTTAAAGTACAGTCTGTTGTCAGTTTCATCCTGTGGGGGCTGGAGGTTGAGCTAAATAAGTGGGGATGTCAATTCCACAATTGTATAAGACACAGTTAGGCAAAGGTACTGTTCAGGGCTTCAACAATGGGTCAGTCAGTCACGATGGGCACTGCACCAGTGACAAACTTTGAGAGTACCGATGATAGTACTGCTAAATTACTGATTTTTCATGAAAAGTTGTAATTTTATGAGACATTAAATACAGACTTCCTTAATGATTTCCACTCTGCAACTCCCCTGGAGAAGTCTGTAGAGCTGGAATGTGATTCCCTGTATCCTTCCAGATCAATTTAAGCACTGCAAATTCATCCTGTAGAATTAGAATCATCATGGCTGCCTATAGTGCCCCTTCACACAATTAATAGCATTATATGCCATTTTTATTACTTTTTCAAACACTGTTCACAAACACAGGCCAGCTAAACTGAAGTGTACCTCTGTGGTCATGTCACATAATCATTCTAGCAATGTGGCAGCTACAGTATAACATTTCCCTTTCTTACTTTCAACTGATAGAGAGATTAATTAATACTAATACTACTACTACGACTACTACTAATACTACTACTACTAATAATAATAATAATAAACGCCCACCCCTAAAAATAAAAATCTAGATACGGGTTTATGTTGATTTTTCAAAACTTCTTTATTCATTAACAAAGTATTTTATGTGCCTGAAAACGCTCCTTCCTTTGCCTCTTTGGCGTGCTTGCATGTACGTCTGTATTGCTGTTGCTTGGTTCCTTTTAGACTACGTTTTCCACAGTTACCAAGGGCCCTCAGGGAACATTTATAGGGCTGATGTTGTCATCAATGAGGACATATTTCATTCTTGAACGAGTATATGCCCATTCATACATCGCTTAGTGGCAGTCGCCCATCTGCACAGATCATTTTATGAATATCAATATAGACGATTTTTGTTAGTATTAAATGAAATCCGATTAACTAGGACCGTCGGCAAGTACTTTTATGAATAGACCCCATAGTATCTAAATTGGAGAGTAAATGACTCAATGACCCAAAACCTTACCTGGAGCACTGAGTGTACCAGTGATAGACTCAACACAGTTACTTGTTATAAGTTGAGTTCTAAAAGGTGAGCAAAGATGAAACAATAATCAGATTATGTGAATTAAATTCCACTTACAGTCTACCAAGAGAAACACACAGATCAAAACTGTACAGTAGCATATTCATAAAAAAAAAAAACTGTGAAAGCATTGTTAAGCATGATGTACAAGGAGGTATGGTATGCAGAGTAAGAACAATAATACAATAAACACTGTAAATGCACAGTATTAGTATTGAAAAAGCATGTGAAATTGTAAAATTACCATGGAAAATCCATGGTCAATTTAATAAGGGCTCCAAGGTTGTATTAGAAGTTTAAATAGCTTATTAAAAATATATATGTATTAGCTGGGATATGATATCCTATCTGATGTAATATAGGCATAAGGAACATAAAGCACAAAGATGTCATGTGTGTGTGACTAATTTTAAACAGATTTACAAGCAAATAGAGGGGACAAATCAGACCAAGCAGACAAAGGCAGTATAGCATCATCTCAATGAGCTAATCGGCTTTTGGTGTGCTGCAATTGGGATGATCAAAGATATTAACATCAGTGCAAGCAAGAGGATCAAACTCACCTGATTCCCTTGTTGGGTTCATCAAGTGGACTAAATTAGCTACACTGCAACTGACCCCAAGAGTCCACAGCCCGATTACTTACAGATGTTTTGCGACCCTTGCAAGATCATTATACTTCACATGCCGCCTGTTGCAAGTAAACTAAAAATGGGATTTAAAAAAATGTATTCAAATTCAAGAAAATACTGCAACTTTGAGTGATTCACAAATTGAAGAAGAAGAAGAAGAAGAAGAAGAAAAAGAAGAAGAAGAAGAATGGATTCAATGGAGACTCCCTTGAAAGAAGGTAATAAAAGGTCATTTGAATGACTTTTCATATGATACAGTAATTGTGCTTGGGGTTGGACGTGTGCCAGTCTTAGGCTACAGAGATTTAAACCTCACTGCTCATTTCACCACTTAAAGATCAACATTTCGTTTTAAATTATTACATAGTGGTTATAGAAACCAATGAACATTTTATTTGAAGTGAACGACCCTGAGGAAAATAATTACTGGATTAAAATTTTAATTAATTAAAATTATTCTCATAGGAATGCCTACAATCTGCATGTTGGGTATTATTTACAGATGTCATGAGCACTGCTTGGAAGATGTTACAGCTTCATGGATTCCAATCATAAGCTTGAGTACAGCTATAAGACTTGCACACATGTACTGTAAACAAGGACACTATTTGGACTATATATAGTTTCTACACTTTTTTGAAGGTCTGATAAGTTAGCTTACTTCTGTACCAACTGAAGCAACAACAGAAGATTGATTCCTTTGTAATACAAGAATGTAGTATTCTAGTCCCTTATGCACTTTTATTTACAATTGCAAATTAAATAAGATAGTTGACAGAAATTAGATTTATGATTTGAATACACTATGTGGGCATCGATTGTTGGTTATATCTCTTGTTTTTAAAAGAAACCCCAAATATAAAATGTTATTATATGATATGTGGCAGGCTTCTTTATTTGTATACTCTTCTATTAATTTATAAACCATTATTTAATTATTCTGCTCAGCCTTACTTCTAAACTTAATCTATCACTTAGCCAACTGTAAATTGGTTCCACATGGCTGAAAGGACTAGCAAGAGCTGGGTGAATAAATACACTGAGCTCTCCTGTTTTGAAGCTTGTTTAATAATGTTATTGATTAACAATTTAACAGTAGTCTCAATATTGCTAGAACACACAGTTTTTCAGAAGTTGTAGTGTCAAATTATATAACATCTCTTTCTTTGATTTTGGATAATGGTTAACAAAGATTTTGTTTCAAAGATACTTTAGCTTTTTATGTTTCTCATATGCATTTTTGAACAAAAAATTGTCAAACGTCTTTGTACATATTTCAATGCTACACCTTGGGTGATATCCCACAATTGCTCATCCAACATTCCTGAAAAGTCTGACAAGCTACAGTAGTCTCCGGCTAAGAGAACATCGCTCAGGGAGCAAGCGAAGAGTTTTTTTTAAGACGGAGTTGACCACCAGACACAATATGAATCAATAAATAAATAAATATGTATTAACTTGTCATGACGCATGTGCATCAACATATGAAATGAACAAAATATGTAAGAGAAAAGCAATAGGCAAGTGTATGTTAATAAACTATAATAATAAAGTAACAAACTAACTGTCAAACTAAATTAACACAGCACCCCTACACATGTTAATAAATCAGTAGAATAATTATGAATACCTGTACAGGAGCAATATTCAATATGTTCACAACATTATTTAACAGAATGGAGAAGCAACTTACCAGAAAGGAAAACACCAAATTGATCAACAACTTTTGTCTGATTCAGGTTTTTTTCAGGAGCTCGAACCATTTCAAACTTTTTGTAGCAAGAGAAACAGTGTCTCGTTTTGTCATTTGTTTACATGCCATTTTGTAGCGATGAGGTGCATTCGTGGAAATCTTTATACAAAATGAGGCATTGAAAAGATTGAATAAACCATTTGAATTTAAGTTTAATGATGATGAGTTTTCAGTTTACAAAACAGTACTGTATCAGATGTGAACGAATCGCTAGCGGTGCCAAAAAGGTGTTCTTTTAAGTGGAGTTCCTGTTCCTTTAGGCAGGGCATTTACAATGGGAAAAATCAGTTTCACCACAAGGGTGTTTTCTTAGGCAAAGTGTTCTTTTGGGAGGTGTTCCTATCCATGGAGAATACTGTATTATAATTGTTTGAGCAGTTATAATTGTTTCTATGATAAACTGCAGATTCAGTTTCAAAGAGAAATCAATGCACCCTAGTAATGATTTTATAGTTAAGACACTAACTGTAAATAATGCAAAAGCAGTTTCAGTGAACTATATCCTGATCAACAATCTCAAGAAAGTAAACACACATTTTCACTGTGTCATGCTTTCGGCAATGATTAATTTTTACTTTTAAACCTAATACACATTCCTCAATAGGTCAAGCCTCAGGTGAGTTGAATTCAGCGTGAATAATTTCATCTTTACTCTCCTGCAGCTATAACGTCAGTCTTTTACAATGAGGGTTGTGTTCAGAGAATGTTAGTCATGCTGCTGTCATCTTCACAAAGTGGCAAAACCTAACAGTGTTTATGAACCTCCATTACATATTAACATGGCTATGGCTACAATAACATTTGGGACCCCGAATGGATTTTTAGTTTTTTTGGAATAGAGATATCATCATATCGTCATCAAGCTATCTTTTTTCTAGATTTTGAAAGTGTGAGTTTAAAGTCAGGAAGGGGTAAGATATGGTTGGATTAAACATTGCACAATACTGCATATGCAAAAATGTCCAGTTAAAAATCAAAGTAACATCATCTTACTGAGATAGAAATACACTTTCTGATCTTCTGCAAGAGTATTGGCTGATTTTCTTTGTTACAACATAAGTAGGGGGGGATGCAAAACAATATATGGTATGTTTTATGGACAGCTTTATTAGTTGTAGTGGCATACCAAGAAAATGCAAAATGTTTAATCTATACACAGATGTATTCTGTCAGATTACTGAATCACGCTCAGAGGTTTGTTATCTACATATTGGCTTCATTGAGTAATGAACTTGAGGTATTTAAAATCTTCTAATCTTTTCAACATCTAATGACAAGCGCCTGTAACAGGGGTGTTCTGTTCTTTGGGTTGGTAATAGGTTTACAAGTAAGAATATAATCTAGAAGGTGGCGAAGTCTGAAGAGTGCACAGTATTGTGGGCTGCCTTTCTTTCGGTCATTGTCTTCATCCTCTGCAGGATTGCTGATATGAAGAGTCCACAATATTGACATGAACCTATTCCTGGTCATGAACTGTTTGCAGAATGGATTTCAAAGTAATCATTACCCTGCCAGTAGTCTGACATTGTAGATTGTCTCAGAACCCCCATGAATATAATTATGCCAAGGAATGCATAAAATTCCATACACGACACTGGACTCCAGCTGAATTTTTTCCAACTGGCCTTCTGTTTTTTCCCCCTGCCTGTTAGTGTCTTCACACAGTTTTTTGACAGTGTCTTTGGAAAAAAAAAGTTTGAAAAGATGACATTTTGAATATGTGGACGTAGCACTCAGCTGAACACCAGGAGGTCTAGCAAGAGCAAACCTTATCAGTGGTGGCTCTTCATCTGCATCAGCTTCTGTCTTCCACCTATCAGCTGATGTGTCTGTGTGGGTGGTGGTGGATGGTTTCCTGTTACTGACTGTAGCTGATTGAGAACTGGAGTCGGGGGTTGGGGCAGACACTCTCCTCCTTTTATGTGTCACAGTAGCCGGAGTTGGACCTGACTCTTTTGCGGCAGGGCCCTCGCCCTTTTCTTCTGTGTCTTCTTCTTTTTGAAAAATATATTCATATATTACTAAAAATCTAAACAAGCAGTACACATTGTACAAGCCTCTGTGATCAAGCAAAAGAGAGCAAGCAAATTGGCATGACAATAAGTAAACACAAGCTCACACAGCAATCGATTGCCAGTAATCAGGTCACATTCCTTCAGTCTGTTTGCATATTATTATTATTATTATTATTATTATTATTATTATTATTATTTAGATTTATATATATATATATATATATATATATATATATATATATATATATATATATATGATTGGAGTGCTTCTCAATTGAGGTGCTAGACTCAACTGTAGCAGAAAAAAATAAATGCAACTATATAACAGAGATGAAAGTGGCATGAATCGAAAAAAGCAGAGGTTTGTGTTTGACGCGTATAAAAAAATCTGGTTATCATATTTGTCGACGGGGGGGGGGGGGGGGGATTGTTGAAACGCACAACATACAGGTATATGGATAAATTCAGTTGATAAGTAAACAATACCTATCAAGATAAAAAATGCAGTTTTTTTTATATACAAATACATTTATATGAACTAGTACATAAATACCTAAACAGAGATAAATTAATAAACTTCAAGATGCAAGTGTAACTTTATCGAGTCAAAGTGATGCTGAAACATGCAACATACAGGCATATGGATAAATGTGAGCATGGATGCCTGGCTGGGAAGTAGGAGCGGCGGTAGGGTTGGAGAAACTGCTACTTTGTGTGTCAAGTTTATGAACTGTAGCATACACTGGCAGTGGTGTGTATCCACATATAGCAATTGGAGCTCATGTGTTGCCACTGCTGCTACATTCTTAGCCTGGCAGCAGCTCTGACTGTAGTTAGAGGGGTAGGGGAGATCTAGAAAGTCTCCAATGTGATTATTTAGCCTGTAAAATGAAAATACATTTCCTTTCTTTGATAGCTGTGAGACTGGGATTATTAGTCAACGGAAAACGTGCCAGATGCTCGGTATCTGAACTCCATTGGAGGTGAGATTGAGGACTCGCTAGGTTTTGTTTTGTTTAGTTGAAGCACCAAGTTGTTTTGATTTGAATACACTTTGTTGACTGAGCCCTCAATCTCCAATTCACCAATGTAACTAACTGGATTGCTTTATTCTGTTTAGGTGCCAATCAGTGCTTTACAAATTGTGATGCTGATTTATTAACGATAGTGTCTAATTTGTGTAGCTGGTAACTTATATACCTCTGTTTTTATGACGTTCTAAAAAAAAGGATCCATTTGATATATTCTATTTTTGTAAATGTAAAAGCATATTTTATCTTAATAAAAACATCAAACTCCATCTCTGCTTTCCTTTTGGTTCATGCTTTGCTCTTTCCCAATAAAGTAACCTGTGCTGTTAAACTAGGGCAAAAATTGGCAAACACTACATTTTAATTGCCCTTTCTATATAGATCTAGCGTAGTCAGGTTACTGCACGGTATGGCAGTGGCTTAGCCTGAGCGTAGTTGCCCTCAAGATAGCTACTCACGGTCCTGTGCTGGATTGGGCTCAGTTATATATATATATATATATATATATATATATATATATATATATATATAATCCAGTTCTGGCAATGGAATGTGAAACACGCAATGTGATTGGTCGAAAACAAGGTTCCAGCTGTCCGTATTTTGGATGGATACGGACAGTTCGAGCCTTATTACTATGCTGCCTCACAGAATTTGCAGTACCGGCAGCCATCTTGTTTACAGTTACAATGTTACAGCAACTATAAAACTGAGTGACCGTCTACTGTACCTGAAAATATGAATGTCTCTGAAGATACTGAACCACCAAAAAAAATCCCCAAACTAGTAGTAGACATACCGATTTAGATGAAGAACAATTAAATGAACTGGAAGATAGCAAAACGGAGAAACATACAAATAAAATGACTAAGTGGGCAATTGTCATCTTTCAGGACTGACTAAAACAGAAACAAACTGAAATACATATCTCAACTGTGGACAATGCACATCTTAACAAAATGCTAAGGGAGTTCTATGGAAATGTAAGAAATGCCCAAGGAAAAGAATATAACATTTCAAGCTACATTAGACTCTGAGCTGCAATCAACCGCAATCTAATTGAAAACAAAACTGGGAAATCTGTCAATATACACACTCACCTTGACTTTGTCACTTCAAATAAAGTCTTTTTAGCGGTTTGTAAACATTACAGAAATACACAAAAAGATAGATCTGCACATTATTCACCCCTCTCCAACACACCTTGAAAAATGAAGTTAGACAATGTGAATGCTCCAGCTTTACTGATTACACATCTGAATATGAGGAAATAACTCAACATTTTCAACTGAAGACATCCACAAAGATTTTGGGCCCATGATTCACAAGCTTAAAACATACTGGGTTAGTTTCATTCCATTAGTTCTGGTTCTCATTGGTGTCATGCATTCAAGGCTGTTCTGACGGTCTTGCTACCCACACAATGATGGCAAATCTGATGGGATAATGAACTCTGCATTGTATTGTGATGCTCTGCCATATGCTAAACTGTTAGAATGCTGTACATACTGCACACACTCATGCATGAATGTCTTTGCATAGAAGAGGATCAGGTTATGGGCCATACCCATCAGTCTGCTTGATTAATATGCAATATCAGAGTCTTTACTGCTAAAGAGTTACTGTCATTTATATTTTTGCTACTGTATAGGCACTTTAGAAGTGCCATTTGACCTATGTCTGTGGATCATGCCGTTTCCTTACACTTCCAGGTTATTGGCTGGCCGTACCTCAGGGCTTTATCCCACTTCATAAAATGATTCAAAGTAGAAAGGACAGATTAGATTTTCTTAACAAATTCCACCTGGCAATATATTTGATCTGTCAAGTGATTTAGGTTATAAAACTCTCTCCTTGGCCATGGCAAAAGCTAAAGTTCCCTGGGGTCTGCTTTAGGATCAAAGTGCAAATTAATTCAGTAGGAGGAGAGTGTTATTGGTGAATATTCTCAGAGGGGATATTGTTTACACCTTTTTTTAATATACTTTTTAATTGAAAACATTGATTGTTTTATTAAATTAACCGAGCAGCACAAACATTCTTCCCTGTTGCCTTAATAATTAAAAATGCATTATCTTGAAGATAATACGTTTAATTTAAGAGTTTATGCAACAGTATGCAACAGTGAATGCAGATGTCACTCTGCATAGTTACATTTAATTATTCTGTCAAATTGGTGTGTACCAGATTTCAGCAATATTGTTGGATGGCTGGGAGAGAAAGTGCAATAAAACATACTAGTTAATTTGTTTTCCCCAATTTATTAGCAGAAACTATAACTATAACTGGAACACATTACTTTGATTAATTACTTAAAATACAATTAACTATTAATTATTAATAAAAGCACAGGGAAAAGTGTACCACTATTACGAATAGGAAAAAAAAAACTAATTAATGTTAAAAACTAGTAAGAAACAACTTGGTCGTATGTACAAGCAGTAATATTCTTGTTCTAGGGTTAGAACATTACAATTAGCATACATTTATTTCACTGTAGTTTTGAGATGTGTACCAACATCTGACTTAAGATTCATAAAATGTCAAAAAAAATACAACAGACAGCAATGGAATGGAATAAATTACATTGTAATGGTTGGGGTCGAGTTAATGTTTATAGAAATATAATTTAAACGTCAGACCATAAAATAGCTACAGGCCTCAGAATTTGTAATATAGCCCCAACAACTGCATGACCCACAACCACCACAAATAAAATTAAATAAATAACAAGTAGAAAATGCAAGTTCAGTTTATTGCTATATTAGATTTTAAAATGTGCATCAAAATTATGCAATAGAATAAGCTACAAAAGTGAATACTGTATATTATCTGAACAAGATAATCAAATTTAACTTGTTGCAATAAGCTTTATTTTCTATATAACACTTACTTTGGATTATATGTGTGTGTGTGTGTGTGTGTGTGTGAAGTATTGGAGTAAGCTTCATTTTCCATATAACATTGTGTATGTGTTTGAAAACACGTTGTTACAATTATTATTATTTGTAAAACCTCTGCTTTATATAACCAGTTTGGGTGTGGTCCTGTGTGTTGAGAATGTGTTTACATTTGGGGTAAGGGAATTGTCAGAGAAGCCAGAAAGGTTGTAGAAAAGAAGTGGAATGTCCATCCCTGAAGGTAACCACACCCAAACAGCATCCACACCCAGCAGCATCACAGCAAGCTGAGACAGAGCCTATAAGAAAAGGGCTTGTAATCAGGAGGTCCCCGGTTCAAATCCCACCTCAGGCACTGACTCATTGTGTGACCCTGAGCAAGTCACTTAACCTCCTTGTGCTCCGTCTTTCGGGTGAGACGTAGTTGTAAGTGACTCTGCAGCTGATGCTTAGTTCACACACCCTAGTCTCTGTAAGTCACCTTGGATAAAGGTGTCTGCTAAATAAACAAGTAACATATAAGTCAGAAGTGAAGATTAGGTAATTGCTTTTCATTACAACCAACAGCAATATCCTAATTTGGCAGGAGGTTCGTCCAGACGTGGTAATTATTACTTTCGTTTGGTGTTAGGCTATCAATTTATAAACCAATATGTTTTTAAGTTGTCCCAATTTTTTATATATCAACTACAATGATAGACTATGATTAATATTACTTGTTGGTTAAAAAAGAACACAATCATTTCACTGAGTGATGGTCTATTTTCTTTTTGGTATATTGTTATTTAATCTTAATTATCTCATAATATTGTTAGAACTATAATCTGAGATGTTGTGGTAGAATATAATTTGATGAATGTTGAATTACAATTTACCATACTAGGACCACTAGTACTATGTTTTATAAAAACATACATGTATAAAAATGGAATGATTTCCATTACACGAGAGTAGATGTTAAAACTTCATGCTGATTTGAACTTGGCTCTCGCCAAGATAAGCACCAACTAAGACGTAGCTTTACAGTAAACCAATGTGATCCATATGTGTCTCCACCCATTTGCGCTTCCTTCCATATGATGATGTAGATATCCTTCTGTCTGGTGTTGATGGCTGAAGTGTAATGCTGGCTCCAGGGATCAGCTTACTGCCTCCCTAGCGCATCAGCACACACAACGGCTGCGATGCTGGCTCCGGGGATCAACCACAGTGCGGTCTCCCCAGCGCATCAGCATGACAACCGTCTAGATTGAGCTAAGTAGGGTACATCTCTGGGGTCTTCAAGTGGGCACCTTCCATCCTCGGTGTTTCGTCGACTAGCCCACGACACCTCAAGAGGGCTTGACGGTGATTCTGGCGTCCCAGCACCACCCCCCCTCTGTCCCCCACTCAACTCAGCCCAGCTTACTTACCTGTAATAAGAACTGTAGTTATCATATTATCCCACAACCCTTTGAACTAATACTAATAAAATAGGCTTTCAGGCTTAAATTAGATCAATTATTTTTATTATTAATTAATATTAAACAGGTAGCTTTTAGGCTAAATCAGATATCCTATATAAAATTAGAAAATGTAATTATTAAACTGAAATTGTTTCAATTAGGACTAAACTAGTAGCTTTCACTTTTAAAAAAGTTTTACTATCTCAAAATCTTAAGTGTTAGAATTTAACAAAACAAATCAACTTTTAATTAACTTCAGCAAATAATTCTGGGTAACTTGGTACCTTTAATGGAAATTTCAAATATATGTGTAATTGAAATTATAGTTTTTAGGTCAAGGTACTTTGAACCTGTGAAACTCCTGCTGCAGGTAAATTGTTTCCAAACATTTCGTTTCGATTAAGACCATCGAGTCGGCTAATCCCTGTGAAGGTGTACCACCAACCTTACTTAGCGCCCTTCCTGGTCAGGAGGTAGATTTGCAGCTCATATTAAATCGCTCCTGTTCACAGTAATATATAACAACATGAGATTTAGTCTTACTTTGGCTATAAAACAGAATTGATATTATCATGACCAAGATTTAGACACTTACCATTTTCCCTATCAGGTTTCTATATGTAAAACGTCTATAAAAGTTTTATTTTCTAGTATCAGCACTAATGCTGCACGGGTAAACTAAGGATCATTTAACGGTGACAACAACTGGAATGTTTATATTTTTGTGAGAAGGTTTGATTAAGCAACATTTTTTAAATTATATTAATACTATAATGTATGTACAATGTACAATTGGGCTGGCCAACCAAACATGTGAGAATGTGTGTTTGAATGGAAGGAGAAGATAAAACTTATCAAATGTGATCAAACCAAACTGGCATTTAATTATTCAGTGTGGTTTGACTACATTATAGGAGGAGTTGTAAGACTGGCTAGGTGGTGCTCCGTGTCCCTGCACCCTGACAGCTTCACTTGCCTTGTTAGTATTTTGCATAGTTGTTTTGTATTCTTGATTTATTTTTTAATGAAGAATAGTAGTAGCATTTAACTGTAATCTCTTGACTCCTTCCTGCTAGCAGCCAGTCTTGCCCACAATGCTATCCTTCCACAGGAATATAACTGTTTGATCCCTCCTGGAAGGTCAAGGTGCCCAAGGAAGACTTCTGGAAGGCAGGATTCTGTTATTAGGGAACATACTGATTTCTAATCGATTCAAAAGCTCTCCTGTAATAATTGCACAGGTGCAGGAAGACCATGGTGTTGCAGTCAGTAATAAGCTCACTTTATGAGGTTATAGGAATGTTCTTTACAGGGAATAGCTCCTGCCAAAAAGAATATATATATATATTACCCCTGGAGAGGCTGGATTGATGTTTTTATCGAGATATATAAAGTGGTTTATAAGGTAATCTCCTTATTATCAAAAAGTACTTATTTCAAGAGGCATTCTGAAGTGATCGGAAATCACTTAAGTTTGCAATTTAGCGACGTTTATTATACTGTATAAATACTGCAGTATATTTTAGTAAGGGGAGATATAGACTCTTAAACCAAAACAAACATAACATAACATAACAAAACCAAACGCCTAAACTATTTTTTGTATGTCTCAGTCTCTAGTGGTCGGTGGGTCTGGGATAGGTTCCATTGTGAAATTATGTATAGCATTCACTCGTAACTCTTGCCATCCATACACATCCATAAATAATTAACTATTGAGGGCAGTGAATTAGTAATGTGAGGTACATGCAAAATTGACTGCCAACATGCCTTTACTGAATTTACGGAATTATCTTATTGTGAAATAACTTGTGAAGTATGTTACTCCAGATCTTGAACATCCTTGTATGTAATGTATGTATGTATGTATGTCTGTGTGTGTGCGTTTGTGTGTGGGTGTGTGTTTGTATGTATGTACGTATATATGTATGCATGCATGCTTGCGTGTGTATGTGTGCATCTGTGTACGTATATATGTATGTATGTATGTACGTATGTATGTATGTAAAGTAATTGACATAAAATAATTGACATTAACATCTTTAATGATCTATACTGAGGTGATATTTTGATGTGCATTGTTTAGATAATTGAAATAAACAAGTACAAGTAAACCATTCAGCCAATATAGGATTCCAAGAGATATACAGTAGAGCTTTTCGTGTGTTAATCTGAATTCAGAAATGAACATGGTGATTATAATGAAAACGTCACTTGTCTGCTTTTCCCACTGATGTGTAATAGTTCAGCCAAGCACTTTTAGTGTTTCAATCTCAAATCAAATTGATTATTCATTGCAAAGTATGTTTGTAATTAGAGGAAGCTGGTGGTTTGGTTAATGACAAAAAAAGAATGCTTTGGAGGGATGGGTACATTTTCACGTCAGTCAAATGATCAATGATGTGACAAAGAACATCATGCAGCAATCAGGAAGCTCCACTGCAGAGCTTATTGCTGGGGGTCAGCTGGTATACCAAAACAGTCTCAAACAATAATAGGCTGAGGTTGAATCTTCCTGCTTTTGGTCTACTAGGTCAGACTTTGGTCTAACAATATCCTTAATTATTACATTAAATCAATTTAAGCCTGGACAATCCTTTTATTATATACTTTATCCTCCATAGTGAATAGGAGATCACAAATCATTTTGTATGTGACCTTTGTAGTCTGTTTTCTAAAGTGCGTGTAAATGGTAGTAAAAATCACACTTAAACTATCGGTTAATCTAAATACGCCATTGCCGGTGTGAAATGTATGGATACCCACAGTGGTCAAATGTACTCATTTTTGCCAAAATCTGTGATTTTGATTTGACCATTTCCTTTCCCTGTTGTTTACACTGTTCTCTGTAACCTTTTTATTGGAGGGGAAGTAAAATTGAAAAGCATGTAAAATGGAATAACCATTAATTCTGCACAGTGAAAAACCTTTTTATTGGAGATTGTACCATTAAGACGAAAATTTAAAGCCATCCATGAAAACAGTCATCTACTGGGGGGTGAAGATCCCTGCCATGGTACAGTATGTGAATTATTATTTGCGGAACGGTAAATGTTTTTACCAGTGATTATTCTTTTAGTTTTAGTGCAAAGAAACTTATATGAAAATTCAACAATTTTTTTCTTGTTTTTTATTGATTCTAGTACTAGAATACTACAAATATAAATACATGAATTATGTTCCACAAAACTGAATTATTGTAATCTACACAGTATATACATTGATTTTAATATGGAAGAAATATGCCATATACGACTATACATAAATACAGTTTATCAAAAATAATGACACATCACCTTACATCAGTGTTGCCTCTGGTGTGCATGATCAATTTGGTGTGCATAAAAGTCTTGTGTCGCCCCACAAGAAATCGCATCACGTTTGGAGTGTGGCACTCTTTAGACTATACATCGTCTGTGAAAACCCAGCCAAGCATTCCGTCTTGGCCAGGTCTCTGATGATGATAGAATTGAGGTTTATGTGCTGCTCTAGACATTTCTGCAAACACCATGTGAGTTGTATTGTGATTCACCCTAAACCATCACTGTACCTCAAGAAGCACTTTGTCTGTGATATTCTGTAGCAGGCACTTGCTTAGATTTTCTCAACTGCTGTGGATATAGATCAAACTCATTATTTATCTCAGGGGCATGATCCAACATTGCCTCGATGATCATTAAAAATTTGGAATTTGGGGGGGGGGGGGGGGGGCATTGAATTTGTCCTGTCGACAACCACCAATGTGTACCTAGCAACAGCAGGGTGTCATGCCCTTCTAGCTACAACTTTGAGAGACAATGAATGTTACTAGATTTCACTGCAACAATCAAGTGTTAACATTATCATTGCATGCATGACCAGCTTAGTGGAACCAAAGTGCTATCTAATTGTAGCTATATTTAATCTGCAGCAAGGAAACCTTTGTTAATGACATTTCTGGAAAACCAATTTATACTACTTGAAATAGCTTTCCACATAGTCTGCAAGGACCTCCTGGTTTGTACAGAATGGGTTATTCAACGTCTTCCAGTCCTGTACATGTTCATATTGCAAGTTTCTCAGAGAAAATAATCCTTCTAATCTGTGTCCAACAAACAATTGACTTCCTAATCCGTATGATTGCTGGAATTAAATGTATATTGTTATTTATCTTTTCCTGGTTCACTGTCCACATTACAATGTTGACTGTTGAGGATTCAAGGTTTAGCTGAATAGAAATATGTTGGAATACCAGTGGTTGCTGTAGGCTAACAAAACAATTAAATTAAATGACATACCTTCTAAATATTGTGGAGCTCAAAGATAGAGTTTGAGCAGATCATTTATGAGAAAACAAGTGATAGTTTCTGCAGCCCTAATCTAGCTACAGTTATTGGGGCACAGTGATTCATTCCCATGGATTTGCCCATTATCAGTAATTCAGCTTTCTTTTGAAAGCAGGATGCTTTTGTATCCTGCACTTGAATGAAAGCCTTTTCAGAATACAGTACTGATATGATAGTTTATTGTCAATAATAACCGAATAAGAAAGTACTGTTCCAGTAATCCTATCATTATCAAAAAATGACTAGGTAAAAAACAATATTTATAATACTATATATATATAACTTCAATGGGAAGATTCCACAAATTCTAAATACGTTTGAGCTAGAGAGATATAATCCCTGATATATGTCCTTAGAATCTTTGTAACCACATTACAAAAACAAATCAAACAAGATCACTCCATCAGCTATTAACAAAATGTTGTTTAAAGTAAATTTCAACCTTTTTAATAAGAGTAATGGCTAAATCAAAACATCCCGGAAAATACAAGCAACTCTGAGATGTCTACAGAGAGAAGTACTGTCGTATAATGCCTGGTAATGCCCTCTGTGTAGGGTCTTATTGCTTACATATATATAATACCTTACATGAGATTAAGGACAAAGCGCTGGGAAATTATATTGTATTACACAGTTCCACAGCACAGTGATTGACAGGTTGTTCCTCCTATCAGTGATGTGGAACCCTTTTTCCTATGTACCTACCCATTCCGGTTTGAAGTTAATGTTGCAGCGTTTTCTTTAATGCCGTTGTGTTTTTCTTTTTGTGTTTGTGGTTTTCTTTTTGTGTTTGTGTTTTGCACTTCAGGGCCACCGTAGATATTTGAACTGTAGGGGTGATTACTCCTTGGCATGCTTCCCAATGTAAGCAGAGTTTATCCTATCAAATATATTCTCCCTCCAGGTACACAACAACTCATTCTGATTAGCAACCCCCTCCCCAATCTAGGTAAGTACCTTGCTCAAGGGTACAGCAGCAGTGTTCCCCATCTGGGATTGAACCCATGACCCTCAGGTCAAGAGTCCAGAGCCCTAACACAGGTAGCTCTATTGAGGCCACAGGGGTTCTTTAAACGTTTCCGTTTTTAAAAGTTACTTGGAACCGAAAATTATATACAAAGTGAATCAGAAAATATTGTAAAGATGACTGTGATATTTTATAACTGTGCCAAATTACTCTTCAGAAAAATTGTGAGTCAGCAGTGCTTTAAGCTTTATTTATGGCTTTCATTTCTGGATTATGTATTGAACTTCCAGCTGTAATTCTTATTTTTATTGTAGTTCTTTTTTTAATTATTTTATTTTATATATTATTTGACAATCTTCCAAATTAAAAGCACCCACAAACTAAAAATAGACCGACCAGATAATGGAAAGCTGGAGCATCTGTTCAGTAAGGAGTGGTATGGATGCACTGTTTCCCTTACCCGAAACTCTACTGAACTTTGTTATATAGATTACTTTTGCTGCCATCCCAGTGATCTATACCAAAATAACCCAATGGGTCCAGATCTCAGTATGCTAGGTTATTCCAAATAGAAACTGCACATTCAGGTTGCTCAATACTACTGGTAAATCTCAATGTAATATGTCACAAAAATAGCATCAGAGTTATGAAGAAAGGTTTTGCTCACTGCTTGGTGGAAGTATTTCTCCTCCCAAATATGCAGTATTAGTAGAGTTTGTGTCGCAGAAACCCAACTGGTATGCCTTCACACCACACACAGACATTATATTCTTACATTAGCAGTCATCCTGTACTCAACCATACTCTCTAGGGATTTAAAAAGTAACCAATTGGCTCCTCCATTGACTTCCATTTGATTTAACCCATTTATGTTTTCATCAGGCTTCCTTGGTCATTGCAAGAGTTTGGAGGCATCTTCATTCCTCAGCTGTATTTTTGTATTCTTTATTTTTTTAAAATATCCTATTATAAATATTTCTAAGTTTGACACTTTGCTTTTGATCAAAAAAAAAGAAAAAAAAACGATATAACCATATCTTACGACTCTGCAATTCTTTTGAGGCACATTCAGAAGGGCTTAATATCCCACATCTATAAAAGTATGATGGATAATACCTCTCTTAACCTTCTTTGCTATGCTCAAGCGTGGCAAGATGACCTGGATACGGCGAGAGATAAATCTGAGTGGCAGAAAATATGGAATCTGGGCCCACTGTGTCTGTGCTTGTGGAACAAGGTCATACAGATCAAAGTAGTTTGCTATTATTACTGTATGTTAATTTTATACACTTTCAAAACTCTACCATAAGAAAATAGAGGGGTGTATTCAACATGGAACGTCCCTCCATTTGCTGGGTAAGAGGTCTCTCAGGTAATTTCACAAATAACTGGCTCAATTATTCTCAAAGAACCCAAGAGACTAGAAGAGGTCGTAATCGTACTTACTACATTCCTCCTGATGGCTGATCGTAGCTGCATTATAGCTGTCTCAGAGTCACTCATCCCTCCCACAATGGAAATCTAGAATTTAAAGAAACTGGGCATTAATGCAAACAAATACCCATGTATTGCAATTCAAAACCAATGAACCAATTGTGCAATTGAAAGTTATGAAGCACTATCTAATGCAGCTCTTATTTATACATTTTCAGACAAAAAAAATATCATAATTAGCTTTCTTAAACTTGATTTTAAAGAATGTAATCTTTAAATAAATACATTAAAGTTTTTTTTTACTAAGTAACATGCTAAGTGGTTTTTAGAATTTGTTGACCATTTATGTACAGCATTTTAATGATCGCTAGTCATAATATATATAAAAAAAGAATAATACTGGCTATAACTAAACTAAATGTGAGAATAGCAATGCATTGTTTTTTCTTAGTCCTACCATATTTGTATTGTTTTACTGTTTTGTACCTTCAACTGGCATTAGAAAATAATAATAATAATAATAATAATAATAATAATAATAATAATAATAATAATAATAATAGAAGCTTCTGTGGAACCATGTTATTGAGCCACGTTCTTCCATCTTTGTTTTGCTACAGTATACACCATTTGCTACAGGCAATAGGATGTCAAAGTCAATGTTACAGCTGGGCAACACAGATTAATTAAGCAACTATATTTTTAACCATACACTCAACATGTATGCCCACTGATTAGATACCAGTGTGCTGGTGGCTTAGCAGGGCATTTGGTCAGAAGGTCACAGGTTCAAATCCTGCTTTGAGGAAAACCATTACAGGATGGATTATCTACCACCACAACTCACACACGCTAGAGATCATCTTATTTTTCCATGGAATGTAAAGCTGAGTTACTGTCTGGTATATGAAAGCATACTGTTGCTTTGTGACAATCGTTCAAAAGGGCAGCTGGGGGCAAAATACAAATGCATGATATATTGTACTCATAACATTTCTGGTTTATGCATCATGAATGGGCAATCATTAGAGAGTAATTAACCATTTGTATTGACTTATCTGGAATGGATGCAAATACAAAAGGCTCAGACGGTGCACTGTTGTGCAATGTTGAGCATTATTGTTTTGAGGTTTTTTGTGTTGTTTTGTGTTGTTTTTTAAATTAGCCACAATAGGAATTTAAGACCAAAATTACTGTATAATATAACTGATGTTTATCAAACCTTTTATACTGTATACGAAGTTGCAAGGAAAGGGTTTTCTTTGCTGAATTGTAAAGTTGCTCATTCATACCATTGTCGTACCGATCCACCTGTCCACACTTGATCTGTTCCGACTCTTATCGCAACTGTATGAAACTTGTTCTTGTCTGGGTTTCGTATCGATAGTTATACTGGTACAATGCAGGTAACAACCCCAGTGTGAACAGACGTTGTGATGCTGTTCCGCAACAATACCAGTATAAAAATGCAAGTGTGGACAGGGCTTAAAATGCACCAGATTATTATTCTGGCTACAAACCCACTGACATCACTGCTCTCAATACCATCCCAGTTCTTATTTCGTCGACTTTCCTATTTCCTTGAATTTTTTTCTTTACATCCAAACTGTTGTCATTACAATACAGTGGGGCAGTGGGAGTTAATAGGTTAATGTGTTAAGCCAATAAGCAGATTTTAATGTCCAATGTCTGTATTTGTGGTACAATGTGAAATTTATGATTAATCCATATTAAACAGGTACTTTCTCTAAATAAAAAAAAACTGAAATTCTGAAAACCTGGCCCTTTCATCTTTGATGCTGTAACGGGGGAAGTGTTGCGTGTGTGGGTCGTCACTGGCAGATTTATTTAACACAACACATATGTGCTGCCACTACGGTAACAGCAATGGTAGCACTAGTGTCAGATTTAATAAAGAAAGGAAAACAAATCTAAAGATAAAAGTCTGCCACAAAAGATGAGCGCTAGTCTCACTAAAAGAAACCTCCCGCTCCAGGAGCCTACTACACTAGGAAAATCCTGTCGATACTATTTGGGATCAACATCCCCTAAACTAACCTACTGCTGTTGCTCCCGAACTCCTGGCTTCCCAGTGTCTCCGGGTCGTTACGACGGTCTTGGCTGTGCAGAGCCTTCACAGCACCGTCTTGCAGTTGAAGGGTTCCATAGTAGTTATCCTGCAGAGCCAACACCTCCTGGATGTAAACAAATCACCCCACTGTGTAGCAAGTGCAGTCACATCAAGCTGTGGCTCAGGCGCCCTTTGAGCTGCACGCAGCCTCCCCGGACACACCCACCAGCCAATCCGGACCTCCCGATCAGCTCAACGCCGGATGAGCCTACCAACTCAATTGGTTGCTTAGCAACACGTCTCCTGTTATGCATCCCGTCTGCACACATCCACGCAAGAACCAGCGACAGGGTTGTTCCTTTCACAGTGCTTAGATATTTTTTTTAATTAAATAGTTCATGCTGCTTGGGGAAAGCCAGATTAATAGTAGCTCCTGCTGCTGGTGTTGGCTTGGCAGGTAATTTGTTGGGTTTTTTTCCCCTCAAAGGATGATTTCTGAGGTGTAGAAAGTTTTAGGCAAGCCAAATTCAAGTTTGTTTATTTTTATTCAGGCTGCTTTTACATGAAATTGTGGGTAATGGCATTGTGTATGTGTATATATATATATATATATATATATATATATATATATATATATATATATATATATATATATATATATATATACTGTATATATAAATACTGTGGTATTTCAGGAGACTTCAACACAACACATAATCTTGGACGACCACTGCTAATGTTAAAGTAAGTGCTAATCGGGTTCTGTGAAACCAAACCTTAGTCAATAAACACCAGATAAATAGAGGATACACCTTGAATGTTCATGGGGTATAGTAGTTAACCTACGAATGAGGATAGTCGAATAACCCACATGCCCCTGAAAATGTCGAGTGGGTTGTTTTTGCTATCCTCATGTGTGAAATAAACACAGGACTTTCAGGGGGTATTCAGTTTATATCACAAGGATAATTATATAAAAGAAAATATGCTTAATGAAACAGTTATTCAATGCTAGATATCTCACCACTTGTATTTAAACATGCTTTATGAGCATGGTGCAATGTGTATATGTATTTTAAAAAGTAATGAAAAATATAAAGATTAGTCTAGGGGCGTGTGACTAACATGAGATAACCATAATGCTAAGTGGTGTGACTGTCTGATGTGAATCAAAAATGTTAAACAACCCCCCTGTCATGCTTTAATGATTAATTATACTGCACCTCATACGTGTGCAGATCCTTCCTATTGGGGAATGGATGTATTTCAATCAGATATACGTATACAAAAACAAAATGTAGCCTATATATGATGGCTTACATTTGCTGGTTAGTAAATTACAGGCACCCCACTGTCAATAAGAGTTCCACTTATAACTAAGGCCCTGTGAAAATCGCGGCCATTTTCTTTCAAATTCACGGCAGTGTCACGGGTAAAGTATCGTATTTCGCGGAATGTGCACAGAAATATGTGATCTACAGTAACGTTGCAGGACTTACAGAAGAGCTTACCTCCATTGCTGTGTAAACTCCTGCTGGATACTGCTTTACGTGATCTGCTTCAGACACATTTTTACCCTTTTTAGAGACATCGATTTTCTTGTTTACAGTGTGTAGTATTTTAATTTACTGCTTAGATGGCATATAGGTCACATGACAATCACTGCACAGCACTGTGTGCATGGTGAATATTACATGCAGGCACATATTAGAGCTGTACAGTTTCATTAATGTGATTTTTTTGGTATGAAATACCAATAATTATGAAATTATTTTTATTTCTTAAGAATATTGTAAAAATCACGGTATTGGGCTAATTTCACGACTTCCGCACAGCCCGTGAAATCGCGATTTTCACAGAGCCCTAATAACTTAGAACCAACAGGGTGCATCAGTGCCAACTGTCAAGGGATACAGGGGTGGGTGGCTGAACTGAATCTTGCAAACACATGTAGTCTGAGGTAGTACTGTGTTTAACAATTCTGCGAAGATGGCCTGAATTGAAAATCTGGGCAAGCAGCCATAAAATCAAAACATTTTATTAGTGAGGCTATCTGTGCCAATTCTGCTCCTCAACAAGTTGTCTCAGTGAAAAACGGGTAATGCTTACATAATCTGTTTTGCATGAATTTGCATATGTATCCCCTCCTCTCCCTTGGATCCTCTCTCCACTGCTTGCAGAAACGGTTTGACAGTGCTGTAGATCTTCTGCACTACTTATGAGAGTTATTCTTTTGTTGCTCTCACAGCAGAATCCCTGTCTTTATTCAGACGGGCTGATACTTCAGGTCTAGCTGAGCTGTTCAGGTTATTTTCCCTCCTTATTATTCAATGCACACAAGACAAATAACAGCAGTTGTATCCCCTATTTACCAGAGTGCTATAACAGCTCAGATGCAATATGAAGTCAATAAGGGTGTTGTGTTGATCCTAAATATACTAATGCATGATCTGGTATGTAAAGGGTTGATGTTATTCCTCTGTCTAATCTGATCCTTGTCCTTGGAATGAGGACTGGAGGGGGGTCAACTGCAGAAAAACTTTTCCTAATGACTGTATCCCCCACATGGAGTGCATATAGAGATGTAGTGGAGTCATATCATATACAGTAGCTACAGAAAAGATTATTCAACGTGGGAAGGACATTCTTGGGATATATGAAGATGCCTATCTGTACAAACTCTGCATAACACTTACATATGTTTTACATAAAGTATATACTTTGGATGTAAAGTAGGCCTTGGTGACCTTTTTTTCATAACACACCCACCCCTCGTTATATTGCCCCTCGCTATACTGCGGATTCAGATATATTGCTCCCAATTTTTACTGTCTAATTGCATATGCCCTAGCTGCAATATACATAGGCACTTAGAATTACTGTTTGTTTTATTTTGTACTGCACATCACAAACAAAATTATACAAAACAATTAAAAACAAAGCATTAATATTTTACTGTTATCATATACACACGTATTGCACAATACCACAAAGCAAATTATATATCTACTTGTAGCAGCGGGTTTGTGCATTTGAGAAAGGAGAGGGAGACTCATGAAATTAATTGGAGACTGAAGTTGATGAGAAGCAATTACCCTCCGCAGTACGAATTAAAACGGTGTGCTGCTTTTTATATGAAAAATGAGAAAAAGCAGGTTGCATAGAGGACTTATATTGGACCCTGACGCCCGTGATATATCGAGTGGGTGGTGTACTGATTAAATAAATATTTACCATTCACTGCAAGCTATTTATTGCATTTTTCTTTCAGGCCCAAATCTGGCAAAACTGGTTCTCTCCCACATTCTCACGCTCAGTTCAGCACCACAGAGCTCTGGACAGCTCCCTGTGTAGGCACTGCTCCTAGCAATCCGTTTCCAATGCCTGCTGAAACAAATATCCAGACCAGGTGCCTAATGAGCTACTGTAATTGAAAATGCATTCCACACAAGGCTCCTAGTCAATTAATTAGCCCCACATACTCACACTGCAGACTAGTCAGAACAGCTGGCCCTGCCCCACTGACGTACTTGTTAGCTTTCCTTAGTTATAGAAGCCTCAGATGATCTACTTAAGATTCCTGTACTTTTGTAGTAGTCATGATCTGACAGTGCTCAATTAAGGTGCAAATTAATATGAAGGTAATACAACTTAGTAATGAAGCCTCAAGGAGTTGTATAGTTGTACATGATGTGACCCCCATTATGTAGTATTCATGGCATTCTTAAAATAGTTTGAAGTACAATAAATATAAATCTGACTGTTTTATTATCATTAAGAAACTGGCTGTTGTGTTGGAGTCTTAATATGCCTGTTGCTCCTAAGAGCCTGCTGTTATAGGATTGATCTGGTTAGCTTGTTCTTGCTGTCATGTTTTTTACTGAGATGTTGTATAAAGTAGTTTATTCATTCTATTTATCTGCTAACCTGGGAATCGGGTTCTTGAAGGGTTCTTTTCTACTGTTTGTCTAATATTCTAGTGGGTATCTGGAACTTGGGCAAAGTTTCAAGTGAGTGTAATTAATACAAAGAAATTAATATCTAAAAAAAATCATTGGAGTGCACATCTATAGTTCTAATTTTGAAGGCTTCGATTATTGTACGGATTTGAAATTTAACACAATGGATGTGGTGTATTCAGATACTAAGTTACTATCATTTGCTTCCCTGTTGGTTTCCTTTCTTTACACTCACAGCCAGCCTTGCAAAACCAAAGGTCTTGTGGCTGAGACAAATACATTATTATGGTCTTTCTGCGCTTTGGGGGTCACCTGTAGAAAGAGAGCAAGAGGCAGTGGGTGAGCCACACCAGGACACAGGGTACATGCGATCGGAGAGGTAGGAGGAGAGCAGTGCCAGAGAGTCCCAGGTTGGTAAGGGTGGACAGGAGACTGTGTCAAAGGCAGCAGAGAGGTTGAGGAGAATTAGGACAGAGGAGAGGGAGGCGGCACAGGCAGAGAGTAGATAGTTAGTGATGGAGAGGAGAGCAGTTTCAGTGGAGTGTGCCAGTCAAAAACCGGATTGGAGGGGGTCGAGCAGAGAATGTTTTGACAGGAAAGCAGAGAGCTGGCGATGTACAGCTCGCTCAAGGATTTTAGACAGGAAAGGGAGAAGGGGGACAGGACAGTAGTTCTGGAGGGATGAGGGATCAAGGGATGGTTTTTTAAGATTATGTGATTCCACTTACGTGGAAATAAGCGTAATAATAATAAAATGTCTCTGTACCCCTTAACATTGACCCCATCTCCCCCACGCAACACCTCCAAAGTGCTCAACAATTGCTAGATTTTTTATTGAGCCCTAATACAAATTGCTGCCGTAAACTAGGCTTCATAAAGGATCAAGATAGCTCCTTCCTCTGTGCCATCCACCAAATCTGCAGACTGTTGTCAAACTGATTTTGCCTCAACAAAGTCCCAGAGAGCATAACTCCTAACTCTAACACACACTACTCCAACTTCATTTACATAGTAACCAATTCACAGCACTAGTGATTTTTTGTATCACCATCTGGCATTTTCATAACATTTTACCCCCCCTGCAGAGAAAGCTGTAAACTAAAAGTCAGACCACTTAGGGAAATAATTAATGGCCTCAAATATACCTTGGCTTGGTAAGCAGCACAGTATGCTCTGTAGACTTCCACAGGGTTTCTCTACAGTGGTGTGCCAACTATGGGATACCTGGATCATGTAAGAGCTGAACAGACAAAGTTCAGCAATTGATTTTTTACTAGGAACTGGACAAGCACTGATGGACTGAATAGGCTCCAATCATTCATACCTCTTTATGTTCTTATGTGTTATGATTTTCTTTGAATATCAAGGCACCTCTTTGAGCCCAGAGCTCCTTAAAGTTATCAAATTGTGGTGAATATGAGCTGGTCAGAAACTCAACAGGGCAAATGCTTTCATAAACCGGTGAAACATAGGTAGTTCCTTGACAAAACTGGCAGATATAAACACACTGATCTGTGTTCATGTACAGTAAGTAGAGTTAACAGATGGATAAGCTGTAGATGAATGCAGCAAACAGACAACAAGACTTTATATTTTAGTGTGCAATTGAACATGATTATTGGATCTACAGCTTTAAAGTTCTGCTAGGTGGGCATTCATCTCTGCCAAAACAAATTCACTCATGTGCCCTGCTGCCCTGGTTATTCACAGGATTTGCAGAGCGCCCTATAAATCAGAACTGTCTGTTTCTTTTCACATTCTGGATCCACCACCGTAAATCAATGCCTCTAACTAAGAACTCCTAGCAGGTGGATAATGTTGTGCTCATCTATGTCCTTTTCTTTCAAATAACATTGAGCTTGTGCACCTGGATTCTTTTGGCTGTTTTCCATTTAACTGAAAATGAAATCCCTGACTGATCTATAACAGCACAAGCACTGCAGTTAATCTTTTAATAATTTTGTAACTCCAATTGCCATTTTAAGATTTCAAAAATCTTTTGAAAAATTGCTATTTTCAATAGTTCAAAAGACCCTATGCACTACGTTTGTCACTATCAGTAGCGCTGTATGTCATCTGCCAAAGCCTTTGATCTAACATCTTCTAACATTCAGTCTTCAAACAACACCCATGTGCACGTTGATGTAGCCAGCCCTTGATAATTTGTAGAACAATCAGGGGCACAAAATACTTACTTCTGTGACCAGGATTGCTGGTGATAATGTCAGACCAGGAAGTGAGTGGACACAGACAACAGTGCTGGGGTAATGAAAGCGCTGCTTGAAAATAAAAGCTTTAAACAGAAAACAAAACACTATAAACGAACAAAACGGCTCATTGGCCAAACCAAACAGACAAAACAAAACACTAACAACAAACAAGTATCATGCTGGTTTAAAGCCAGCACAAGTAGCAATTGTTTACTTTAGTTTACAGATTTACCTTCTCTCTCTACTCCCGTTCTCCACTCTGAACACCCAACCCCCAGTGAGTGATTCATGCATCTATATATACAGCTGTGCCAGGATTTAGTTACTAATTAATCATTCACTTGAATCGCAGTACGTGAACTAATTTGTGCAATCCCCCGTGCTCACATACTAATACACACTTTATCTGCACGTGAAGTGATTGTGCATTTCCCGTGCCTAAATACAATTATACACTTTAAATCACCTGTGTTACATAACCCACATTCTGTGCACCAATACATACACACCACAAACAACATATAACACAAAAATACGCACAGGGGCGGGTCACCCCGCCACAAAGTCATTCCTCAATGCAACACAGCTGGCTCTTGTTTCGCTGCAGCTATCTACTTGTTCTATAGTAAAATATTATGTAATAAAAAACCATATGCTTTAAAAAGTGGAAAAATGAGAAGAAAAGTGTCTTAGGCACTTGGGCTATTTTAAGTTCAAGAGGACACCTTTGGTTTTCATTATGTATCACAAAATTGATTTCAAACTGCAAATGCGTATTTTATTTTATACCCAATTATTTTTAAAACCAATTGCCTTGTGTAGATTTTCCAAAAGTACACCTCTAAAAAAGGTTATTGTATCACCCAATACTGCTTAAGTCCATCACTGTCAGTTTAGCCTTAAGCTTCATGATTAGCCAAGTGTAACATACTGTAACTTAAAGGCTCACAGGATGAGAACTGAGACCTTGATAAATCTGTTTCCACTTTTACCTACATTTTAATACCATTACTGTATATCTATGTGTGCAAGTCACTATTAATGAACTACAGCCTCCACAATGCACTAAACTCCAGGCACTTTCTGACAAATGAATACCTGAGACCCATGTGTGGAATATAAATATAGAGATTGCTTTCTTTGTATTTCATATTTTAAAGCAGGAGCTGTTAAATGAAAAAGTAATCAAAGTTTAGAGCAAAGTTTTGTAACTCTAAAACACTAAAATAGCATTGGACAGTCATTTTTATCATTAGTTTGCTTGTGTAAGTTATCTGTTCATTCTGAAGCCTGTTTTTTTTGTTTTTAACCAGCATGACAAGTTGTAAAACAGCACAACTAGCTCTCACTGCTTGGTAATTGCAAATATATGCTACCTATCAACAGTTGGGACACCCTGCTGAAAATCAACATTTCAAGCATGATTTCTTTTTCAAATTCTTCGGAGGCCCTTTACATTTTCAGATGGCACTTGAGACCTGGATTTTTTTTTCATAGGATGAATATCAAAAGCATTTTTCAGGCATGGGAGCAGAGACTAATTGCCTTGTAATTCTGAAGCACTCAATCATTCAAGTTACTTTTCATCTGAATAATTATAATAAGTTTTGTTATATAATTTAACCAATGTCTCATATGCTAAATGAGATTTCAGGTCCTGAGAAAAATAATAATTGCTCCCTTTCTGTTAGTGCAGAGTAAATCTGGTGAAGCCTGGGAGTCCATTGCATCTAATGGTTTTACATCCAGACCTCCCCTAAGTAAGTTGAATAGATATCTCCTTCTCTTTGGAATGAATACATCTTATTGGGGGAGGATAATTTATTTTTATTTCATTTTTATTCCTCTGATGTTTGGATATTCTCAAATGTTTTTTTTATTGTTTCTTTTTTTGTCATTTGTTCTTTTACTTCTGTTTCTACACTGCATGTGTGAATGTCAAAGGCAAGTTGGTCTTCCATAGACTTTCCAAAACAGATTCTAGTCATCCCATGCTTTTGCAAGATTAAATCGACCCTAGTCAGATGTGATTCCCATTGTATTTGCCAATGCATGACAAGGTTTACTGATTTACTCACTTTTCTCATACCAGAAGAATTCTTCAAGCACTTAATCAAGCTTGACATGCATCCGCTGCAAATAAAATAAAGTCTGATTGATTTCCAGCCTGTATACTGTATCTCAGGGAAATTCAGGTGCATTTTCTCTGGGGATAAAACTGTAATAATATACACTGTGCTGGTGGCTACAAACGGCTGATTGTGGAAAATACACAACCAGTCTTTCTTTCATTCTTTCACCTTTTTTGCACTCTCCTTCTTAAACATGCCTTACCACTCATTTTGAATTTGGGAATTTGTTTGATGTAGTTTTCAAAAACATAATGGATTTTTAAAAACGACTAAATGTTCTACATTTACAATTTCAGCTGAATCAAAAAAGCATCATATTTAGAAGATCAATGTAAACTGTCAGAGGCTGGGAAAAACCCTAGAGCTGCAGTTGGCCCAGGATCCAGACCCCAGGCTTAGAAACAGCAACCTACCATTCTAGTTATTGCACCTTGCTGTTTTAAAATGTGTTAAACCCCTTAAAAACGAAAAAGCCTCTTGCAATAAAGGTATTTATTCATTCCACATCTTTGTATGTATTTGTATGTAACATTAGGAGACACAGAGAGTGATATGAAATGGGTTGCCTAGTCATGTTGTTGAGGCAGAATCATTTGTGTTAACTGGCTCACTTATTTTGTGGAGTAGCCCAGAATGATTCACTAAGTACAACAATTAGTTTAACACTAATTCTTTATTAAACTTCAAACTCAGCATGCAATGCGAAAAAGGTATTTATTGGATATTATTACCAGTTTTGGAGACAACAGGGTGTGCAGTCTTCATTTCTTCTGTCTAACAAAAATCCCTAAACAAGCCTTTTTATACCTAACCTGTGCTTACATCATTCTTCAGAAATCCTTTCTATTGTAACTTTTATTGATTACAGTTTTGTTTCCTCTTGGTCCTTCAAATAAAATCATAATACATGCATTTGACACTGTGACAAGATGGCTTTGTGGTGACGTCAGACCCGGAAGAAGTAGCACACACAGACAGTACTGCAGGGTATGAAAGCGCTGCTTACGTGTTTTATTAATAGATAAAAACTTTAAACAGTTGAACAAAACAAAACACTTCACAGAAACAAATAGGCACGGTTGCCAAAACAAATAGACAAACAAATGGTAACTAAAACAAGTATTGTGCTGGTGTTGAACCAGCACGCGTAGCAATTGTTTCTTTATATTTATTCTTTTACCTCCTCTCTCTCTACTCCCGTTATCCACTCCTGAACACTCAGCCAAAGCTGCAAGTTTTTATATTGTGGCAGAGGGATTAACAGGCTATTAATTGTCTAGTTTATTCCTCTGCCACATTTGGCACAGGGTTTCTCATATGCGTGGTCAACAGCCAGTTTGTCGCTGTTGACCACGCATTTTCACAATTTTATCTGGATGGGGCATTTTAACCCCATCGAGGCTGTAAATAAATAATAACAAAACGTGTTTTTAAGACACCAAACCATACAGTGAAACAATAATAACAAAACACAAATACATAATAATACATAATACACACAGTGGTGGTGTTTACCCCGTCACAGACGCACACACCCTGCTAATAAGAAATATTACTACAACAGATTACAACACAAGAGTACAAGACACGGACAACCTCCACATATAATACCCAAATAAGGGATGCGTACTTATCAGTAACTTTTCACAAGCTTGAATTTAAAGAACTACACAGACAAAGCATAGTAACATGTAAAATAGAAAAACATTATAAAAACAACACATCAGTTTGCAACACTTGCATCCTTTAAGACCCAACTTGACAAAGATTTGAGATCAATCAGCGACTATAAACCAGAGGAGCTTAGATGGACCGAATGGTCGTCTCTAATTCCAACATGTTCTTATGTTGTTTTGTTCTTTTGAATGTTAAATATATAAACTGGGGTTCAAATAGTGATGTACAGTGCATTTGCTGTTGATCAGTGTAACAGCTCACCATCATCCTATCCCAACACGATATTGTAGCTCTAACTCTAATGCCAAAACAATCTCACGAGCAGAAAAGCTATAAACTACAGCCTATAGTGCATCTACAACACTAATGATTTTGAAATACATTATTCAACAGTAATTTAAAGTGTTACCTCATATTATTAAAAGCGGGGAGGTTAAAAAGGGAATGCAGGGAAGTCATTTTGTGTTGTATGCTGCTGCAGTATGTATTTCAAGTTGGAGCCATCTGATGATGGACAGCATGATTGGAGGTAAGCCAGCATGGGTCATAATAGGTCTATAAGTGAAACACGGACAAAGGCATAGACACAAGTGAGCTTGAACAGAATCTCTGGTAGAATTACACAAAAATCCAAAAGCAGCAGTACAAACCCTGCATTTCACACTGCGAAATTATCAGACTATATATATATATATATATATATATATTATGGGTGATAGTCTATCTAGTCCACCGGCTGTATGTTGCAAATGTATGCACCTGGAGGATAAAAAGACTAACTGTTAGTGTTATGTGTCTGTAATGTTTGACACCATACTTAGCAGAGTCATTATCTACAACAGCTTACAACATTTATTACCAGTATTCATACTCTTACTCCATTGCTATTGCCATATGGCCATTCTCTTGTTTTTTTCTATATAAACAGCTGGTAAGCGATTTAAACCATAACAGCATTGATATATTTAAGAAATTGTGGTGTGATTAAATCACATACCTGTCTCAATGACTAGGCTACCTAGTGCAGCCATTCTTTATAGTATCAGGTCACTACCATTAATAATGGTAAGACTGTTACACTTTATATTTAATAACATCGTAAAAGCTCACATAATAATTAATTGAATTGAACTGAAAATCAACAGGTGGTGATAGCTCTCTGTATTGCTCAATCTCAAAACAGCTAATGAAGGTCCCTCAGGAAACTACCCAAATTCCTCACATGAAAAGAAATGACCTCTCAGAACTACATTTCCCATCATCCTCCTGCTCACTGGTAAATCCAAATGAGGCAGGCTGCACTTTCAGTGTTTTAACACAACCTAGAAACTTTGTGGAAACCCAGTTTAAGAAAGCTGTACGATATGAGCAGTCGCGCTAGGCCAAATTGGAACTGGAACACAAACATTTAATTATACCCTCACAGATTTTAATATGAATTAGGTTATTTGCATTTGGAAAAACATTTTCTCTGGCTAAAAAATAAATACATGGAAACATACACAACCCCAAAGTACTACAAAAATAGAGTGAGAAAAAGGTGAGAATTACTTGTCTTTTTCCATGGAAATTGCCCCAATGTACATCATAATCTAAACAGGGTCGCAAGAGGACAAAGGAATGTCTAATATGTTTCAGAGTTAGCTCTTGATGTGAAAATATTACTCATTTTCTTTTTCATTAAATTAGATTTTTTTAAATGAATTAATGGCCCATTTAAACACTCCATTCGCAATGTAATCATTTATTTAAGAACTATAAGTGACCTCATTAATATATGAACCTCTCCAGGGTTTGATTATCCAGTCAGCTGTTAATAGTACACCATGATTGATGGATCATAAGCGTCCCAGTCATTCTGTTATTGTTTTAAAAGATAATCTTTGCAAGAAACTTCTGAAAACATTTGCTTGCTAAACAACCGGCCAGGGGTCCAGGGGGCACGTGGCAGTAGTTGTTTTGAACAGTAGGCCAGAGACATCAGCACTGGAGAGAGGAGAGAAGGAGGAGAGGGCAGAAGGGGCAGCCGGAGGAGAGTCAAGGTGGTCAAGTAATGAACTGGGTTTGTGGTGGGAGAGCGTAGAATAGATGTTGTCAATCTTCTTCTGAAAAAAAGAGGAGAAATCATGACAGGTAAGAGAGGAGGATGAATGGGAAATGGGTCTGTCGGGGGCTGAATGTAGGATTTGGTCAATGGTCTTAAAGAGAACACTGAGTTTACCGTATCCCATAGTTATGATTTCAGAGAAGTACTTCACCCTGGCCGAGGCGAGCGCATGCCTGTAGCTCGCGAGATGGTCGGTCCAGATCTCTCTGTGAACCGTTAGTCCAGATGACCTCCACTTGCGCTCAAGCTTGCAGCAGGCAGACTTAAGCACTTAAGCAAGGGTGTACCATGGGCAGTTTCGATCTTTCTTGACGGTTCTGGTTGTGGTGGCATTGCAGAGAGTCACCGCATCGTCAACTGAGGACAGGAGAGTTCCAGTTAGAGGGGATGAAGAGACATATTCCGAGAGTTTCAGAGGATTCAGCAGATTCTTGGGACGGAAGGAGATAACAGTATCAGTGGCAGAGCAAGGAGCAGGGAGATTAATATTAGCAGTGATTAAGAAATGGTCAGAGAGAGAGATATCTGAGACTGAGAGATTAGAGATATCAAGACCCTTGGTGATGAGCAGATCCAGGGTGTGTCCTCGGGTGTGAGTGGGGATGTTGACATATTGAGAGAGTCCAAGACAGTCCAGAAGCGTGTTGAAGTCAGTCACTAGGTGGGAGGAAGACAAGTCAACATGAATTGTGAAGTCACCTAGGAGTAGGATTTTGTCAGTAGAAGTGCAGACGAGGGAGAGGAATTCTGAAAACTCAGCAATAAAAGAAGAGATGTCTTAGGTGGACAGTAGATAACAGCAAGGTTGAGGGCCATGGAAGAGGGGAGCTTAATGGCGAAATGCTCAATGAAGAAAAGGCAGGCAAAGAAAGAACCGAGGAAGCGAGCACAGAATTTGCAGTAACAGCATTGTCCCCGCATCGGCCATTGAGGTGAGGTTTGTCAAAGAGGGAATAGCCCTTTGGGGTGGCTAGATGCAGCGAGTGCATGTCGTTTACAGAGTGCCAGGTTTCAGCTAGACAGAGAAGATCAAGATTGGTATCAGTTATAAGTTCGCTGAGAAGCAGAGATGTGTTAGTCACGTATTTACGTATTTCAATGTTGTTTCCGCCAGTGACTGGAAACATACGCGTCTCTTCAGATATACTCACAAACTGAATACACGCAGTTAAGTACCAATTTATGCTAAGCCAAACAAAACAAACATGCTCACTGTTAACAGAACAATAGCCACGGTAAATTGCCCTATACTTTTAACACGTTTCTAATCAGCCTCCCAATTCAACACAGTCCAGCACACAAAGGAAATCTAAATTACAATTTTTAAGTGCAGCCTGGTTACTTTAGCAATCAACGATTTAAACTATTATTAACATTACTCATATTCATCCATACACTTATAGTCTTCACAGTGGTAAGGTTTCTCCCTTACAATTATTGGAATGGCTGTCATGGGCTGGAGTTATACACCACTGATCAAAACAGAGGTGGACCTTAATACTGCAACTCTAATATTTGTATTATGTATTTATTAATGTCTATAAGTAGGACTGATAGAGGTCAGGAGTGGCAGCATTTAGATCTGTCACTGTTGAGATCATTAAAATAGATTCTTCTGAAACTACCACTTGGTTTGAGCTTGAGGGTTTGCTACACATTGTTCAACCCCATTTCGGTCAACTGAGACGTGATGTATACTTTCTCATGCTTTTTCAATACATGTTACTTTCTGTTGAGGCTCCATCCCAACAAAAGGCTAATCCAAAGAGCTGCCTCACTGTGAAGTACTGTGAAGAATGAGGTCCACGTAACCAGTAAAAGTAAATAAAATATATCCGAGATCGTTATGACACTTGGAGATGTCTTTATCTACTGAGCAATATCGAGCAAACAGGGTTAGGTATTAAATGAGACATCAGTACACTATTTCCCTGGGGTGATGGCTTTATGGTCTCTTGACACATCCTCAGAGTTATTGCAGAGCATGACAGATAAGGAGCCTGTCTAGGGAGCACACATAAGTAGTCTAATCTGTTATTAAATTGCTCATTTGAAACTTTCAAGGATGGCTGGCACAAATGATGGAAAGAAGTACGGAATCTATCATCAGCTTCACCATCATCTTTCACACTTTTAAGAATCACGGTAGTGTACATTACTACCACTGGTCTTCTGCAAAACATGTGATATTTAAAGGTAACGCAACATTTTAGGTTCCATAAATGCAAATCTAAAAGAACGTGTACAATTATACGAACATTTCGACAAGGAAGTGTCGGTGTCTTTTATCTTTTTAACAAAGACTTTTTTTGTTTACATTTATAGTCCTATTAATTAAGAAAAGACTACTGGTGGACCACTAGGATCCCTACTTCTCAAATGTGACAAAATGAATATATGTTTAAGTCTTGTTTAAGCCATTTTGGCTTGCTGTTGAACAAAAAGAAAATGTGGTGTGGGCTTTTCAAAGCAAAAGATCAAGGGAAGATGCACAACAAGAGGTCATTATAAAGAGGCATAGTTTGCATGGTGCTATTAACATGAAAGGTCCATTTTTACTGCAATTACAGAAATCCACATAACAACAGATAAAGGAAAATGCTACTGATGTTAAAGAATGCTGGGGTATATTCAATTGATATGAAATTGATCTTATTCAAATAAATAAATACAAAAAAACTCCATAGATAAAATAAACTTGCAACTGCAGAGGTGATAGATGCCATAAGAGTCTTTTGGAATGATTTCAGCAGTTGAGGTAATAAGACTGGACACTGTTCAGATAATTCAAAACTCTCCGCTCATCCTCTACTGGCCGTCTTGTTATGCCTTCTCTTCACTCTCCTTCCTCCGATGCTCCTGTGGTGGAAGCAGCTACCAGTTATCCTCAGCACTGTTCACTCCTTTACTGCTTTTTGCCGTCTTCTCAAACCCATTTATTCTTTATCTGTAAATTCCTATTTATATATCTTTTTGTATTTTCCTTTATTTATAATCATTTTGTATATATTGTATGTATTTGTTTGTTTTGCATTTGTATTGCCAGTAATTCATACACTTATATTTTGTTTAATTTTCTGTAAGTCACTTTGGATAAGAACATAAGAAGAAGAACATAAGAAAGTTTACAAACGAGAGGAGGCCATTTGGCCCATCTTGCTCGTTTGGTTGTTAGTAGCTTATTGATCCCAGAATCTCATCAAGCAGCTTCTTGAATGATTCCAGGGTGTCAGCTTCAACACCATTACATTATAAAAGCATCTGCTAAATAATAATAATAATAATAATAATAATAATAATAATAATAATAATAATAATAATAATGGGCCAAATTTGGATAAATGCAAAAACTCTGAAATCACTGATTGCGGTGGTCGAACCACAAAGTACATGCATATCCTTTTAACAGGATTTGGATTGTTGCACACCAGGTGGCATAGCGACTTGAAAATTCAGGCTAATCAGAAGCAGGTAGGCCTCTGGTAATGCTCTGGTATTAACTGTGGGGAAAAGGGTACTCAAATAGGATTCACAATTAAAACTCACTCAAGCTGCTGTGTGTAAAAGAGGTAGAACAAATCTTGTTGAACTGGCTGAAGCATGCTGTTACAGCTCTGCAAATGTGAAATGGCAAAAGATTATGTCTAATCTATACCGACTCTAGGCAGTGTAAGGCTTTTGAAACTCTTGCCTATGTATTGCCCTGCCCTTAGCTTGGTACGTGGCCTGAAATACACCCTTGTTGGAGTAACTGGTTTGTCATAGTAAGTGGGTTCTAAAACCACTTACTTTTGTTAAAAGTGACACACTATAACTTTAGGTGTCATCGAACTCCTAATAACACACGTAGTTTTTTTTTACATATTGTTCTGCTCCAGTTAAATGGTACAAGCATCAGCTGTTTGTTCCTTTCCATAATACAACCCCTTGCTTATGTGCCATTTAAATTATTTGCTTTGTGAGAAATTCTGTCTGTAAACATTCTGTGATTCTTCTGTGTTTAATGTAAGCTCTGAATCAACACAGGATTAATGAACTCTTAAAATCAAGCTGTACATAGCTGGTGCACATCAGCAGTTTGTAATCACCAGCCTTGTCGTTTGACCTTGTGATGCATGGGTATAGCACTTTGTTGCCTGTGAGAATTTACTTCTTGTTATCTGGGTTTCTGCTGTCCATGGTGAAGTGAAGAAGAAACGCAGATGTTAACTGTTAATGTGCTTTGTCTCACATCATGTATCACGCTAGAGAAATAAGACAACATTTGTTCAAGGAAATTACCTGTATGAAGTAATTTCTTTGCTCAGAAAAAACCGAACATCTCTGATGCCATGATAGCTGAGACATACCGTCTCTGTGCCATGGCAGCGTAGCTCAGAAACTTACATCAACACTTCCAGCGCAGACATACCATCAGAATACCAGCAGCTGAGAACTGTGATCACTGTTGTATTACCTTTGATTTGCTGAATAAAACTCTTTTGATTGAAACCACCTGAAGAAGACTGGCTTATTAGTTTTTAAGAATAAATTGAACCTTACAGAGAGATCATCACATTACCCTAGAATTAATAACAGAACTTGGGGGAGCTTAGTTTAGCTATTTCCTTATAATTTGGGACAGAAATCCACCCAGCTACTAGGCTAGTAATTTACCTGCCAACAGCTGTGTGAATCATCAGTGTGCTATAGGTTCTGCTCTCAGCTGTGTGTTTTCCAGCAAATAACACAACTTCTGTTTATTAAATAAGATTGCAGCTGTTATTTATCCAATTCAATCCACTCTATTTTGTCCAATTTTACTGCAGTCAATTTGGTGTGATATCTTTCAATAACAGTACACCAAGGATGACTGAGTGAAATCTGAGTAAACTTAAGCAAAATAGTTTCATGTAATAAAAATAGTAATAATAATAATAATAATAATAATAATAATAATAATAATAATAATAATAATAATAATAATAGTAGTAGGGTAGTATCAGTCATGGTTGATGTTGTATATATTATCACCTAAACAAGTCCATTATGGAATTGGTTGAAGTAAAACAGGGTTTCATTATAAATCCTAGGAATGCAATACCTTATCTGAGCAGTTTGTGCTACACTATTAAGATCCCTATTGCATACAGTCTGGTTACTAAACAATCAGATTCAATATTATGGTCCTGAATACTGTTATGAGACTCAAGGTGGTTTCTTTATCTGTTTTTTTGTAATCAGTGCTGTATCTTGTTGTGCACATCGCCATAGGTGAGCACCTAATTCACTGCTGCTGCTTTTGAACGCCAAGACTACCTGAGCCGTTCGGTGTCATCACAAACCAAGATTAAAACTATAAAATGAAGTTTGATTATTCCTCATAGTGTGTCACACAACGTTTTTAAACCTATTATTACAAGTATCGACTGTATTTGAGAGCCATTTTGGGGTTAATGTATTTTCTATGAAGCAGATTTCTCCCTCCATGAGTGATCTTCACATCACCAGAATAACTTCTAAATACTCAGAATGCCCCAGGCCACTTACATCATAAATCAGGGTTCTGCAAATATGAAAATTAGGCATCCAGGATGCTAAACTTTAAAGATAATGTAACACCAATTTGACTGTAACTGTATAACTATTCACATTCAATTTGCGAGAGGTGTCACCTGTCTCACTATATGCAATGTTAAAACCGTCAAACAAAAGTATCCCCAATTTGAACCTGATTTATATTTTCTGAATTTCATGGTGTTTTCTAGTAGAATGCAGGACAACAGGATGGTACAGTACAGTATAATATTGTGAACTTACAGTATTTGTTCTTGATGTGGTCTTTACAACACTTGTAAGACTTTTATTGGCACATACTCGTTTAGAATCGTCAGATGGTATTGTTATAGTTACTCTCTTATGCCAGGTTGCATATCTAGACTGAGAACTCCACCAAATCAAATACAATCTCATTTCATTGAGTCCCTGTATAATCCTTGAGGTGGCCCCAAGTTGGCCAAGATTGTTTTACATTTTTATAAAATTTCTTCCTGCAACTACATACCGTAGCTGTCAGTAGCTTGTTCCAAGTTTTATAATGTTGCAAATGTAATTTCGGATTGAATAGCCTGTAACCATGAAGTCAAACAGATATGTGAAAAAGATCTCTATCATTGACACCTCCAGAGGTTAAACCAATGTTGCAGTGAAATAGTAAATTATTACTGGACATCACCTGTAATGATACTGTATTGTGAACATGATAGAATACAAACAGCAGTGTACCAACCATTCAGTGGTCTATATAAATGGAACATGTTTGTCCTTTTCACATACTGGGTTGCTAAGAAACACAATAAGCAACAGACAGCTGCACCAGCAGATGCTAGCAGGGGTAATAAAATATTTAAGGAACTCGTCACATGTTTCAGTCAATTTGCTGAGTAATTGGATTATCTTATCTCATGAGATGCGTACGTGGATATTTAATGTGAGTACATTTCACGATAGCCAGTGTTGTTTGCTTTAGATGCATTGATTCAATTATGTTTAAAACCCAAGTATGAATGTGTGACATGGCAGTCAATTGGGATTCAGCTCAAAAATAAGCATTTGTTTATATCCCATAAGATTTAGTTTTATTCCAAATGTTTAATAGCGTGTTGCAATGTAATGTATATGTGTGTGTGTATATTAGACTGTATATACAGTACATCTATCAGTTTATTAAAGCTATAAAAACACACTATCATCAGTCTGCATACCTAAGCTTGATACTATCTATGCAACTATCTAAGTCTCTAGCTTTTCATTGTTTTTAGGTTATGATTATGGGTTCATATTTATAAAAAAAAGTAAATTCATGCAATAAACACAGCAAATAATAAATCGATTTTTATTCGATTAACACACTTTCATGACTATTCTAAAACAAAATTATACACATTAACTATTTAATAAATTCAAATATTTACAAAACTGTTTTTTCAAGTTAAAAGTGAACTGATTTAGGCTATGACACTGCTATTTTACGACGCAATAAAATGCTTCAAATAAAGCTGTGATATAGGCATGCTATGCATTTTTTTCATCACAATAGTTTCTTTTGCATGGGCCCATTCTCCTGCTGCCAAGTTGTTTGTGATTTCTGAACTAAGCTTAATCCACAGAAAGACTGACTTTCGTTAAATATATTAGTTTCATGTTATCATCTGACAGTGTGAGTGGTCCCGGTCATATTTTTTAATGGCACAGACTAGGGGGAAACCTCTGCCAAACTAGCCGCCCAATCTTCAATTGTGCAAACTATACATGTTAGAATAAGTTGTGCAGAGTGAGTCATATGGTGCAGGTTCGCTTCGGAGTTGCTGGTCTTTAAAGGGGATTCCGAAGGGAGCGTCGCATTGGCTCTGACGCTCCCTTGAGTTAGAGAGGCAGAACTGTCAGGGAATGCTTCTCCTCATGGTGTGAATCCTGTTGGCCAGGCACCCAGTGAGCTCAGAGAGGACACTTGCAGGGCTGGCCTTTGTCCCCCAGAGGCTGGGAGCTCGCTGCCAATTTCCTAGGTGTAAAAGAGGAAGCTGGCTTGGTCGTGGGATCGGAGGAGGCCCGCTGAACATTCGGATCTCCTGAGCTGTGTGGGGAATTGCTGCGGTGAGGAGAAAAAATAATTAGACATTCCAAATTCGTGAGAAAATTGGACGTGCAATAACTGGGTACACTAAATAAAAAAAGGAGAATAAATAAGGCATATTTTTGGACAATGAAAAAATACCTGGCCTTAGAAGCCTAGCCTGCAGTTAATGTTTTATGTTTTACTAGAAATGGTATTTGCCTCACAATCAGCTGAGAAAAACTATGGCCCCACAATGGCTTATCAGAGCTCCATTCATCATCAATTCCTTAGGGACTGTAGTATGTCGACATCCAAAACAAAATCTAGCACCCCCCTGGGCTAATCGTGCAGCAGGTCTCCCGAAGCAATGCATTGTTTCCAAAAACCTGCAAGAAATCTGGAACATCCATACAGTAAAGCACATCTGATCCCTCTTTTACTTACCCAGCAGGGACAGATCTGGGTACCAATCTGGCTAGTTTCTTGCTAGTTTGATTTTTGCTGAAAAAAAGCTGAAAACCTAGCACTGGAGTAACTGAACTGAAAATAAGTGATCTTTTAAATCAAGAAACCTGGGAGCAGAACCCCCCCCCCCCCCCCCAAAAAAAAAAGAATTGACCTAAACAAAGACTAATCACCAGAATTTAAGCACTGAATCTTACAGTTTGCAGCTAAAGAGCAAACAAAACTGGCATATATAGGTATGTAAAAACAATGTAAAAAGATGATTATAGTGGATTCAAAATGACCGCCCCTGGATGACTGCACACTGTTGATTCTCAGAATGAGATGTATCCTCGATGGTCATCAGTCCTGCTTGGCTTCTTCTAGGTATGCTTATGACATAATCAATAGGACTGCCACCTTTAAACATCTGAATTTAATTTACTACCAACCATCGTTTAGAAAATCAATAAACTATAAACTTATACTGACCAGCCGAAGAGCCGACATCATTTAACCCGTTGTACAGTGTTGCACTTGCATACTGGCTCAGTGACATTGGGACCATTGTTAACGTAAATGTGGCTAATGAAATAATTCCACAACCATAAATCTTACCTGTCTCACATGTGATGTTATGAAAAACAAAAAACAAAAACAAAAAAACACATGTTGCAGCACACATGTATTTTAATTTTAATACATGATGCTGGTTATGCATATAAATAGATTGTGTTTCTGGATTGACCTGGTAATTTTACAGTGACATATTTTTTGCCTGATTCATAAAACTAATGTCAGGATAAATATGGCGACTGTGCCATATTGCTGTCTGATTTGTGGAGATGGTAGATTACTAACAGAGTTGGGATAATTCGCTACTGAAATAACGCGTTACTGGAATAATATTACTTTTGTCAATAATGAGGTAATATAACATGTTAGATTTTTAATGGGCATAATACTATTACAGTTACTTTCCTAAAGGAATAAACAAATTCGTCTTGTAACCTTTCTGTTCTACACCTACATTGGTGGTCTTTTCTTTTTTTTAAAGCTAAAGTACGTTTCAGTTCAGTTGTAATCGTCAGTGTGAACAGTTCTTTATTGTATTTTCAATCAACACTAACAGCTCAACTTATAGCAGCCCCTAAAGACATAACTGCTATTTTCCTTGAACACATGGAAACCCTGAATACAGCTACCATTGCATGTGTGCGTGCGCACAATCAGGATTAACTGGCTTGAGTACAGAGCTTAATAAAGTCATAACTGAGACTCCGACAGGTACATAAACAGCTTCTTCTTCAGTAACCCAAGCTCCTTTTGAGGATAGTGTGTTCAGTTGCTGCTCTAGAAAGAGTGCAAAGAAGAGCGACCAGAATTATCACAGGTTTAAAAGGCATGTTGTATGCAGAGAGGCTAAAAGAATTGAATCTATTCAGTCTTGAACAAAGAAGACTACGCAGTGATCTGATTCAAGCATTCAAAATTCTAAAAGGTATTGACAATGTCGACCCAGGGGACTTTTTTCGACCTGAAAAAAGAAACAAGGACCAGGGGTCACAAATGGAGATTAGATAAAGGGGCATTCAGAACAGAAAATAGGAGGCACTTTTTTACACAGAGAGTTGTGAGGGTCTGGAACCAACTCCCCAGTAATGTTGTTGAAGCTGACACCCTGGGATCCTTCAAGAAGCTGCTTGATGAGATTCTGTGATCAATAAGCTACTAACAACCAAACAAGCAAGATGGGCCGAATGGCCTCCTCTCGTTTGTAAACTTTCTTATGTTCTTATGATACAACAAGGACCATTTAGATTTATAACAAAATGGTTTGAAATAGTTGGACTGAATGCATGCTTTGAAGAACCAAAATTTCCTGCATATGTAGGGTGACCGGATGTTGTGGTGGGTGTGGGTTTGATGGGTGTGGGTGTGGGTGTGGGTGTGGTGAGTGTGGGTGTGGGTTATTATGCTGTTTGTTTGATTTATATAGTTATATGGTTTATTTAACTGTTTATTTTGGCCCTTTTGTTTGTTATTTTTCTTGATTAAAATGCATATCAGCACTTAAGCTGCAGCTTCTTTGTGTCTGAGTCTCTTTCCCTGCCGGTAACACCTGGGCCCACAATGCTATCCTGTCCCAACCGTGTTTATTTATTTATTTTTGCGGGCCCATACAATTCTGTTACTGTGTCTTATTCACAGGATATCTGATTTCCCAGAACATTTCACCTCTGCAGTGTATTTTGGGTCAAAGCATAGTACTGACTGAATAGGAGAAGCAGCTGATTGGTTAATGACAGGAAGAAAAAAAAACAGTGAAGGGGTGAGATGACATAGCTTGCAAATACTTTAACCAAGTATAGTACCATATCATGTTTTAATATAATTGCATGTTTTTTGTGCACAATTTGACATTTGAACTTATATAATGAATAGAAGTACAAAACAGGTAAGATTTATGGAATCATTTTGTTAGCTACAATTAAATGACAATTTAAATCCCACCACCATGATAATATTTTTTTGTATTATTATTATTGTTAGTTTAAGTAAATTGCCTGTTATTTTTCAGAATGTGAGATGATATGCATCATTCTGCAGTGTAGAGGTATTGACAGTGCTTAATTTGTAAATCGGGAGGTCCCGGAACACATAGTGAGCACGAGAGGGGGGGTGTTCCAGGGGGGCTCTGAGGTACCGGAACGCATGAGAAAAAAGTGACAAACACAATGTAGCCAGACAATGTAACTATAACCTGTGTTAAGGTGTCATCTTTAGCCTTGGCTACAATGCTTGCTGCCGCTAAATGGGCCTTGGTTCGGGCATGTTCAAAAACCTTTTTTCTGAGGGCTCTTTGTTGTTTTTTTTACTTCGGAGGCAGAGGACGTTACTGTACATTCCACCCACTCTTTCGCTAGTTTCATCCCTCCCTATGATTAATACTTCTAAGTCATCTTGAGTAAAGTCAGCCAAATTACTAAAAATATTAATAATAATAATAATTGAGATATACACCTCATTTCCAAAATAAATAAATACAAACATCTACTGGTATTGTAACGTTATTGTACCCAAGGCTTAATTATATAACTTGTGATTACATATTTGACCTTGAGGAATTAATGTGTTTTATACATGACGATTTACAACCACGGTTAAATATTTTATAATTTAATAATGACGGCGATTCACCTTAGTCCACAAGGTGAAACGTAGTATCAGCTCCGATACAACAACCTTTTAGGAGGATATTGCACATTCTAATGGATGACGTTCTTAAACGTCTATTATATTTTACACGCACATTAAATATACATTTTCTAAATGCTATTTTACTGTGTTAAACACTAAAAAATACTAAATATATACACATTTAAACTTTGTTTTTATAAAACATACATGTTGCGGTTATGGGTGTCAACGTGTGATTGATTACATGACTAATCCCAAAGGTTTACTGGATAGAAGATGAATTGGGCAAACACGGATTAGTTCCACAAATACCACTCGTTCGAGCCTCTCTTTTTTGTTGTTGTAAAAAACAATGGGTGACTCCAAATGTATAGAAAAAAAAACACATACGAAATGCAACTGACTATTTTAAAGATTAAATCAAATTAGATTAGATTAGATTGATACTGATGGCTAAACAATGCTAATGGTTCAAACTGTTATGTTATCTCTGGTATTCTAAATATAAGTCAACCAAATATAGATTCTCCCTAGCTTTTGTGATGTGCAGTTTGTGAACGGCTCGTTCTTTCCGGTTCAAATAAACCTACGTAAACAACCTTAATGCGGTCTATATTGATTGGTTTTGTGTCATTGAATCAGTGAATCAAATGAACGAAATGAATCGATTCACCAAACTGAACTGAATCGAGACACTAAAAATAATCGAACTGCCCATCACTAGTCCTCCCCGACCCCGTCCCCCTCTCCCGCCGAGTCTGACTCACTAGTGGCCTGCTCGCTAGTGGAGGACGTGCCGGTGGTGATGCTGAACTGGCGGAATTAGCAGCGCAGACAGCGCGGCTAGCTAAGGCATTGCCATCAGGAGCAGTTTCCCCCTCATTTTTGATTTGGCTTTCCTTTCCCCTCGATACGTTTCAAATTCAGTAGCGACGACTAGCCTAGGCTACGTGACGTGATCACGTAGGGATCTCTCGCTAGCTGACCACCACTGTTTCAAGATCAGTTACTTACCTCGCCGGCCCGCCCCATAACCTCTATGTACAAATAAGAGAGCAGGTCTGGAATCGGTGTGGCAGGATAGGATGCGCTTTTACTGGGGGACGGGAGAAATAACGAGGAGGCAGAAGCAACTTTAAGTCTGATCGCTTTTATTAGAATGTTTACAGTGCAAACAGTGGAAAAAATAATAAATCATGCGGCGAGAGGTACCAGATCCGGGCAGATTAGGTGCCGGAACAAAAAAAGTAAAATCTGAGAGGTGCCGGATCCTGTTCCGGCAGGATCTGGCTCAAATTAAGCACTGGGTATTGATGAATGTAAAAGCATCATTCAGTTTATATATATATATATATATATATATATATATATATATATATATATATATATATATATATATATATATATATATATATATACACTGTTACCCCTTGTGTAGAAAATATTTGAATATTAAATTCTGTCATGCAGTTACCACAACTTTGTTAGTCTTGCACAGGCTGCTGATACTGATAACAACTGACACCTAACATGATCCCGGAAAGTAAAATTGTGGTATTTTCCGTTTCTTGCTGGTTTTCTTTTATTTATTATTATGATGTATTCATTTTTACATGCTTGCAAGAAAAGAAAGGAGCACCCAAAACAAAGCAGCTACAAAAATGTACCTCCTGGATCAGGTCAGCTGTCTACTGGTAGTCATGGAAACACAGAGCTCCAACTACAGAAAATAACTAGAGACATTTAGAAAGAATGAATGAAGTATATTTAATATATAATGCACAGCTAACAAGAAATGCAAAATACCTACTAGATTACTATCAAGCATACAAGGAAAGACAAAGAAATCCATCCCGAAAGTGGACTTTCTTTTTTTCCAAACAATTGTGTGGTAAGTATTGACTGAACAGAATTGAAGTTGGGTATCATGAAATATGCTAATGAAGCCAACTCTGTTTCTTTGGTTCTTAGTTTAGTAAAAACAAGATGCAGAATTATAGCCTACCACATATAAACATAAAGAATAAATTGCAAAAAAGGTGTGTAATGATACTTCAGTATATACAAAACAAAAGGACCACTGTTAAAATATTAAAGACAATTTAGGAAATATGTCAGGTAGCTGCACAAAAAAAAAATTATATATAAAAAAAATAAGAAAAAATAAATATTGCATGGATCCCAAATATGTTTACATTTATTAACCCCTTCTCTGCTGAGTCCCTAGTGACACTCTGTGCTACAGCCATTTTGTGATTTTGGGACTCACCTGTTTTACTATATGTTTCTTTTTAGATACCCCTGGCAAACTATATATTGTTTTGTTTTGTTTTTTGCCAGACTCTGCAGTTTTTATTGGTGCCAAGTTTTTGTGGTTTACTTGGTCATGTGACCACAAAATACAGCTATTATTGTAAACAAAATGCTACTTTTTCATAAAATGTATTATACCTGCATCACATTTAGTCCCTAAAATGCTAATGTTTGGTGTAAGAAGCTGCTGGATGTGCATGTGCCTATATGTACATCTTTACATTGGTTTTAAGCTGCTCGCTGAGCCTGTGTCTATGTGTACATCTATGTGTGCAATTTCATGTGCCCAGTATGCTGTTAAAGAATGAGAGACCCTGGCATAAGAATACATTTTTTTTTAAACTACACAAAATAAGGATTTTAGCAATTTGAGGAAATGCCACTGTATATAGCAAAAGTTGCTTGTTTTTTCTTATATTTAGACCTGTGAATCTGACAGCTTTTGTTCCGCTGTTAAAAGGACAGTGGTTTTGAATTGCACTGAGTGTCCCAAATTCAAAAATACCAAATATATGCACCTTTAGTTTTTCAGGCGTTTGCAGGCCCTAGACTGAGACTTGGCCACTTTGACCTTTCCCCTTTGAAAAACGCAGTCCATAGTACCCACCCTAATTTCTGGTGGCATAAGGAGCCCAAGGTAATGTTGCTGCATAACATAAAAACAAGTGACTGGGGTTTATTTAGTCTTTCCAGTTCTCATGTACTGTGTGGTATTTTTAAAAAAACTCCTCCAAACAGAGGCCTGGCTGAGTGGGACAGCGGGGACAGTAGTACCATGTATCCCTCTGCATTGCGGAAACACACAAGGCACCTTTTTTGTGGCTTAGCTTTTTTCTCGGACTGTCGCAGTATCCGTAAAAAATGTAATTCAATAAATCTTGCTACTGTTTCCACTATTTCAGTCTCTGGCATTTGTTGTACATCAAACAATAGGCTTGAAATCACAGAGGTCTGAAAGTCCAGAAAAGTGAGCCAATTTTCTGAAGCCATACTGTACACTACATGGCTGTTGTACAAATGAATCTGGACGATGTACAGGCCAAGTTTTTTGTACCATGCAATGGTCTTCCTATCAACATTGTACGGCTCCAGCATCTGGTCCGACTCCCATGTTATTGTTGTAGTCCACGACACACTTGGGTTGTTTGTGTGCGTGCCCGTACCTCGCACAGGAACTGCTATTGTTGCCTCATCGTGGATGGTGGTGAGGAGGTACACTTCTTTTTTTATCTGCATATTTCATTGCCAGCAGTTCCTCACATCGCAGAGCGCAGGTTTCATCACGACTCTGTTTCTTGGCTACCAATTGACGAGGAAACCCCTTCCTGTTTGGTCTTATTGTGCCACAAGCCATTGTTTGGGATGTGTACAAGGCCCTAAACAGAGGGATTCCTGTGTAGCAATTATCTACGTACACATTGCAGCCCAGGTTTAGGAGGGGAAAAACCATATCCCACACAATTTTCTCAGTGGTCTGGAACCATGGGGGGCAGCCGGGCGTCTCAATCAGAGAGTCCTTCCCTCTGTACACTCTGAACCGATGAGTGTACCCAGTGGAGCTCTCACAGAGTTTGTACAGTTTAATCCCATAACGGGCACGTTTCATGGGAATATACTGTTTAAAAATTAGCCTCCCCTTGAACAGAAGGAGGGACTCATCTGCAGATATATTTTGGCCAGGTGTATACGTTTCTTCTAAATTTATTCTGTAGATGATTGAGAAGTGGACGTAATTTGAAAAGCCTGTCACATTGGGGATGGTCCCTCGGGAGAGCCTTAGAATTATCATTGTAATGTAGAAATTTTAAAATTAATTGGAATCTGTCCCGGCTCATGGTAGAAGGTAAAATTGGGCAAGCATGGATTGGGTTGGTGGACCAATGTAAATCTAATCTAGGTTTATCCTCCCAGTCCCATCAGAAGGGATAAACCCCAGAACTTTATCATTTCTATTACATTAGTGGGGACCCACTTGCACATCCTAGAATGTGGCCCCAAGTTGTCTACATGTTGTGCCATGTATTGTTGGGCATACAAATTGGTTTGGGTAACCAAATACTCAAAAAGGTAATCAGTGATGAACAACTGGAAAAGGTCAATTGGGGCAAATCCAGTTTTGTTCACCCTGGTAACTGGTGTGCTAGAAAAAGGAGGATTTTGAGGCTGGATGTTGTTAGGGGGGGTCCATTCGTAGAGTGGCTGAAATCCACCATCCCTTGGTTCAGGCCCACCTACTGTACCCTGTTCTGGTAGGGGTTCAATGTCTCACCACTGCTGGATATCTCACTGGAGGAAGAGTCACTTGGCACATACTCTCTACCAGAATCATCGGGCACAAAATCACCCTCTGAGTCAGACTCCATTGGGAGGTCAGCAACAGCCTCTGAACTGAGCTGCTGCCTTGCCATTTTACTGACCAAAATAAAACCTCCACTGCCCAGTACAAATAAAATTATAAATTAACAAAATGCAATAAAATTATACCTTATACAAATGAAATGTGTGTTGTGAGAGGATAATTCAATAAAATAAACACAAATACATTTTAAAGCCAAGTCGTTTATCACAATTTCAATAAACATATATATATATATATATATATATATATATATATATATATATATATATATATATATATATATATATATTTTTTTTTTTTTAATGGAGCAAATGAAAAATAAAATCAATCCAATAACTGTAACAAATCATTTTTGGGATGTTGGGAAAGGATTTTTTTTCTTTTTCTTATAGCTATACAGTATAAATCAAAAAACCACCCCCCAAAACCCCCTAATAATTACTGTGAAATCCCAGAGAGAAATGGGGAGAGGTGAAAAAAAATATATAACCTAAGAAGTAAATCAATAAATACTAATCAAGATATTTTATTTCCAAAAAAAAAAAAAGAAATCAAAAAGAAGAAAAAAGAAAGAAATCAAAATGTTGAACAGGAAAAAAATCTGATCTGAAATATACAATGAGATAATAAAATCATACAGTTGGCAAGTCACAGTAGAATTATATATATATATATATATATATATATATATATATATATATATATATATATATATATATATATATATATATATTTTTAAATGACATATAATAAAATTATATACTATACAATTATATGTGTTGTGAGGGGTGAGGAAATCATTCAATTAAAAAAAAAACACACAAAGAAATGGCAAAGCCAAGTCGTTTTCACAATTGCAATAAATACAATATATTTTTTTACATAATATAAAAATAATTTCAAACTAGCAACTCCAATCAAATAGTTTTTAGGATATGTTGAAAGGAGAGGGGAAAAAAGCATTTATAGTATAAATGGCCCCCCCAAATAAATAAATAAATAAATAAATAAATAAATAAATAAATAATCATTGTCAAGACTGAGAGGTATTCTTTCTAGGCAGGATGCAGAGAGATTAATGCATTGACTATTGCAATGGGATTAACCACAACATTATTTCTCACCTTCAACTTTTACAAAATGCTGCAGCTAGAATTTTAATGGTTCAAGAGGCAAGAGCATATCACCCCAGTGCTTGCATCTTTGCATTGGCTACTGGTTTGTTTTAGAATAGATTTGAAGGTATTGCTGCTAACTTATAAGGCGTTAAATGGTCTCGCACCTCCTTAAAGATCTTTTGGAACCCTATGTCCCCAATCGCCCGCTCCGATCACTGGATGCTGGCCTACTGTCTGTACCTATAATTCAGAAAAAAAAACTTCAGGTGGTAGATCTTTTAGTTATATGGCACCTAAATTATGGAAAAACTTGCCCATCACAATTAGAGAAGCCCTTTCAGTCAATGTCTTCAAGTATAGACTAAAAATCCATTTGTATAGCCTGGCATTTTCATCCAGATTCGCTGATATCCTCTTGCCCCCATATTGTTCCCAAAAATAAATATAATAAATAACAATCAATATCATTATTTCAATAGTTGTTTTTTTTATTTGTTTTGTTTTGTTTGGTCAATAAATGAAAATAAATGTATTTCTGTGCTGTACTGTTGTGGAGAGTAGAAAATGGTGACTGTTTACAAATGATGTGCCTATAGGGCAGCGTCATGACATACGAACATGTATATTGCTGAAAATCTACTTTTTTTTACATCCCTACCTATTGTATGATAAAAAATACAAGAATGTACAGGTTTATAATAGTGTTCCATATATATTGCTGTGACAAGGTAATAACTCCCAAGAGTTGAACAAGAGAGTTGCATTATTACTGAGGAACACACCACAGCAATGCCAGCATCACTATTATACTTCAACTTTTTAAAGGTATTTATTTATTTACCCCTTTTTGTCTGAAATAATGATTGCAGACCACTGAAAGAGTTCACCTTTTTAAAAGTGCAGGGCTTGAAGCATTTCATCAGTAACAGTGGCCATTATTAGTGTCATCTCTCAGCCATGCTTTATTTTCCATTCCGTTATTGAGTAATAACAGAACTGACCTCCATACAACACAAGCATCAGGTTTTTGTATAGTATATTGTTTTATATCATGGTGCACAGTTCCGTGGACCCAGTTTAAATGTGTTTAAGGATTAGTGTATATGTTCTCTTTTACTGTACATTCACACAGCAGACAGATAGTGCAAAAGGAGTGAAAATGCTAAGCTCTTTCATTTAAATGCAGAAAATAGAATGGAAGGGATTTCCAAAAAGATTTCATTAAAACACTTATCACACCTTTTAAAATAAACCTTATGTTTATGAGTTTGTTTCCTGATTTTTATTACATGAGAGCAGCTGCTATTTACTTAATACTAATATTGGACTCCGCTTTCACCAAGATAAAATGAGATAGCAGTGGTGGGCACCAACCAAGACGTAGCTTTGCTGTACAATATGAGCCTTCAGCGATTTTCCTTTGCCAGTAACGTGGATTTCCTATTGGCCAGTTGTTGATGGCTGAAGTGTAATGCTGGCTCCAGAGATCAGCCTATTTGCGTCCTCCCTGATGCATCAGCACACACAACAGCTGTGATGCTGGCTCCAGAAATCCTCCCTAATGCTTCAGCACCACTGCACTCCATCCCTCACTTTTACATTAGCTATCTATTCCTTTTGATTGATGTTAACTTCCTCCATCACCTCTCTTTTGAGGTCCCGAATTGGCCTCATTCCTCCTCAATCAGAGCTAGTTGCTTCTCCTCTCTGCCTTGGATAGAGTCTTTGCTATACACTGCAACTCATGTCCACTCAATTCAGCATCTCTGAGAAGCCGGGTCATGGAATCACCGACAATTCACCCTAGAGGCTAACTCTGCTTACCAGTTTCTTCCTCTCATATGCCTCATCCACGGAATCCTGTCATAGCACTGTTGGCTCCACCAGGAGAACAAGGCATGCTGAGACCAACCAACCTAACCCTAACCTTAACCCTAACCCCAATGTCAGGCCAAAGGGTATTGTAGCAATCTTGGGTGGGAAAATAAGACGTTGGCCAACATCTGAAGAATATCTTGCCATCCACATTTAACAGGAAATTAGATGAAATTGGCAGAAGCTGGTAGAATATTTTTCTTTGTGGATAAAGACCCCCCCTGCTCTAGGCCATGCCCTTGAGACTACCTATTTTACCCATGCTACCTGCACCCATTTAGGTTCCTTTCTGTCCTTGGCTGGTTCATCTGACTAGGCTCACCAGGATCATTGGTTTCATCACAAATACAGCTGAAATTTATTTTAGTATTCAGCTTACATTCATTCAGTTTCTCAGCTTCCACAGTGAATCCCATTAGAATTTCACTGGTTTGCTCAAAGACTTTAATCTGTTTCTCGGTATGTAAACCGGCATCATTTTTTCCCACTCATAAAAGCTAATGTTTTTACCCTTTGCCTGTGTGGGGTTTTCAACATCAGGCTTACTACATTTGCGATTGCCCCTTCTTATATTAAACACAAATCACATTTGTTTTCAGTACATTGCACTACTGCGTATGTATTGCAAGACAATGTCATAGCTATACAAACATAGAGTGGACAGTTGCCTCGTTTGTAAATTATGAATGTGCCTCCTATGTGAGCACTCTCTTAATTCAAGTTTTACAATTTGTTTTGAATGTTAACGGTTTACTGTATTCCATAACTGTACCTATCATTTTGTAAAGGCACACACAATTTACAAGTTCTTTGTTTAATTAAATCATTTTGAGCAGCACCAACCCATCACTCAAAACACATGCCCCACTGCATCTAACTAAAGTAAAACATTATGCTGGCAGGGTAGTGTTTAACTTGGGGGTTCATTTGATATAAGGGTAGATGTACCACTATTGAAAGGAGCAACTCAATTGAAAGTTCTACTGAGTAAGAAAAGGGTTGTTTTTGGTCAAATAAAATCAGCATGCTGCCTACCAGATGCGACAGCGCATGGTGGATTGCTCCACTTTTCACCCAATCAACCTTCATAATCAGCCTTCATAATTAGCCTACATCTTATTTAATTCTGGGGATTTGTGGTGGCTTAAATAATGTAAGTCCTAATTTTAAACAACATCAACTGGCAAGGTAATGACAGCCTCGGAAACAGAATAAAGCTAAGAACTTAATTGCTTAACTTTAGTGTGCTCATTTGCTCTCCTGAACAAAGTCAGGAAACCAATGTCAATTCCATATTAGCATGTTCCTGATATGTGACTCATATGTGTCTGCCATTGGCGCACATTACAAAAATGTGTTGAAAACTGTACGCTTCCACCTAGTATGGTGGCCAAGATATAGAATTCTCCACTTATGTTGTATTGGCTGCTTCTAACAAATGGCTGCAATCCTTTCCTTGAAAAATGTGTAAGATCAATCTTCCTTCCTAACTGCCATTTTAACTGCCAGTTTCCTTGGCAACCAAGAAGCAGAAAAGAATAGGGTAAGGGCAATATACTGTATATCCCAGAAGTCATAGTCCAATTTCCCAAAAGTGGAGAAAAACATGGATAAAACAATAAAGTTTATTGATACAAACTGCAACTACTCTTAAATGTGTTTAATAAAGGTTTAGCAGCACAACAATAATCATATACACAGGACTGTTATTGACTTTCTTGAGGTATCCATGTATTATTCTATGGAGGATTTCTAACTAAATACAAATGCACAAGCAAACATATTCCGGTTCTATAGTGAAAACACATGTAAACGAACAGTGTCCCTTTAATAACCAGAGTCTAGGTAAAAGGATTAGAGCAAAAACAAACATTTCTGAGGGCAGTGTGTATGCACTTTACCAATGTCTTGCACTATACCAAACAGTGGGACCATTTCTTGAGCCTAGTTAAGAGATGCTTAGCAGTGCTGAAGCATGCGGTAGCAGGCAGTGTTCACTGAAGCAGAGAGAGAGCATCAATCCATCATAGTTGTAGTCCATAAATTAAATCATTGCAGATCCACACATAGGTGTTGCTCAAGCAGTATTATTCAGCCTACTGTGGTTGTACCTCCACAGAAGTATATTCAGTTAATGGTGGTTAATGCCACCAGATAAGTAGAGTGGAGAGGGTGAGGTGAGATACACCCTTGAAAATTCTTGATATAGGAAACAGTTAATTAAAACAACTTAGAATTGTTAGAAAAAAAAAGTTTCCCTAATAGAAAATATGTGTACATTGTCAAAAACCATCTCAGTGTACAATAGAATCCTAAAATTACATTTTTCTCTGATATCTCATAAATGCATGTTCAATAGGATGAGTTTACACATTGCACCCTATTACTGTGAATATCAGTGGCACATTGAAAAAGTAGACAAACCACCAGTCTAAAATGTTTAGTTACTTTGGTGACTGGTTGTTTTAGATTTCACAATAAATCATCGACAGTAAGCCTGTGCCATATTGTTATAAGCGTGCCAATGTTTCTCAAGAGCCTGTGCTTCAAACTCAATTATTATAATTTTTTTTTTAAAGTTCGAAATACTGCCCATTAGAGGAAACTGTGGTGGTGTTTTGTGATATGGACACCACTGGAACAACTGATGGAAATGAAATGACCTTTAGCCACTATCCACCTGCACTGCCATCATTTGTTTCACAATATGAATATGAATAAACTGAAAGTGTATTAGATCAATTTTGTACTACATTACCATTTTCACACACCTCACCTCCCTTGCCTGCTCAAAGCTCACAATTAGACAACATAGACTTTAGAAATGAAGGACAAACAGTACAACAGTATTGCTTATGCCATCAGATATGATTAAGACAAGAGCTGAAACAGATATTACAATGTATTGTAATAATGTTTAAAACAATCTTCTACTAAAACAATCCCAAGAAACGCCACTATGTGACCAAATCTTTAAAATCTTGTGGTTGGGGAGTTCCCAAATGGATTAGCTAGAAAATCATCCCTCCAGGTCTTTATGTGTTCCAAACTTGTATAAAATGAACTACTGCTTCATAAGGTATTTCAATATAGCCTCAGGCACTGGCCTGCACTGTGACAGAAATTACTCAGAATTAGCATTTCAGAATTACTTAAAATACAGTCTGTGTATACAGTTGGCACTGTGCATTTTACTGCCTTCTCTTCGTTTATCTGCTAGTTTATTCCATCTGCAATTGTATCTGGAACTGGGCTTTGGCGTATCCATGCATTTATTACTTCTATGCCAAATCAGTGCCAGACGAACAGTGGGCAGTGAAAGACACCAATTCAGTTGTGTTTAATAATTGGTCTTTGCAGATAATGCATTATATGGCATATTGACAAAAGTGTCTTTTGCAGAGAATTTTTTTTTTTGCATATATATATATATATATATATATATATATATATATATATATATATATTGTAATATAGCGGGTTGTGAGAGACGGCAGGGAGGGGGTTAAAACCTCCCTGCAAAGAAAAAAAGAAAAAACATGTGAAAATGCACCTTTTTGTTTGATTTGTGTTGCTTTATTGTTTCATTTAATTTTCTAATTGATTTGTTAATTGTATTATTGTTTAGTTTAATTGTTGATTATTAATTATCATCCTCACCTGGGCGTTATTGGGGAATTAGACCCAGGTGCAGGATTTAAAAGGAGAGCAGGCAGTCTGCTAGAGGCTGCTGAGTAGAAGGAGGCAGGAGAGGTGCTCTGTCTCCGAGTAGCCAGAGAAGAAGTAAGTGCGGTGTGACACCAGTGTGTTTTTGTAAGGACGGGAAAACAGCTTAGCTGTCCCGTGTTAGGAAGGGTGTTCCTGGAAGTTGAGTTAGTGCTCCAAGAGGAGCTAGGTGTTTATTTTGCTTTTGTATTTTGTGTGTATTAAAAAAATAGCGCGTCAGCGCTTGAAAATCCATTTCAGTGTCCTGGGTCGTATTTTTAAAGGGGCAACGAACCCGAGTGGGTGAGTTCTTTTACAATATATATATATATATATAAATTCATTACATAACAGTAACCCTTCCTAAATCCAATATGACCTATTTGAAGAGAACAGAGAACAGAGGCTTAGCTTCTGTAGCTACTATAAATCTCAACATTAGAGCACATGTTTTGCCTTCTGTTTGCCAACCCACATCACAAAGAAACCCCATTCATAACATTACCCGTACCATATTCAGTTTTTATTGTGCACTGTTTTCAAAATCGCTACGGTAAATGTCAGCTGCTTAAAAGTCCATTCAAAACGGGGGCATCATAATGGGCTACGTATTAGCCACTTAATAGTATTCTCTTCATCAATCTTTTTACACTTTTCAATGGAAATCCCAATTGACTAAATACATATTTGTCATGAACAGAAAACATTTAACAATAAAGGATTAAAAAATTGATTTATAGGACAACTGTGTATGGTTTAAATAAAAACAGATCTCCGCTTTCAGCCCTGGTTTGTTCACTTCTACTTGTGCCAATATTATCAATATACACAGTTGGCTGTCGTCCTATACCGTTTATTTGTTTATCTTTTCACAGAAATATTTACTATGTAAAAAAGCCAAGATATATGCTATCTCTTGTGGCTCCATATGTTCTTAATTATCACAGAACTGACAATGTCATGTGATATACTGTCTGAATCACTAATTTATTCAACAGTTATATTGTAAATATGAAATCTACATCATTACACAAAGTGTTAGATATATTTGATATTACATCAATTTAAGTTAGAGACGTGGAATATAGCCAACTACATGACCAACATACCCATCTATAAAAGTTCAAGATAATCTAGCACGTTGTTTGTTCAAGCAAAAAGTACAGCTTTGTCAATGTCACAGATGCTGATGCTATCAGCCAGGTATTTGAATAATAAAATTATTAATTAAGCATTTAATACAGTGTTCATACATGTTCCATATTTTCGACAGCTGCTTGTAACATCTCTTCAGCCTACCAATTAAATCAACCCCACAGGCAGCTCAAGGTCTCAGACACAGTAAATTGGACAGCAGTCAATAAGATGTGCCTGGCCTGCAGCAATCCTACTTTAGGAAATTGAAATACCACCATATCACCACATGCTGTCTTGTCCCTGTTCCAGCAGTAACATTTTATTTTAAGCACTACATATTAGGCATTTATTATGTACTTATTTGTGAGTAATTAGCACATAATACATCATGTATAGCCCCCAAATAAGGGTTTGTTAGGTACTTATTATGCTTTTTCTCAAACATGCCTTACTAACAGGTTACTAGACATTAATAAAGGATTTGCATGCCTTATACTGAAGTGAAGACTACTCTTGGCCATATTAGGTCCTACTTGTTGCTTGTATGTGATTAATACCTTGGTAATAAAGCAGCAAAACAAAGTGGACCATGCATGGATAGCACTCTATCCCAGAGTTGGACTTTGTTTCCAGTAAAGGGCTTATTAGGAGGATGTTGGTGACTAGTAAAGAGTTTTGCAGATCCTACTCGGAAGTGAAGGTTTCATTTTCATTAATTAAGAGCTTATTAGAAGCATATAGGTCAATAATAAAGGGTTTTGCAGCCCCTATTCTGAAGTAAAGGTTTCATTTTCATTAATTAAGAGTTTATTAGAGTGAAAGAAGTAAAGGCTTCTTTCACATTACTTAAGAACTTATTAGCAGCATATGTCATTAATACAGGTTTGATCTAACAAATAATTATTTGTTTATTTAGCAGACGCCTTTATCCAAGGCGACTTACAGAGACTAGGGTGTGTGAACTATGCATCAGCTGCAGAGTCACTTACAATTACATCTCACCCGAAAGACGGAGCACAAGGAGGTTAAGTGACTTGCTCAGGATCACACAATGAGTCAGTGGCTGAGGTGGGATTTGAACCGGGGACCTCCTGGTTATAAGCCCTTTTGTTTTGGCGCATGGACATTACAAATAACCTTTCACACACACACAAGCAAACACAAGCACACACAAGCACACACACACACGTACACACACACGCACACATACACGCACACACACGTACACACACACGTACACACATGCACACACACACGCACACACACACATTATTTACACAGCAGGCTTCTGCCTTGCCACATGTAATGACTATGCACACAGTAATTAGAGACACTTCATGTAAAGTGTTACCAACAAATGTTATACGCTATCCACACTACCTCCTGTATATTATTCAACACGTTTCGAAACCAAGTGATTGCCATTCACTTCATTCACAATCACGGTTTCAAAAGCATTTCTGTCCATTTTTGGATCCCTGCATTCAACTCATACTACAGAGCAGCTGTGTTTTGATCCGTATAGTCACTTATTGTTCAGTCTTTAGTTCAAAATGGTTTTTTATAATGCATAGTCCAAGGAAACAAGGTATCACCTTTACAATTTATTTTTTAAAAAGGGCATTTGGTAGAGATGACATTGTTATTTTTTAGAAAGGATAGAAAGGCTAAAACATTTCCATTTAAAATTTGAATCGATCTACTCTGTAGGTTTCAGTAATAAAATAAACAGCATCTCACAGCAGTAGCTTTGTTCCAGCACTTCCACCACTGAACTCACTGCCCACACAGTTGATTTGGAATGGAACGGGTGGTGTATTGAAATAAAACCACAAGTCTGCAGGAGGTGAAGAAGCACTGCTAGCTTTACAAAGGTCATCCATGTTTGGCAAAGGGTTTGCCCTGGAGGTTTAACTCTGTTTAGTTTCTAAATGTGTAAAAATGGTTGGGAGCCGTGAAGCATGCTTGCCTTTTCATATGGCAGGCAAGAGATTAGAAGAAAATGAAGCAGAAAGAAAACCTTCAGGTCTTGCGCTCTTCCAATTAAATATGAAACAGGGCAGCTTGATTTGGTTAAAGCAACATATTTCTCAGATTACTGGTGATTTTTCTTCATTCTCTGATCCTGCCATCATACTGTGTTTCAAGCTAAAGTAATTGAAGGGTTAATTGTCGAAAAAAAAAACAAAACTTTGAATTGTGGCAAAAAGAAAAAGCAAAAAACTAGTAGAAGAGTGAATACTCATCAAAACGTGCCACAAATGATTATTCTCATATATCTATTAATAGCCAGGGGGGGTAGGTGGTGTCTGTGTTTTGGGGAAATGCTTTAACCTGAGGACTAATAAAAGAATCTTAATAAATTAAATGGCAAACAATTTTACTAGAAGTCCTTGAAGAAACTGAAGACATTTGACACACGTCTTGAAGAAATTGACTTCTATATCGAAATGTTTGTCATTGAATGTATTTTAGTATTTCTAAATTCAGCACTATTGAGCGCTTAATAGTCAGGGAATGCTTAATATAACAATCTGCAAGTATTTTGTTCCCCAGTCATTGTGAAGGTGTATCCAAATGTTCAAATGAAACAAGTTATATAAGTCACAAGTTTTAATAGAAACAATCAACTAAATATCCATATAAGAAAACATGTAAAAGCATTGATGACAAACAATCTTTTTTTAAGGTTCAAGTAAAAAAAAAAAAAATGTAAGAAATATTGTGATATGGATGGTAGTTAATCAAACTGACTCACATTGTAATTCACAAGGTAGATGTGAATGTGCAGTTTATTGATTTTATTTTGTGTGACACTGAAGGTGCAAGCAACCCATTAACAACAATACATTTTCAGGCTTGCGTTTTTTATCTTTTATCGGAAAAATGTAAACAGAGAAAAAAAAAAGAAAACTATAAACCCAAGTGGTCGTATTTAGCCCCCCAGGCCTTGTATTTAATACCCCTTCTTTAAAAGGTGATGTGCTACATGTACAGTGGCAGTATTTGTATCTCTGGTTAAGATAATATTAATATCAACCTTGCAGTTGGTGCCATGGAGGGTTACACATGTCCTTATGTGCTGATCAGAAATATGTACTATCAGTGGCATCTTTACAGCTTCAAACGTCGTTTCATTTCACTGAGGAGAGAGGCTGTGATAAAATTGCAGAGAGGATGCCACATGAAAAAAAAACCAGAGACATTTAAAAAACTGTTTTGCCACATTTGGTGCTGATGAACAGCCTCCTGAGATCAAGTAAGAAGTAAATATTCATAGGAAAATAGCTTGACTATATATTTCTGAAAACTTGATGAGTCCAATTTTCAGCTTTGCCCAACACCTGGTCGTCTAATGGTTAGACGGAGACCTGGAGAGGCCTACAAGCCACAGTGTCTCACACCCACTGTGAAATGTGGTGGAGGATCGGTGATGAAATGTGGTGGAGGATCGGTGTTGGGCAAAGCTGAAAATTGGACTCATCTGGGGGTGCTTCAGCAAGGCTGGAATCGGGCAGATTTGTCTTTGTGAAGGACGCATGAATCAAGCCAAGTACAAGGTTGTCCTGGAAGAAAACTTGCTTCCTTCTGCTCTGACAATGTTCCCCAACTCTGAGGATTGGTTTTTCCAGCAGGACAATGCTCCATGCCACACAGCCAGGTCAATCAAGGTGTGGATGGAGGACCACCAGATCAAGACCCTGTCATGGCCAGCCCAATCTCCAGACCTGAACCCCATTGAAAACCTCTGGAATGTGATCAAGAGGAAGATGGATGGTCACAAGCCATCAAACAAAGCCGAGCTGCTTGAATTTTTGCACCAGGAGTGGCATAAAGTCACCCAACATCAATGTGAAAGACTGGTGGAGAGCATGCCAAGACGCATGAAAGCTGTGCTTGAAAATCAGGGTTATTCCACCAAATATTGATTTCTGAACTCTTCCTAAGTTAAAACATTAGTATTGTGTTGTTTAAAAATGAATATGAACTTATTTTCTTTGCATTATTCGAGGTCTGACAACACTGCATCTTTTTTGTTATTTTGACCAGTTGTCATTTTCTGCAAATAAATGCTCTAAATGACAATATTTTTATTTGGAATTTGGGAGAAATGTTGTCAGTAGTTTATAGAATAAAACAAAAATGTTCATTTTACCCAAACACATACCTATAAATAGTAAAACCAGAGAAACTGATAATTTTGCAGTGGTCTCTTAATTTTTTCCAGAGCTGTATATATATATATATATATATATATATATATATATATATATATATATATATATATATAATGTGGTTCTTGTAAGCAGAATCTAGAAAGCCCTTGGCCAGAATAGTTGACGGTCATTCTTATTATTTTTCTTTTCTTTACTTAGAAATTATTTTTCTCATGAGGTTGGTTTGGTTGCAAATTGGTTTAGCCTCTACTCTGCTTGTTTCTGCCTCAATTTCCAATGAAGGTTGACTTGCATGTTATTCTTGTTTCAGCCTCTTAAAGTTGAGCATTTCTCATTCAGTTTCCTGGTGAGAAAAGACACTTAATCTGACTGAGAAGGCTACAAACCACCAGCCAATTGGAGCCATCTGGTTCTGGGAGGGGTTTTGTGTCAGGTAAATAGGAACAATAAAAGCACCTTGCAATGGTTTTCTGAGCCAGTGTAATTATATTTAAGTTTCTGATTAGCTCCAGTAGTATTCTGTATGCTGGGACTTTTTAATTGGTTTCAGTGTTTTATGTCTCTGGACTAGGAAAGAAAAAACAAAAAAAACTTGCAAAGGTTGTAAATTATTCCCTGTATCGGAAAGCCTGTCCACTTATTAAACATGAGCTCAGTGGGACATATGTTTGGCAGGAAAGCATCACCTTGAGAAAAACAAAACATTCACTACCAGTCTGGCAAAATTAAAAGCCATGACTAATGCTAGCAATTACAGTCCTTTATTAATAACTATAAAGGGCCTATTTGTTTCTGAGTTGGTGCTTACTAAATTGATCTGTTATATTGAGTGCAGAAGTGTGGATTTATTAGCATCTGCTTCAATATAAAGACATAAGAGAACTTAGACACTGCAGCCAGTTATGCCTGAAGGAAAGTTAAATTGAGGTTTCATATAAAGATACATTTATGACAGCAAACAGACACACAGAAGTGGCTGCAGTGAGGGCTCCAGCTCTTTGAATGTGTTTTTCATTTCAAAGTAGCTGAAAGGGTATAGCACAAACAGGACAGAATTATATCTGTTTGTTTTAATATATATATATATATATATATATATATATATATATATATATATATATATATATATATATATATATATATATACATACATGGATTGAGGATTGCAGCTCTGACATGCATATTACTATGGTTTCTTATCAAAATTAGGATTTTACTTCTGTGCCATACAGCATGTATACAGAGGAAAAAGACAAAATACATTTTTGTTGTAGATAGACTATTATACAGTGGCAAGGAACATCCTCCTATGCATTTCAATAAGCTAAGTGATGTCATAGCAGCTTTGCCTCAGGGCGATATCCCATATGAACACACACCCTATCATGCTATCACTTAATTTTGACAGTTATGTGAAATGGTTCCTAATTGCAAATCATAAAAGGGTGCATTAACACATTAGTTGCATGCAGTGTTTCATCCACTACCCTTTGTTGTCATTACTCATACTGATAATAACGGAGTTTTATACTTGCAGGCCAGCTAAATTAGTAACTAAAGTCCAGGACTTCATAGTCAAAACTCTCCCGTCACATCACAACATCACGAGTATGAGGATAATCTATAATATTGCTGTCATTTTCATAACTGATGCAAGGCACTGATAATGAATTTGGAAATAGACTAATCAAATGTACCTATTTATAAGAGTGGAATTTTTTTGTGTACACTTGCATGGAAGCTACTTTGGAAAATGGTTCATGGATAATACAAGATACTATACATGTTCTATATGGGGGTCAAGTTATATTGCCTTGTAAACTATCTCTTTATTCTATAATCCTTTGTATTGAATGACTACTGCTGTCACAGGGGCCCATTATGCCATGAAGCTAGCAGGGTACAATTAATTTACTTTGTGACATTTGTGACAACGTAGACTACGGGACCCTGTGTTGACTTTAATAACCCACAAGGGGGAAAAATTATATTGACGTGGCATTATTTATGTATGAAATTGTATTCTAAAGGAACATATGTAGTGGGGTTTTGGCCATTTTATTAGGAAACAATCTAGGGTATAAATTATTATTTATTTATTAGCAGATGCCCTTATCCAGGGCCACTTACAATTGTTACAAGATAGCACATTATTTTTACATACAATTACCCATTTATATAGTTGGGTTTTTACTGGCGCAATCAAGGTAAAGTACCTTGCTCAAGGGTATAGCAGCAGTGTCCCCCACTTGGGATTGAACCAACAACCCTCCAGTCAAGAGTCCAAAGCCCTAACCACTACTCCACACTGCTGCCCTATACTCCACACTGCTGCCCTACACTCCACACTGCTGCCCTACACTCCACACTGCTGCCCTATACTCCACACTGCTGCCCTATACTCCACACTGCTGCCCAAATGTAGTGTTGCGGTTCAGTTTTGATAGCTACTAAGCAGCTTCCTCACAATAAAGAGATTGAAGCTAGGGAAATAAATCAGCTAAAAAAAGTTGGCCTTAATATGTTATAATTCATGGTTTAGATCATATTCCAGTTTAGGATAAGAAGGAGACAATTTGAGAAAACATGCATTTTGGGCTGTCTTTATATTCCATTCAGCTTTTGTTCATCTTAAATCAAAGATGTATTCAAAGCACTTCTGTAGATCAAAATATATGTTACAATCCCAGTTTTCCGATGAACTGCATTGCTGGAGTTGTCCTGTTGGTGTCTTTAGTTTGGTTCAGTAGGATTTCAACATGTTTTTATTTGTTTGTATTTTTTATTGACCAATAAAAGTGGCAATGTTTTACCGCCATGACCCCATGAGTGGATCCCTGAACGGAATGGGATTTCTAAATATTTTGAAGCAATATGCCTCAAAATAAACATTCGAATATCTCCTCAGCTGGTGGCATTATTTGGGATAGTCTATAGTGCTTTGACCTGTGAGTGAGTTTTCATTCAGATATCATCACATTATTTCCTTTCCTTCTGGTTAACATCACAAAACAAGAAAACTATTTAAAAAAAAAGAAAAACATGACATGAGTTGCTCTCGCAGTCTATTATCAATAATTGAAGTGTAACATTAGTAAAGCCTACCTGCCCCCCTCCCTCCCCACTGCTCCAGATGAACCACTAAAAACAGTCTCATCAACAACACACTAGCTTGTTGAAGTGAACAATCAAGAATTTCTATGTGTTACACAGTCAACATCTTAAAAGTACACACTCATTTTTCTTATATTATGACTTAAAGTATGTACATATAGTTATAGGGACGAATTGTCGTTGGGGGCGAGTTGTCGTGGACCCCAGCTAGAGTATTGGAGGGCTGAACATAAACAGCAAACAGTTTACAGAGAAAAAAAAAAAAAAATGTGTTACACATCAGCACAGGTGCAATACACATACTAATATAGAAACCTACTGCTGCATTCAATCACATCTTCAGTTTCTCTGACCACCTTGATAGATCATTTAGATAAATTAAAACAATATTCTTATTTAACAACATTCTTATTTATTCAACGAAATGATGGCTACCTTTTACATGTCATTTAATGAAAGAACAATAATGTATATAATATAATTAAAAAAAACACAGAAGAATATGCTCAAAGAGTCATATTCACAAGAAACAACTGGTATGGTAATACAGGTGGTGGCAGTTTTTATAACCATGTTAGCAGAATTAACATTACTGCCTCATTCCCCCTAATGGGATGGCAACAACAATGAACATGCTGCTATCTTCTCCAGGCATTTATCATTACTGGTGAAATTATCGTAAATAGCATCTGATCCTCACAAATTATACAAGGTGATAATTGTCTTTTATACCCTGTAAATTAGCATGCGGTTAAAGGGTGTGGTAAATTATTGTAGGTCATATTATATTAAGCAAACATCTGGAAAACATTGCATTTGATCTTGATGGTGTATCAGAATGCAGCTCCAAAGGAAAAGCATCATAAACAATTTTTGTGAATATCACCTGTGTGTTTAAAGGTTTCAGAATCGGATTTCATCTTTTGTTTTTTCTTTTTAATTGCACTCAATTATTCCTGAAAAACTGTATTGTACAGTCAGCACTCGTTTATCTAACCTCTCCTGTCACAGGTTCCCCGAAGGATAAATGAGATTGACAGTTTCATGCATGTGTGTATATCTCTATATATATATATATATATATATATATATATATATATATATATATATATATATATATATATATATATATATATATATATATATATATATATATATATATATAAATATATATATATATGCAAAGGTCGTTTTATTATGATCACTGGACTCTAGATGCTCTTCAACTTCAAACTTACTTGTCATACTGTACCTGGATGACTCCCAACTGTCATGCCCAGAATAGCCTGTAAACTCGCTTGCTATTCAACTGCCTGAGAAAGCAATCATGCACTACCTCTAGAAGTTGTTTTTCTACTATCCCTAGCCTAGTCAATATGTGGATAATTGAAATACCTCAGAATCACTGCTCTGGTCTTTTATGGGGCTCTTTTCTTTGAACAACACATTCAAGTCTACTTTTTTGTATCGTGTCCAAGAGTCAACAGTCCGGAATGGCATTTGTTCATGTTCTGTTCTTGTACCCGCATGGTCTCTGGCTGTATCAGCTGTTCTGTTCTTGTACCCGCATGGTCTCTGGCTGTATCAGCTGTTCTGTTCTTGTACCCACATGCTCTCTGGCTGTATCAGCTGTTCTGTTCTTGTACCCACATGCTCTCTGGCTGTATCAGCTGTTCTGTTCTTGCACTCACATGGTCTCTGGCTGTATCAGCTGTTCTGTTCTTGCACTCACATGGTCTCTGGCTGTATCAGCTGTTCTGTTCACCTGCACCAATCCTCCTAAGCATCTGCTTGCAAAGGTCACAAAACCCCTTCTTTTAAGTTGTTAATAGCATGTACTGTACAACAACCACTAGCGTTGCTCTCTCTTTCAGTACTATTGTTAATGAAATGATGGGCTTGTGACAGGGTGCTCGTGTCACGTGTGAGGGTAGCTGCTGCTTAAGCAATACAGAGAGACATGGGAAGTGGAGTTGAAACGCCAGCACAGGCGAGCAGGATTTATTAATACAAAAGTAAATAAATAAAGGGGTCATGTGACGTTACCAGCAATAGTAACACACAGAGGACACATACAGCAAGCTGTACAAAAGGCAAAATAAAATAAGTACAAAAACTACAAATAAAAGCTGCCACACAGGGCGAGCGCTAGCCTTATACAATGAGGCGCCCTGCTCCAGGAACCGGCTACACTACGTAACCCTCGCACATTACTTGGGATCACTATCCCCTGAACTAACCTATGAGTCGGTATCAATACGACGACTCCTACTGCTTCAAATGGCCTTGGCTGGGCATTGCCTTCACAAGCACCACTTGTAGTTTCGGGGCTGCGTAGCTGTCGTTCCTGCAGAGCGGACTCTTTCCTCCTGAGTATATGCAGCTCCCCTCTGTAGCATGGCGTTGCAGTCGCCCAGAGCGATCTCCACCGGATGTTTTTAAACTAACGGACACTCGGTCAAGACCTGCCCACCTGCTGATTGAGGACCAGCACAGCCAATCACGTGCTGCCCTTCCCCTCAACCAAGCCTAGCAGGCAGCAAGTCTCAATCGAGTGCCCGTTTGTAAACAATAATTTAAACTTCAAAAAGACACACAATAAACCCATTTCCACATACAAATTATACCAACACTAATTCCCACCTGTGCAGGACAATCACCCTATCACAGGGCTCTTTTCACAAAGCTCCAGAGTTATTTATTGTGAATACCAGACTTTATTGAGTCCATCAAAACATTATTTAACTGTTCAATTAAAGCTCTGTGAACAGGCCCACTTGAGAGATAATGATGTTAGAAAACAGGGGAAAAAATGTATTATTTTAAAAATAATAATAAAATATGCTACCCAAAAACTGAAGTGTACAAAGAGTAACAATGTACTCAAAGCATACCATTTGCAAATGCGCAACAACCAAAATAGGTCATTTTTGATATTATGTGAAACAGCAACTCCCTGTGCTGAAAAAAAACTCAAATAGACCCTGCATTCCGTTCGGTTTTCACAAACCTTTTTTTTATGCACATTTGATAAACTAATATTCTCTATTAATGTAATTTTCTGAACCTAATAATACGATGAATAAGTCAAAAAATAACTAGAGGAGCAAAATCATTCCCTGTAACCAAACTTTAACCATAAACTAAAGGTGACCTTTGAAGCACAACAAATACTAAAGGAAGAAAAAAAAGAAATAAAAAAAAAATCAATAGGGATTTTGTTTCTGTTCACTGAATCCTTAAATACTTAATTATGCCTTGAAGCTTGTAGTATTGCACACCTGGTGTACAGTTAGTTGCTAAGTGTAACAAATGTGCAATCAAGATGAGTAACTTTTTCAGACCGAGTAGTTATACTAATTATAACCCTTGCGTTTAGAAATCCTCTGCCTAAGCAAAAGGGCATTCAGCCCATCTAAGATCGCCCAGTTCCTAGTTGCTGTTTGATCTCATATCCAAGTGATTCTGCCTCAACAACATGATTAAGTAGCCCATTCCATACCCTCACTCTGTATGAAGAAGTGTCTCCTTCCCTTTGTCCGAATAGGACAGTCCTAAGTCTATCTCCACTTAGTTTCCAATTATGAGAAGAAATCAGTGTAGTCTCATGTAAGCATGTTGTTTTTATTAAACATTATACTTTTCTACCCTATTCACACTGCCTAAATGATACAAAATTATTACATTTTGAAAACTTGATTGTGAATGATGTGAATTGTAATCACATGGTTTCAAGGTGTGTTAATCATACATTATTTAGGTAGTGTGAATAGGGCATTCAAATCTCTGTCTTCTCTCCTTCAACCACTTTATCTAATGCCCTATTCAACATGCATTAAAACATGTGATTGTCATTCACTTACTTCACAATCACGATTGAAGAAAATTCACGTCTCTCTTAAAATGTTTCAGTTCATCTGATTATCAAGGCAAAATTATTACATGTATTCCTGATAGACAGATAGTGTAGCATGTTATAGAAGAGTAGAAATAACAGCTGTTACTGTGGGTAAGAACAATTGATTCAAAGGCAGTCAAAATATCTTATGTCAAACTGGGGACAGTCTTGACCAGCAATGGATAAATAATTTTGTTTCACTCAAGAATAAATATCAAGAAAAACTAAAAGTATTCACTGGGCCAAATAAAAAAAATACCTTTTCAGAAAAAAAATATGGATGTCCAAAAATAGATCTGTATAAATCTCAAATAAAAATATAAGTACAGTACTTACCAAATTCTGAATCTGATTAAAAATCGAATGTGTATGTTATTCATACTTTCTCTCACTTTTATTGATTAAACAATTACGTAACCAAAAAAAAAAAAAATTCTGCTCACCCTTTCCTTTTGTGATTCATTTTATACATAGGAATGTATGCCTTAGAAAATATACTGGCTCTGTAATCTATAGGAGGAGCTGGTGAAGCAGGAAGGTAGGCCAAGCTTGTTGCAAGTAATCTATAATGTATCTGCCATCTAACCTGTTGGGATTCTCTTTCAAGGCAAAGAGAACTGAAAAACTAGACCTAAAACCCAGAGTTAAATAACCCATGCTTCACACTGCCAACAGTTTAACCTGAGAGCAACACTCTTTGTACCTGTCAAAAAAAGGCTTCTGTGACAGCTCTTTCAGTTAGGCTTTGTTACCTTTTTCATGGGTGTAGATGGATTCAGAATTGTAAAGTAAAACAATTTTATTCATTATTACATTTCATGAATATTTTTTTTTTTTTTTTAAATAAATCCAAGTGTCACTAAATACTAGAATTAAAAATAGTTCTCTAATTAACAATGAGTATGCTAATGCATTTTTGTGATGAACTTAGGACTAACAAGACTGATGCTTCATATTAACAGCGAAAGGCACAGCAGGGAACAGGTCATCAATGCTGTTCCCAGATAAAACACCCTATGTCTGTGATACGTTGCTCAGTTTGTTCTCTTTTCTTGTAATAATGAAACCCTGTGATTGTGTTATTACATGTGGCATAAACATATATCTTTTTTTCTGCCTGTGCCATCCAATTTTGTTATTTTGGTGGTCACATTTGTAATTCTGAGCCCCCTCACCTCAGTATGTGAATTCTCTCAGTCTCCTCATGTCAGCATGTCTTCAAATTCCAATCAGGAAGCTCCATTACTGGGCAGTCTCCTACAGCTTCAGACTCTTATCTTCCTGTCACAGTTATTAGGGTTCTATTGTTTAATTAATCACCTGTCAATAAGTGTTACATTTCACTGTCATATATCTCACAATCTTTCTGTATTGTCATAAAGTAAATTAAAGCAAGTGCTATTTAGACATGTGCAAAATATCTGTATAGTCTACTTTTCTTTAAAGCAAATCCATATACTGGATTGCATAATGAAGGGATTCATAAAAAGAGTGGTGTTTCAGGTGGCTATACTTCTGCTTAGTGTGTGACATCTCATTAATCCCTGTGGGGATGCACATGCCCATATGTACACAAGCCACACTTTTAAGTTTTAAAAATATCTAGTGAACCGCTTACCCAGTTATAATGGAACTTGAAAGTACAAGATCGACATACTTAGAGAGACAAAAGAAAAGCTGTTTAAAATAGTACGGTAGGTTAGGGAAAATCTTTTTCTAAAGGTCAGATAGGTATTTAAATAAAGTAATTATCCAATCATGATTGCCTGTAGGCCCATTACCTAGATGCTAGGCAACAGATCCTTTTTTCTACCCCAAGAGCTCACTCTCAACCTATTTCTGTGGTTATAAGAGAAAAGACATTCATTTAAATGACCATTGAGTACTTGAACGGACTGGCTATTTTTGAAAGGAAATCACTGCCAGCTTATTTATTAATTATATTTCTTGATCCAATCTCCAGACCCTGGGAAAGTCTTGTGGACGTGGATATAGCTAATTATATGTTCAATAAGCAGATAAATGGCAAGTACCAGTAGATAAAGAGTGCAGGTTTTTCTCTGCACAAGATAAGTAAAATTCATTGTATAGAGCAGTTAGGAGGTTGAATGAAGGGCAACACTCAATGATAAACATGTGTCTTACTTTACATGACAGGGTATGTCTACAATTATATTCCTTGCATTTTGAAAAGGTGGTCAGTCTACTTGGAAGTGCTACTTTGGCCTTTGTGCTTCTGTGGGTAAGGGAGAAAATCCATTTCATAGTTAATTTAATTGCCATCCCAATGGGCAGGTATGCCAACAATCAAAGCTGGGGCTACCGTTGCCCCATGTCTATGTCATCGGAGCATCCCAATGCATGGAAGCAAATTCACAACATTTCATCATAAGCATCAGTTCTCTCACATGCACACTCCTGTTTCTCCTACATTAAGCTGCAGAGAAGCGGTAGAGGCGACTCTGCTTGCCATGCACAGATGAGATTATATCTGTTTACAGAACACCTCCTTAGGTTAGTGACAAACACTCATGAGATCCAGTCACATTGGATAAGTATACAGTTTCATGGTAGTATGATTTGATGTGTAGAATATCAGTAAGCAGAGAGTGAATCACATGTAAAGATTGCAGTAGATGCTACCATTACGGGTAAATCACTGCATCAACGGTCGTCTGATTGTAGAACAGAAAGTCAAGCGTGCAAGCGTTATGCATCTGACAACAGTGCAAGCATTCTCACTGTATCCCCAGCGCTGTCACAAATTATAGGAAGCTACTGGTACCAGTTCTAAATTGCATTCATACAGCCCTATGGTTGGTTGCCAAACACTATGAAGACCTGATTCTGGAAATCATTGTAAGGCCATTTACGGAAACAATTCAAACTTTATTCTGATGGATGATAATGCCCAACCCCTAGAGATATAATACTTGTATTTTTAACTGACCTAAATCTAACTGATAGGAGGCATGCTTCATAAATGCATATCAATAAAGTGAATGCAGTCAAAAAACTGCATTGACATTTAATGAGTGATTAAGAGAGCAGATCCAAAAGATATTCAGCAGTGGTCACATCATTTTTTTGAATGTATGTGGTGCTTTGATCATGACCCTCATTTGAATCATAAGACACACATGTTTTACTATGGCTTCATGTTTTACTATTCCTCCTATTCTGTTTCCACACTCACTATGTGGATAATCACTATATTTGAGGAGGGGGGTTAACTAGGCTTATTCCATGAAATCATGTTTCTTACAAAATGCCACCCAACAATGCTGTTGAAACACAGAAGAGAGTGCTAACTAGTACTAATTAATGAAGTTGCCTATGTTCGTCAATAACAAAGATTGTATAGCTGTGGTGAGGATGTATGTCACTGACATAATTGTATTACTGCCACTTTATATTGACCAGCTCCATTGATTGAAAGATTTACATTGCCTTCCTGGCCAAAATAATGACTTTGCTGACCCATGTGGGTAAATGAATGTCACTCTATCATCACCTTCATGCCGGTTTATTCTCCTTCACCATGTCAGTTTACCAGTATGAATTATTGACACAAGCTACTCAAGAGCATGGACAAGTTGTGCCTTCTTATTTTCTATATAATGGAAACTCATTAGGTAATATCTAAGGGTAAGCGTCACTTTCACCTGTTTGTGACCTACAATTGCTGCCATATTATGGTCATGTGACATTTTGGTTTCTGGACGATAAAGACCTAATGCTTTGAGATATTGGCTTCATACTTGGTACACAATTGTATTCTAGGTCAAGTTTGATTGTGGGTATCGCACAAGAAAAAACTAAATTAATTTAGTTTTTTTTTTTTTTTTGCTGTTTCTGTTGCCATTGTCAATCCAGGCTACCATTGCAATAGTTAAAAACAAAAAAAAAATGGTGTTTTCTTCGGTGAACAGGTCAGTCTGCTTTTAAACTAGAAAGGATGTTTAATGTAGTAATTTGCTGTAAGTGTTACTGGCATGGAATGACCACTAGTTTTGTGGGCTTACTTCAATAAGTACCGCTTTCATTCTGCATATTCATTATAATATTAAATTAAAATGTATCTGTATGGCTCACGCTGTAGTCTATAATAAAGAAACAATCCTACTGAACAAGAAATTTGGGTAGGTATAAAATAGGGACCGTATCGTTTCTCACAGTTGCATGTTTCACCCCAAACCTGTCCTTCAGCATTTTTGGAACACTACCCTCTTCACTATCTCTATACTGATTTTTTGTTTCTTTCTTAAACCAGGTACAAAATTGTCGCTGTACTGTAAATCTGTGAAGCACATTTATGTGTTGTATCAGAAATATAATTTCGATATTGCAGTGAAATGTTATATTATAGTGTTATAGGACACCAAACATCTGTGAATGTGGGTAATATCGGCACAAGCAGAAGTGAATGTACCAAGGCTGAAAACCATGGTCTGTTTACCCATACACAGACACTTGCAGTTCTATGACTCCATTCCATTGTTGTTTTCATTGAAAAGAGGGAAAAGTTTGAGGAAGAGAATATCGTTAGGTGTGATTGTGATGTCAAAGTTTTGAATTGACTTTGCAGTTGAATGGGATTCTGAGAGTGGCCTCAGGTATGATTTTTTTTAAGAAATCGTACTGGAATAGAGAATACAGTACAGTAATAACTAAAAATAGTACACTTGATATAATGAATTGCCTTTCTCCGTTTTTCTTTTTTAATTAAAATAAATAATTCAATGTTTTACCGTAGGTTACTTGTCAGTTTTCTCTTACCTCTGAAGTTGCTAATTTATTGTGTGTTCAAACCTACTCTTCATACAAAATTAACCTACCATACAAAATTCTGCAGCCAGGGTTTTCACAAAATCTAAAATATCCCAACATTACCCATTTTTTAGCCTTCACTTTTACCTGATTTTTGTACTTTTAGGCAAAACATGGTCTTGGCCCTCTCTGTCTCCACGACCTACTTTCCCTTTAAGCACCACCTCCCTCCCTGCAATCAGCTGAAGCTGGCCTTATGTAGTTGCCCAGGATGAGACTGCGTAATCGAGATGACCAAACCCTCTGTCACGACACACCTAAACTTTCCTGCTCACATTCGAGACTCAGTCTTGGTTATTGCTTCTAAGTCCTGAATTGAAAAAACGACCCTGATCTCTTAGTTTTCTTAATGAATGAGTTATAGTGCATCTACTTTTTATTTCTTTGTACATTTGAAGCTCCTCCTATGGTATCGTACAATGCGTTGGATGGCTTGCCTCGAAAGGCGATATATTGTTTTGTTGTTAAATAAACGTATCAGAGGCAGTTTCAGTTTACACAGAACTAAATCCACTACTTTTGAAGGTATGGTATTTCAAAAAGAATTTCTCTAATAGCTATCAGGTTCACTTTAAGTGTGTACCAGTCTGTTTCCACAGCTTTTGTATCATTGTGTTAAGGGTTATGCAGCAGTATTTCTATCCTGGGGGTTAGAAAATGAAATCATCAGATAATCTCCCTTGTACGAGTGAGAAATAAACAACGAAGGTAAGCAGAATGCTGCGACTGCTTAAGTTTACAAGCATCCTTATCATCCCTTGTTGTATTGTTGGCTCCAATGTTGGCAAGTATACTAACAAATATAACACATAACGTACATAATTTTATTTATATCGATGATTTTTTACTGAACATGTGTCATATGTACTACATAAAGAAGTTGGAAATTGCTTTAGAGATTGCTGATCATTTTCATTGTACAATTTTGGCCTAACCATGTTAATTATCTATGCTTTCTTGTCAGGCATGGATTGCTGGCTGCTTTCATCACTTTAGTCCAGTTTGATTTGAGTCCAATTCAGTGACATCTCTTTTGGTTAGCAGTAGAATGTAATTGTTTTGTATGTTTCAGTAAGTAGATGTCAATTGAACAGAACAACATTTCCTGTTCATACTATATAACTAACATTGCTTATATATATATATATATATATATATATATATATATACAGTTATATTGTTATATAGTATGCATTTACCTATTTTTTTTATTGCTGCTACAGTATACTGAACAAACAAGGAAAAAATAAATGTGAAAATGTCTGAGAGACAAATTAATCCTTAAAAGGTCACAGAGTAAAATGTATGCTTTTTAAAGGTCACTATGCATTTTTGCAATAAAACTGTATGAATGTTAATAGGAAGTGACAAAATAAAATAGGTCAGATCACAGCTGATAGTCGTTTACTGTTGAACATTGGGCACTGACAACAACAAGAAAAATAAAAAATAGACAGCACCCAAAAGACAGAATGTTATCATTATTGTATTAGTAATGGTAGCATGGTTTTCTGAAAGCGTGATGAAATATGTTTATCAATAGGTTTTCTGAAAGCGTAATGAAATATGTTTATCAATACAATACAATATTGTGTTTTCATGGGTGATAATTTGATAATTAAATGAAAATACTGTTCGTAGTTCAATGGCTGAAAAAGGTATTTTGTATTTGTTATACTGCATCCCCCAGCATGCAAATACATGCGCAATTTGTTTAAATAAATAATAATTTGTCTTAAAATCTGTTTGTGATACTGTACAAATAGCACCACAACCTCTCCAAAATGCTGACAGAACCTCATACAGTACTATACCATACACAAAAGCCTCTGTAAATTAAAAAAAATCTACTTAGTTTCATTTGCAAAATTGGTCTATAAAACCAGACATATTCTGTGCAATTTATTTATAGTTGCCCAAAAATATAACCTATTATACTAAAACTAGGTCTACAAGAATACAATCTTGTTTGACACAAATACAGTATTTTACAATGTAAATAAAATACACTTGTGCTTTCTGCACAGCAACACCATATTTATTATTTATTTATTTATTTATTTATTAAAACCCAGGAAAACAGCTTTGGAAATAGCCATGCCAGCCATAGAGAGGGAAATATTATTATCACAAAAACCCTATATTGATATACATCAGCATTAATGTAATTTTCAAATGAATTCTAGAATTCTGATTCACTACTAAATACAGTACTTATTAACCATTGCAATATAAGTTTATTTTAAATCCGTATGACTTTTTATGTGTCTTACATAATGTTGTTTCATTCCTGCCCCTAACAAAGATGGCGTAACTATGGGAGCCAGAATACAAAGAAGAATCAGTCAGAATACCAAGAAGGCATCCCCCAGATAATGCTCTAATCTTCAGTCCAAGGCCTGTTTTCTCTTTCAAGCACAGATATAAATGTAGACTCTTTGCTCATCAATTCACTAGCTAGATAACATTAGCAACAGAACAGTTGATTGTGGAGAACTTTCCGTCACTCTCAAATCCTCTGATCCATGCACATTCAAAATGCTTACTATTTCCGAGTTCATCACCACATTTAGTCATTACAGAGACATCATTTGTGAGGTTTACCCCAACAGGCATCGTAAGTTAGACGATTACATCTCAATTATCCTGGAGCTTTCTGTTCATTTTGGTGGGACTACCTTTTACGTTTATCACAAAGATTTTTCAGGAAAAGCCGCAGCCTGTCTTCAACAGTAGAATCAGTGCTTGTGTTGGGGCGCTCTAGATCAGGATTTATTTTGCTGTTTCTTCACTGGTTTACGTGCTCTTTCCTGTTCCATATGTGACTCATCTGCTCACTCTACCATAGTTTTCTTCTTGCAATTTTTTTCACATCTGCAGCCATTGTGGAGAAGCTCACTCCCAAGCAGTATGCCCCCGTCGACCCAAAACTTCAGCCACAACTCAAAATTACAAACCTCCCAAAGCAGACGTTCCTAAATGACTGCTAAAACTCCACTCAACCCCAGTAAATATTCAATCGCTTGCTTCCGAATTAACTCTTCACCCTGATCCTCAGTTTGTATCTTATTTGATTCATGGTTTATCTAACAGCTTTTCAACTGGGCTATACTCCTTTCCTACTTCTCCCATGATATGCAATAATCTGCAATCTGCCATTTCTGACCCTGCAGCAGTAGATTCCTTACTGCAGAGTTAGATAACAACTTCATTATTTTTTATTTATTGATTTATTTATTTCTTAGCAGACGCCCTTATCCATGGTGACTTACATTTGTTACAAGATATCACATTATTTTTACATACAATTACCCATTTATACAGTTGGGTTTTTACTGGAGCAATCTAGGTAAAGTACCTTGCTCAAGAGTACAGCAGCAGTGTCCTCCACCTGGGATTGAACCCACGACCCTGAGACTCGGTGAAATTGTGGTACTTAGGCTGATGTAACCTAGGTAGTGCATAAACTCAGTGGTTCTAGTGTTATTTACACAATGAGAATTATTCCATGTGGTTGTGCATTTATTTCATATCTTCTTCAGGTTGTCTGACGAACGTGACTAGACGGCCGGATCCTGTAGCATTTGTTTTGTTTTATTTCTCTATTTTGCAGAGGAGGACTGAGCGCCGTGGAGCTGGGGCTGAGGAACACACAGACACACTGGAGCACTTCCCTGCACTATCACCATTGCGTGCACTGAGAGCACTGGATCGGCATGATCCCTTGGATTATTTGTGTTATTATTATTATTACTTTTGGGTTTGCAAAGCCCGCTGTGTACCCTCCGATACCATCGCTTGTAAAGGGGTGGATCTTTTTGTTTGTTTTTTAATAAACACAGATTGTTTTTTGGGAGACATACTGTCTGGACAATCATTTAATTACCTCACACCACTTGCACCTGACGACAAGTTCCATACAACTTTTAACATTCATTTTCCTTTATTTGATGTTTCAGCCACTGCATCTTTTTTAACCTACCTCACAAACGAGCTTCTTCCATTAAAGTGGTCACATCAGGCAATCAGTTCTTTCACAGATTAATATTAGGTTCCCCTAGCCACGCTCTATTACTTCTCAAAGGTTTCAAATGTACTGAAGCTTTCACATCTAAGTCTTGTTTGCCCACTACAATAGATAAACTTGTTCGCTGCATACACACTCTTCATTCCGCTTATCATTCTAACATTTTAGGTAAAACTCTTGAAGCTTTATTTCTCCTGGCCTTCTGGGTTCTTAAGATGTTCAGAATTAACTGCTTCCTCTTGCCAGTTCAACTCTGTCATTCACCCATGCATCAATGACCTATCTATTCTGTCAAACGATACTCTGACCTTTCGATCAAGACAGGAAAGGCTCCTTGATTTATTATTTTTAAATTAAAAAATAAGTCCTTAGGAATCCCTCTCTTCCTTTCATCAAATTCATCAGATCCCGTTCAGTTTGGCGTTTCCAGCAGAGAACTACAGAGGTCCTTCTTTTCGAATAGGAGCAGCTTCATCGGCCTCCCATTGTGGAATTCTAGATCACCTCATCAGACATCTCGGTCGTGGTCATCAGAAGCATATCAATTATATATAAGAACTGACATAAATGCCGTTAAAAAGGCTTTCACGCAACTCAATACTTAAATCTATCAGGTTTGATGCCAAATTGTTTTCCAGTCAACCTTCACATACCTCACATTCTTAGCATTTGCATAAATACAATCTTTAAACTCATATTTATAATTCTACAAAAAGCTAGCTTACGAAGCACTCAGCACAAATGCATAGAATAAATCATGGATACTAATGAGCTGATTCAATGTAAATATCTGTTGGCAAAAGCTCTTTGTTTTAAAAACTAAATAGAAGTTTAAAAAGTTCCATACTTTGAGATCTAGGTCATCTTTTAAATACTGCAGAAATGTGTTTTGTTATCATTATACCGAGCAAAGGGGTAAAGGCAAGGTATAGATCATATTATTGCAAAAACCTCCTGATGCAGTACTTGATAAAAAAAACTGATTGTGATTTGTGGCCCTACCTAAAGAGTTGATTATACAGGCCGCATTTCAAGGGCACATTTTTTCTTTTTTTAATTGCAGGTTTTTCCAGGTTTGACCAACCTTACTCTTGATCCTTCATATGTCATGCATGACAACATTGGCAGCATCAAAGTGGTAGATATTGAGAGCTGACTGCAGGTGAACGGAGACTGGCGCTCTTGAATTGCAATGTCAATGGAGGAGCAGAGAGAGACTTAGAAAGGGATTGTTTCTGTCTTGACAGTCTAGTCAGTTAAAGGACTGGTGGGGTGGGCTCAGACATGGCCTGTACTATAGTTCGAGCATTATTGTCTGAAGTAAGCTTTTGGAAAGCGTGTGTGCCTGTGCATCTTTTGGGTTTTTAGATTTCCATGTGTGGAGCTTTGTCCTTTAACATTTATTCTTATATTTAACACCACCCACAGGAAAGAGGTTATAGACACTATCAGTGTACTGGGTATTTTATGCTGAAAAGAAAATATATCAGGACGACTCTGTTAAATTAGTGAAAATAACAAAAGCACGACGATAAACTAGGCAATTGCAATAATGAAATGCAATTAGTATCAGCGATGAGCAATTTATGTAATCTGTCACGTCTGTATTAAATAAAAAATAAGGTGAAACAAAATCAAGCTCAGTCAAGATATGAAGGTAAAACAACTGACATTGTTTTGTAATTAACAGCTTTTTCTGAGTTTAATTAGGAAACAGAATTGGCTCAAAATAAGTTTAAAGGGAATTCATGTGATCAAAAATAAAACCTGAAAACTTCAAGCCTTAAGCATAAGCATAAATGTGGATACATGGGGAAGCATGGTGCTGGTGCAAAAGGCCACTCTCAACAAATATGGCCCTTCATTCTTGCTGGTGTCAGACAGGCTCCTTGGTCAGTCTGCAAAAACACAAGTCCTGGTTGAACAATACAGAATCTTAACCACACCCGTTTACCTTCCATCTGTTATCTCCCTGTATCTCCACTTTCTCAACAGACTGTTGCGAGACAGCACACTCCCTTTTGTACCCAGACTCCACCCCAGTAATCATCCAAACCCCAATCCCTCTGGAGACAGGTGTTTTTAATGATGGCTGATGAGAGTTGCAAAGCCTTGAGCACTTCTGCCGTCTTCTTTCACCAAGAGAAATTAGTTGCACACATTCTGAATTACACGTCGCATTAGCGACTTGTTTGTCTGGTTACCTTTCCATCACACAGACACACACACACACACACACACACAGACACAAAATTATATAAAATATAATTTCTACAAGTTTTACTACTTAGGATTTATATTTGTCTGTGTGTGTTTGTGGACCTAAAAGTTACATTTCATTAACACTAGAACCATCTTTTACAATACATGTTTTTATTTTGAATATAACCTACAATATTCAATTAATTATATATATACAGACGTGCTCATATTTGTTGGTACCCCTCCACAAAAAACGAAGAATGCACAATTTTCTCTGAAATAACTTGAAACTGACAAAAGTAATTGGCATCCACCATTGTTTATTCCATATTTAATAGAAATCAGACTTTGCTTTTGATTTTTTATTCAACATAATATTGTAAATAATAAAACAAATGAAAATGGCATGGACAAAAATGATGGGACCGCTAACCTAATATTTTGTTGCACAACCTTTAGAGGCAATCACTGCAATCAAACGTTTTCTGTAGCTCTCAATGAGACTTCTGCACCTGGTAACAGGTAGTTTGGCCCACTCTTCCTGAGCAAACTGCTCCAGCTGTCTCAGGTTTGATGGGTGCCTTCTCCAGACTGCAAGTTTTAGCACTTTCCATAGATGTTCGATAGGATTCAGATCAGGACTCATAGAAGGCCACTTCAGAATAGTCCAATGTTTTGTTCTTATCCATTCTTGGGTGCTTTTAGCTGTGTGTTTTGGGTCATTATCCTGTTGGAGGACCCATGACCTGCGACTGAGACAAAGCTTTCTGACACTGGGCAGTACGTTTCGCTCCAGAATGCCTTGATAGTCTTGAGATTTCATTGTGCCCTGCACAGATTCAAGGCACCCTGTGCCAGGAGCAGCAAAGCAGCCCCAAAACATAACCGAGCCTCCTCCATGTTTCACTGTAGGTATGGTGTTCTTTTCTTTGAAAGCTTCATTTTTTCGTCTGTGAACATAGAGCTGATGTGACTTGCCAAAAAGCTCCAGTTTTGACTCATCTGTCCAAAGGACATTCTCCCAGAAAGATTGTGGCTTGTCAATATGCATTTTAGCAAATTCCAGTCTGGCTTTTTAATGTTTTTCTTTCAAAAGTGGAGTCCTCCTGGGTTTCTTCCATGGAGCCCACTTTCGCTCAAAAAGCGACGGATGGTGCGATCAGAAACTGATGTACCTTCACCTTGGAGTTCAGCTTGTATCTCTTTGGCAGTTATCCTTGGTTCTTTTTCTACCATTCGCAATATCCTTCTGTTCAATCTGGGGTCGATTTTCCTCTTGCGGCCGCGCCCAGGGGAATTGGCTACAGTTCCATGGACCTTAAACTTCTTAATAATATTTGCAACTGTTGTCACAGGAACATCAAGCTGCTTGGAGATGGTCTTGTAGCCTTTACCTTTACCATGCTTGTCTATTATTTTCTTTCTGATCTACTCAGACAACTCTCTCCTTTGCTTTCTCTGGTCCATGTTCAGTGTGGTGCACACAATGGTACCAAACAGCACAGTGACTACTTTTCTCCATTTAAATAGGCTGAATGACAAGATTGGAGACATGTGTGATACTAATTAAAGAAACTAATTAGTTTGAAATATCACTATAATCCAAATATTTATTATCTTTTCTAAGGGGTACCAACAAATGTGTCCAGGCCATTTTAGAATATCTTTGTAGAATAAGCAATAATTCATCTCTTTTCACAGCTTCTTTGCTTTATTCTATGACATACCAAAGGCATGCAAGTATACATGATAAAATAGCTTTTAATTTCATCACTTTTCAGGAGGAATGAAGCATTATTTCAATGAGCTGTAAGGGTACCAACAAATTTGAGCACGTCTGTATATATATATATATATATATATATATATATATATATATATATATATATATATATATATATAGTACTGTGCAAAAGTTTTAGGCAGGTGTGAAAAAATGCTATAAAGTAAGAATGCTTTCAAAAATAGACATGTTAATAGTTTATATTTATCAATTAACAAAATGCAAAGTGAGTGAACAGAAGAAAAATCTACATCAAATCAATATTTGGTGTGACCACCCTTTGCCTTCAATTCAAGAATTGATGCTGTTTTGAAGGCAAAGGGTGGTCACACCAAATATGGATTTGATTTAGATTTTTCTTCTGTTCACTCACTTTGCATTTAGTTAATTGATAAATATAATCTATTAACATGTCTATTTTTGAAAGCATTCTTACTTTACAGCATTTTTTCACACCTGCCTAAAACATTTGCACAGTACTGTATATATATATATATATATATATATATATATATATATATATATATATATATATATATATAGTGTAACACAACAGGGAGGGGGTTAAAATCCTCCTTGCATAAAACATGTGTGATTGCACATTTTGTTAATAGTTTAATTGTTTTGTTTTATTGTTTAATTAGATTTGGTAATTGTTTTATTGTTAATTATCCCCTACACCTGGTAGTAATTATAAATTAGGACCAGGTGCAGGGTATTTAAGAGGTGCAGTCAGTCTGCACAAGGCTGCTGTGTGAAGAGTCCGCTTGCGAGTGCGTGCAGGTGTACAAAGAGAAAGGTAGTGTGAAACCTTTTGTGGAGTGTGCTGTATAACTTTGTGTTTGTTTTGTTTTCTTTGGCAACAGGTAAACAGCTTAGCTGTCCTGTTTTATAGTTTAGGTTCCAGTCTGGTGTTTTAGTTTAGCGCTAAAGGAAAGAGCTAGGTGTTTGTTTTGTTTATTTAGTCTTTGTGTTTGTGTATTATTTTTATAAAAAAAGATAGTGCTTCAAAACCTCAATTTCCTGTGTCTGTTTTAAAGGGGCAACGAACCCTGAGAGGTGCAATTGTGTTACACATATATATGTGTGTGTATATATGTGTATATATATATATATATATATATATATATATATATATATATAAATTAGTAACACAATAAGCGATCTCAGTTCCCGCAGGCAGGCGCATCACAGGGCGAGGCAATTCACACACAGGTGGAGGGCGGGCGCGAACCTGGGACCTCTCGCACTGAAGCATAGCACCGATACCGCTGTACAAAAGAGCTGGCTCCCTTGCAAGGAGCGTATATCAGGCCTATGTCTTCGTCTGTGATTACATCACCTACCATGCACGCTACACACATATATATATATATATATATACACAAGCCTATTGTTATCTGTATTGGACCTGGAAGGAGATATTTCATCCTGAATCTAGTCACAGCACTTCAGCAGAAACATTTCGATCAGAAAACGGCAAAGCTGCAGTCTGCAGCAGCTCAACCTGGATTCTGTGCTGCGAGTGACACACAGGATAAATCATATGTTACTTTTGTTTTAGATTAAAAACTACTTTTTGTTTTTACAGTTTTGTATGTGCATATACCTGTTTACACACTAGTTTTTATTTTGAAATGTTTATTTTATTATAATTTAATTTTTTTTAGTGCTTTATATGTGGTAAGTTAGAAAATAAAACCCTTTTATGTTTAATTGTTCATTTAAATGCGACGTTTCGGCTGTTCAGATGTTTGACATGATGTGCTTGAATAAAACTTTTGAGTTGTATCCAGTAGTTTTGTCTTCCATTTTAATATTGATGACGTTTAAAATGTATCATGATAATGACTGCTGTTGGCAGGTATGAGTATAACCGCGACAGTTCTATTGTTGAAGTAGTCAATAAATACACTGTGTGTGTATGGGAGGTGGTGGTGGTGGGGGGGGGGGGGGGTCTATGTTTTATACAACCTTTTTGCTGGAGATTGTGTGATATTATGTCCGAAGAACCGGATCTTGACTGCTGAAACCTTGTGAGCCACAAGCACAATTCTTGTTCCAGTTTACATGGGTTTTTACATCGTGAGAAAGCGATTGACCCTGCCCTTAAAGTCATGCTGCCAAAAGGACGTCCTTTTGCTGTTTCACGATGTATTCACATGACAACGTCACACAGTCACGACTGCAGAATTGATTTTTCAAGTGCGTATAAACCAAGCCAATGACACAACTGTTTGTTGTAGTGGTTCCCCACACAATCTCTTTCCTCTCACTTCCCCAGCCAGACCCCCCTCTCTCACACAAACAGTTCCCTATATATTCAGGCCCTTCCCTATCAATCTCACAATAGCCAACCATTTATTAATTGGCTTATTGTTTAATTGGAGCCTTGATAGTTTAGAACCGGAAGCCGCAACCCGACACGGCCTACCGCCAGTTTCTTCCACGGCCTACCGCCAGTTTCTCCCCCCCCCCCTCCCCAGGACTGCTACAATTACACTGGTGAAGGCATTAGCCAAATTATTTGTCAGCTTGCTTCTTCTGATCCTTGGCTGTGGACAATGTTGGAATTGCTGCCACAATATCCACATAACAAGTAAAGTGTGTGCAAAATTGCTGTTTGCTTCTGAATATGAGAGTAAAACAAGCAATAGTAAAATAACAAACATACAGATTTTTCAATGTCGTTTTAATTTCTTGGAACTGTTATAATAAATACAATATTCATGCACTGCTGACATATCTGCTGACTTGCATAACAACAGATGAAAGCTAATTACATGAATATATTGTAATTCTTTTCTTGGCAATAGCCTTTTATATACGGTATCTTAGTTTATATGATTTTGTTTTAGGGTGTTTACACAGAAAGCTGATCATTACGTTGTCAGTCAACATAATCTAAATTATAATTCTTTTAAATTGCTACACCATATCCTCCTACCAGGAAATTGAATAGGTAGATTGTGTTATTTTTGTCCTAATCAACCTATTTAAATGGCTTTAAGGTTCAGTTGTATTAATGGCTATAAATTAATGAACTGTGTTACACTGATTTTACTAATCCCAAGGGTTGCATTTGCTATAATAGAAACAAGCAGTTTGCTTCACCACATTCCACTGTCATGACTACTCATCAATACAAGCGAATTTTCCTTTTATAATGAACTTTAATTAAGGGGTTTTACTTGTCACATAGTCTATAGTGAATGGGTACTGAAAAAAAGCTAGAGAAAAAGCTATGATTAGTTTTTGGAATAAGGTATAATTGCATGGCTGCATGATCATCAGTTCCAGATTAATATACTGCTTTATACATGCAGGTTTTAGCAATCTATAAATACTTCAGCAGATATTTGCCACATATATATAGCCTGTATATGGAAATCTATGTGGATTACAGACTAAAATATATTTTAAATATATCCCATATATTTTAAATATATAAAAAGGGGCCAATTTCTATATATGAAAAATATAAGGATCATACTTTTCTACCATATATTAAAAAGCTATGTTTTTTCCATGAGGGGCAGCCTACAAAAAAGAACAACATACATAGGACACATCTATCATGTTAATGTGGACTAAAGGAAATACAATGGCAAGAAACTCTAAGCAATTCCCAAATACGATCTTTTTAACCAGGAAAGGAGAGATTGTCAGATTTCATCGTCATACTATAAGTAAAAGAGTTCCATGTTTTAGGGAACTGACAAGTGAAAGATAGTTCTACCAAACATGTGCAAACCCTTGGGACTGGCAAACTAACAGAATCCTGAGAGTGTAAACTATAGCCAGTGTTAATCCTTTCCACCAGAACATTCAGATAAGGAGGTACCAAATCTTTAGGAACCTTAACAACAAAACAGTATCAATGAAAAAGCCTACAATTTGTTTAATGAGAGCCAGTCTAGTTTTATATACATATGACAATGGTGTGTCAAAGAGGGACAATCTACAACAAATCTGCTGCATGAATTACATGTTGCATCCAATTTGTGTAAAGACTGCTTGGAAGCAAACTGGTAGATATAGTCACCATAATCTAGGATAGGAAGAATAGTAGCAGTCATTAACTTTAGTCTGCTAGACTGAGAAAAAAAAACCTTATTCCTAAATAAGAAACATAATTTAGGTCCTAATTTTGAAGTCAGTTTATTAATATGATAGTGTGGCAGGGTGTCCTGCCCGTTTGTGTATATATTTGTTTATCATTATTACTGTTATGATTTATGTATATATGACAGCGAGAAGCCAGTGTTTATTTGAATTTTATTGTTGTGTGGCAGGACGAGCAAGGTGCTGTCTGCCTAGTTAATCCCTCGGTCACCAATATAAAAGACCTGCAGCTTTGGCTGCACGGGGAAGTGTTCAGAGTGGAGAATGGTACTGGAGAGTTAGCAGATAATAATTTAAAAAGAAGATAATAATTGCTAAGCGTGCTGGCTTATAAACCAGCAAAATACTTGTTACTGTTTATTGTTTGTTCTTTTGGCCAACGTGCCCTTTTGTTTTGAAAGTGTTTTGCTTTGTAAACCTGTTTATTTTTGTTATATAATAAATACTGAGCGCAGCCATTGCGACTCAGTTTCACTCCATATTCCGCATCCTGCATTCATTTCTGGTATGATGTCACCCCTACAGCCAGCCTGTTCACAGATAGTTAAACGTAAGCTGCTCATTAATCCATATGCCTAAGTATTTATAAGAAGAAACTTTCTTAAGTAGCTCTCCGTGCAATGTAACAATAACAGAACAGAACAGCATTGTTTGTCTCTTAGATACATTTAGTAATAATCTATCTTGAAATAGTTTTTGCTCTGCAATATCAAATGCAGTCTGCAGATCCCTTTGTACTGCCTGTATAGAATACCCTACCATGTACAAAAAAGTGTCATCAGCATATAAATGTATATTTGTGTTAGTGTTACCCAAATCAGATTCTAGGTCATTAATATAAAGGGTAAAGAGGATTGGTCCAAGGACTGAACCCTGAGGTACCCCTTTACATAAAGGTAAAACGGTTGAAATAATTCCATCAGCTCTTACTGCTTGTGTACGATTTGTTAAATAATCCTTGAACCAATCCACAGCCCTCACACTAAATACAAAACGGCATTTTTTTTTTTAAACAGGACTGTATGAGCTACTGAGTCAAAAGCTTTAGATAAATCCAGTAATAAAGCACCAGCAAATTTACCAGCATCTAAAGCTAGCCCTATATCATTAATCACTTTAAGAACAGCAGTTGGTGTGCTAGGATCTAAATCCAGATTGATGATCTAGGATAATGTTCTGTTCTAAGAAACTCTTTAATTGCTAATGTACTAAACTCTCAAATATTTTAGCAATAGCTGGTAAAACAGATATAGGTCTATAGTTATTAAGATCTGAATGATTTCCACACTGATGGCATTGAATTAGAGACAAGAGAGAGATTCAATAAATCAGCTAATAGTTGAGCAATAATCCAAGCTGCTACTTTAAAAATAAATATGGCTCCAGGTGGCTATCTGGACCAGCTGCATTTTTATGATCAAGATTGGTTAATAATGTAAGTACCTCTGCTGTTTTTATAGTATGAAAATAACATGTAGCTGTAGTCTTTTGCTGTCTTAGATCAGTTAAATTAGAATCAATATGTGTTTAATTACAATCAATATGTGACTGAGCATTGGTTCTGACAGAGTCCAGTGTTACAGAATTTTCAAATGCTTGACTAGTCCTAATAAAATGGCTTATTAAAGCAATCAACAATTATCTTAAAAATTGATGTTCTGCAAACTGTAGTCTTAATCTGAAACCACTGCCCAGAATAAATGGTAACATTTTAGTTTAGTTATCCATAATAAGTGATTATAATCCAGTTCTGCTGTCTTTATCTTGCTATAACATGCTAGATTAAATGTTATAATATATATATTATAATGTCATTTATAATGTGTCTTACAACATGTCATTTACATGCTAATAGCAAACTCAGGAAAATCTGCAGGACCATTTATAAAGGAGTTATAAAATATATTATAATGCTTGTTACATACATATATTATGCAAACCCTATTATATATGTTATACTATTAGTTTATTACTACTATTTATACATTTAAATAACTATCCTCAGAAACCTTCATTTAGTATAATAAAGCTTATCACAATGCATTTTGGTTGCATGTTATGCAGGAGAAATATGAACATTAGGGTATTTTTGTTTTATTTCTGCCAATTTGCATGTCTGTAATTCTGATGCAATATCTGTCAATGTGTGCAAAGCATTGCTTTTAACAATAGCAGATATATTCATGAGAAAATAAAAGCTCACGATGAGATACGTGAATTGAGGCCATCGAGGTTTGTTCAATTTATGAGAAATAAATAAATCATATGATGGTCAGCTTTATGATAAAACATTCTTTTTTGTTTATAACATCACTCTTTCATCTAATAGCATAATGTATACATGTGTATATAGTTTCTAATCACTTACTGTATAAAGGAGTCCTATAGTGTTATCAGATCATTACAACTATAAAGTATATTAAAATGTTAATTTAATAAACTGTTAATCCTTGCTAATAGTCGTCAAAATGTATTAACATATTTATAGATTTGGCTGTTTGACCTTGTTTAGATGGGTGGATGTTTTCAGTGCTGAATGTGTTACCCCCTTAGCTTGCCCTGGAGTCCTATTCAGTTATAGTAATGAACACAAATCTAATTTTTATCTGAAATACAAAATTCAGCTGGACTTAGCATGACTGTTTATCCTGGTTTAGAATGCATATAATGCAGTTCTTTTTCAAGTATGAGCACCGAATAACCAATGTTTCTAATTTCAGTATCGAGCACCACTATTCATTTTCATTTACCAGCTGTATTTTGTATTTCAGATAAAAAAAAATAAACAAAAAAGAAAAGTGATTATAATAGAAAAATGATTTGTTTTATTTATTTAAGTTATTCATAACTGAATATGGTATATGTTATAGCAAAAAAAAATGTATAACTATATCTATAACTGTTAATAGATGGTTTATAATCACTTTTATAATCCAGGGCTGATAATGGAACATGAAACAAGCAATGTGATTGGTCGAGCAAGGTTCATCCAATATTGGACAGCTGGAGCCTTGTCACATATTTGAAATCACAGCACTGCCTCACAGAATTTAAAGTAATGGTAGCCATCTTGTTTACAGTTACAGATGTACAGTAACTATAAAACTGAGTTACCAATTAGCAACAAAAAAATCCCCAAAGTAGTAAGTAGACATTCCGATTTGGATGAAGAACAATGAAATGAACTGTAAGATAGCAAAACAGAAAAAATCCCCCCCCCCCCCCCCCCCAAAAAAAATTGCTGTCTTTATACTCGCTCACCCCGACCGTCACTTCAAATAATGTATTTTTAGTGGTTTGTAAACACTACAGAAAAACACAAAAAACACTTATGCACATGAAAAATTACTGAAATCTTTTTACTCCCTTTCTGCTGAAACAACAGCGTCTTGCACTCACAGAAAAAAAATGAATTCAGTGCCTGAATAATACTGAGCCAGACACAGAGCATTGGTATTGACACGCCGCACAGGCACACAGATTTAATTAACACACAGGTGCTGACACTAGGGTACCAGCAATGGTAGCCCTAGTGTCGTATTTAGTAAAGAAATGAAAACAAAACAAAGCTAAAAATAAAAGTTTGCCACACAAAATGACGAGCACTAGTCCTACTAAAAGGAACGTCCCATTACAGGAACCTACTACTCTGCATTAACCCTTATACTGTTTCGGATCACCATCCCCTAAACTGAATTACTACTGTAGGCTTCCGAAGTCCCAGACTCCCAACGACCCTGGGCCATTCTGACGGTCTTGGCTGGGCAAACACCTTTACAGGCACCGTCTTGCAGTTGAAAGGTTCCGTAGTAGTTTTTGCAGAGCGGACGCTCCCCTCCTCGATGTAAGCAAACACACACTTACACTCAGCACCCGTCTGTGTATCAATGGCCTTGCAGTAGCCTCGAACTGTGGCACAGCTGTTTTTTTAACACCACACAGCTTCTCTGGGCCCACCCCCCAGCCAATACGGATCTCCTGATCTGCCCAGCGCTAGTGAGCCTCACTGCCCAAGAAAAGGGCTTAAAGAAAAGGGCTTGTTATCAGGAGGTCCCCGGTTCAAATTCTGGTTCACTCACTGAATCAATGAGTGAACTCCTTGTCCTCCGTCATTCGGTTAGACATTCTTGTAAGTGACGCTGCAGCTGATGCATAGTTCACCCACCCTACTCTTTGTAATAATAATAATAATAATAATAATAATAATAATAATAATAATAATAATAATAATAATGTGCCCTCAATTTTTATTTTAATTCGTTATGGATACTCACTTTTACTCGTTTCTAAGCACACACCGAGTCCTTTGCCGATGATCACCACCCGTTATAAAAATATCTTAAACTAATCTCTTAAATAATTAAACAGTGAAAATAAAATAATATAAGCATAAATCTCAAGTTTACACACACACAAAAAAATCCCTATGCATTATTAGGTTTAATCAAAAGACAGAAAGCCAGAACCAGATCCAGCAAAGCAAAACTAAAAGATATATGCTTATGAATAAATAAATCTTTGCCATACATCACTTATTAATAATCAAGTTTCTTTCTCTTGAAGTTAGCCACAAAAAAATGCATCTTGTGTTTTTGAATTTATCCACAGAGCTGTAAAAAAATGGTTTCTGGAAATATCATGTTCTCATTGATGGAAGTAGAGGAAATACATTTTATTTCCCTTAATTAATTATGGCAGGGGTGAGGTAGTTAACTCATCTGTTCTTTTTCAGGGAAGGACTGTGGCTATACTATAAAATAGAACCATGGTTTAACATTGCATCTGAATAACAGCTTTTTTGTTTTTTGATATTCCAGCAGCACAATCCCACTTTGTTGAGTTCTGCCCCAGAAGTAAAGTACTTTATAGTCAGTCACCAATAGCACTTCCTGCAGTATTTATTATTTGTTTTTATTTTTTCATTTTAAGTCTCCCAAAAAGTGGGAAATTAAAGATGACATCACTGAGATGGTCTTAACTCCTATTCAGTCACAGCAGGGCTTATGAGTTACTAGGTCGATGTTTATTTATTTATTTATTTATTTTTTTAAGATTTTTCCATTAGGTGGAGAAATACAGTTGCAGGCAATGACAAGTGATGTGACAATGATGCATTCCAGTAACCTTGTTTTTGTTTGACAAGCACTGATTCAGTTGCACTTCGGCCTTGTGGCAGATGAAAAACAAAACAAAACAAATAAATAAATAAATAAATAAATAAAAACAGTAGGGGCCAGCCGTTCAAAGTTACATTGCATTGTATTTTGTTTTAGTCTGCCCAGTAAATGAACATGAAACCATGAAGATGCTAATATGGACAATTACTTTGTATAATTAAAAAACAAAGCTAATAATTTGTCTAACATTACTCTTCTTTTCAACATTGTACCAAAGAATAAATACTGCAGCAGGATATGCCTGAGGGCATCAACCACAAGCCCTTTGGAATAGATAGAAACTTTTAAAAGGGTTATCCTGCTGCGTAACTTATTTTAAGATATTAGAAGTCGTAGTAGTCGCAGTAGTATCTACACATTGTGTTGTTGTTGCTTGTGAAGTTATTGATCAGGTGATGGACAATGGCTATCCTGTCACCATAATAGCTTTCACTCACAGAGCAACCCCTGCCAGTCACAGACTGCCAATTGTGCCAAAGTGTGTGGCTTTTTTTTGTGTGAACTTGTTTCCACTGGGGACCACCGAACTCATTTCACTTGTGATCTGAGCTTCATTCGTGCCCATGTTGCAATTCACAGCTAACTTATTTGCTTCTGTCCACGTGATATTTTCTTACAGTTCCTCACACCCCATGATAGAAAAATTGTTTATATCCTATGTAACGGACAATTTATTAAGTAACTTTTTTCTTTTTACTACAGTTTTTTCACATTACAAACTTGCCAATACATTGTGAAGGACCAGTAAATATTATTACTCGATAAAGTATCTCTGGTATATTAATCCCCTAGTGTGGTTATTTGTGGTCATTATATACATTATGGTAATCATTTCAGCTATATATGCAAAAGACTTCCACCGTAGTAAAATAGTTATCAATCATGAAAGAACCATTGTAATTATTTTATTTGCACAGCAAGTAAATAGACATATAGGTCCCAATTCAACTAAATCTTTAGCTGAAGGGAACACATTGTAATTAATAGAATGATCACATAACATATTTACTATTTATTATTTACTTTGCTTGAAATTCCAAAAAATAAAAAGGGAATTGAAGTGTACCAATAGAAGTGGATGATCCCATCCTCTTTCCCGACACAGTTACAAAATTAGAGGTTGGTAGCTGCCGTTATGAAAGTACCCAAACCCGAACTATTGGTTAGCAGACTGTTGACAGCTCAGTTACACTGTGACAGGCACGTGACAGGCAGTTTAATGCATTATAGATGACATTTCCATGATTGTACTATAGCTCAAAGCAGTTTGTGCCATGCCAGCATTCTTTTCTTTTTCATTAATTAATTTACAAGCTTCCATCTGTACCATCTTCCCCAACCTCCAAAACAAAAAAAGACCAATTAGTGTCACAATAGATTTTTAACCAGTACATTTCTTTAAAAATAACGTTTGCAAAAAATAAAGATGAATCTTGTACAATGGAACATGTATATACTGATGAATAATTTACTCTAGAGGAATGTAAGTTATTTATGATGTGATATTTATTAATGCTAACAAGAAGTTTTGACCATGACATTTAACAGTATCAGGAGTGAACATTGCCCATTAATATCTTCCACGTTTTCTTTATGGAGGGTCACCTTTTCATCTCCTACTTTTACATGCTCTCCTGTCATCGCTGTCAATGCTTTATCTCCTGGTCTCAAAAGACTTCCAGCTGTGCCAGTCATCTCTTCATCTTCAGCTGTCACGAGTTGTCCTGCTGGCACACTCTTCTCTATGTTTCATTTGATTTCATACGGTTATGGTTATGGCTACACAGCGTATTAAACATTCATTACAAAAATGAAAACCACAACCAGAAAACTGTTGGCAACAAAACAAAACAAACAGACCAACAAAAAATTCAGACTTCCAGTCCTTTACAGATCATTTACTTTGTAATTGCACTAGTAGTGTATATTACCATGACAATAAAAATAACAGAACGATTAATTGACAATTGCATTTCCCGCAAAAGCAAACACAATGAATTGTGGTAACACACTGGCACAGGTGTACCTCCGCTTACAACCACTCCGTAATTTCCATGCATATGAGAGTTGCTCTTGTTTGAGGAAATCTTTTCTCTAATGGAAGGACATGACAGTTACTAATGTGTTATTAACTTGCAACAGCTGCATGGCACTCTCCAACCTCCTCATTACATCTTAACTATGGGTTAAGGTGGGGGGCTGATTGAAAGTCTACCCAGACCTCTGATTTTTAACAAGCTGGTGGTAAGAACTTAGTTGTGCTCTATAGAGAACATGCACAGAAGTGATTTATAAGGTTGGTGATGTCCATATCTTATAAGAATGTGACGAATTAATGCATTGTCATAATAAAAAGCTTGAATGCATCACATGTTATCTGCTGTTGATGTCATACAGATTACATTGATTAATCATTGGTTCAATTTCTGACAGACCAATATGGAATACAAGGCAAACAACAAGGTACTTTGAAGTTTGCAGTTTAAAGGTCTAGATAATAAAATAATTCCGTAACTCTTACCTGTCACACAAGCAGGTCTTACATGGGCAGTTTTGAAAGTAGCACAGCTAACATGTATTTTCTTTGTAAGTAAAATTGGGGACCACACTAGAGTAAAGGAAGTTATTGGCTTTCATGACTTATTTTCAGTTAATATTTTCAGTAAATATTCTGAAATATGATGTAATGAATATCTCTCAACGTTACCAGGTATTGTTTGATAGCAGGGTTCACAGCAAGTTTTCTTGATTGTGAGCGATGGGGTTCAAAGACTGGCATTGAGTCTTTGGGATTTAAAGGAAATCATTTTACTAGTTCTTTTCGGGTTTATAGACACTCAGATTTTAAGGTCAGTCAAAGCCCTTCATATACCAGGATTGTTTCCTAAGCTGGAATGCTGACTGTTAAGCCATTCCTTTTTCTTCTAAAGATTACAAAATCCCCCAGATAAAACCACCGCACGTGTTATAGTCAACTGTTTTGGCAGAATGAGAGTGAAGGGCATAATGAGAAAGAGAGTGCGGGTACTGTAATTTGATCTGTATAACATGCACTCTGTGTATATTGTGGATGACTGAGTTTCCTTGGGTTAGATCTTCTTATATACTACACAGTTCTTGTGTAACACACAACTATTGTATATTGCCCTAACAAAAATGCTATAGTATACTTTAGGGAGTATACTGTGCACCTAATACATGGCATGCAACCTGTATATAACTCAGAGTCAGACAGTACACATAGGGGCTTCAGCAATATGTTATATCTCCCTTGACTAATACCTTTTTTTTTAAGAACTCAACTTATAGTAAGTATAAGCTGTTGAAGTCTACGAGGAAATAAAATGACGCCCTTAGTGCAATTATAAAATATCCTTTTAATTGTGTTGACACGGGTTGTGATTTGTGCTGATGCTTGTCAACAGTATGATCTTTAACTGAGCAGGAAACTGCTGTGGGTTTTGAGTTTTAGAAAGTGGGACTGGAGGCCAGTCAAGTAAATATGGAACACAATATAGCCATTTAACAGATAGACTTTTTTGAACAAGCGTAAATTAATCTCAAATCAAAAGTACTGGTACAGTATCCAGATAAGATCAGGTACAAGTCATATCTTTATTATTTCACAATTATATATTCAGCTATTTTGAAGATGCACGTCTATGTCAGTTTGATCAATATAATAGATCCGTTTCATAAAGTAAACCTTTTATGATATTGAGTTTTGACGGGATATACCAATTCTGTACTGAGTAGGTATATGTATGCTCTTCTCCTTGTGCATTTCTTATATGTATGCTCTTCTCCTTGTGCATTTCTTACATTTCCATAGAAATCCCTTAGTATTTTGTTAAGATATACATTTTCCACAATTGAGATATGTATTTTAATGTGTTTCTGTTTTAGCCAGTCCTGAAAGACGGCAATTGGCCACTTAGTCATTTTTTGGGGTATTTTTCTCAGTTTTGCTATCTTCCAGCATTACGACTTTTGGGACTTTTTTGGTGGTTCAGTATATTTAGAGATATCCATATTTTCAGGTAGTTGGTCACTGAGTTTTATAATAGCTGTAACTTTGTAACTGTAAACAAGATGGCTGTCGGTACTGTAAATTCTGTGAGGCAGCGCAGTGGTTTCTAATATGTGATGAAGCTCAAACTGTCTGTATCCATCCAATATACAGACAGCTGGAACCTTGCTCGACCAATCATATTGTTTATTTCATGTTCCATTGCCAGTCCTGGATTATAACATACGATATACCAACTTGGAATCCCTTTCGAAGTGAGAGGGGCAGTCAATTCCACTGTTGTATAAATGAAAACATATGCGGATAAGATCAGCACTGTATGTGTTTGCATTACTGTCATCATTATGTCACTTAGGGAACATTAATGTTGTTGAATTTACAAGTGGAAAGTTTCACTAAATAACTAGGGTAGCGCTGCAGTCAAGGCTGGTCAGCACCAGGAAAGCAAACCCAGTGTCAGGATACTGCAGTTTAGCACAAAGGCACACTTTTATTAACAAAACAGAAAATAAACTAGACTCAGGGGCCAAAATAAACAGTTCAAACAAAACACAAGTCCTTCACAAAATAACAGTCCTCTTTTCCATTCAGGCTGGGCAATGGCGTTCAATGAATTGTCTTCCCAAACTCCTGCACCAAACAAAGGATTTAGTTTCCTTTTTATATCATGTGGCTGGGGCTTGATTGATGATCAATTATTCAATCAAGACCCAGCCACATTCCACACATGGAATTAACCCCATCCCTGCCAAACTTAAATACAAAATACACCAACCCTATTTATACCTGCAGGGCTTTGGCCCTGTCACACATGCACATTCTACAAGTAGTGATAATGCATGTCAAATGGTCTCTACCCTAAGCTCTGTATATTTCATTCAGATGTCCACTGGAGGTGGACATTTCATGGTGGCGAACATGCAGAATACATTACGCTTCCAGACACATACATCAGACAGCATGATATGTTATGTGAAACCCCCTATCATATCTGGACAACTGAGTGGCAACACAGACAGACAGGATGCAAAGATGGAGTGACCGTGGGACAGGATGTTCCGGTATTGTTGCCAACAAGCTACGGGAAGAGTAACATTTTGAGACCCAGGTGCACCATAATTGTCACATGACAATTGCTTCTGCTGCAACTCGTTTTAGTTACGCAGTATGTTGCCAGGGTTTTAGACTTTGATCAAGAAAGCCTGTATTAGGAGGGTACATGGGGGTATTTTGTTATGCCTAATGTTTCATGAAAAGGGTAACATTCATTATAAGGACATCTTCTCTTTCCAATTCTAAGTTTTTTAAGTGGGAGAGACCCATTAACAAGGTGAATATGCTCTTATGTTCAGTCTGGCAAAGACAAGACTGCACATTTCCTCTGTTTATTGGCAATGATAGATGAGGAAGCTTTGGCCTGCAGAATACTATTAAGTCTTGAAGTGATAAGCATCTATATAGAGAATGGAAGCTGACAGTTTAATGATTAACTCGGGAACTAAATGGATAACATTTTTGTTTGTTTTATTAGTAGCTCCAAGGAATTAACACAACGGCCATTTAAAATTGTACATGTCTTTCCTTACTAAGAAAAAGTTCCTGACTAATGGACTTCGCTGATTTGCAGATGATTTGGTAAAACATCCTGTTTCATCAACTCCCTGAGACAGACAATATTTCATTTTTTTTTTTCTTCAAGGTTTCAAATACTGCTGTATTCAGAAGGTCAGAAAACGCCTTCCAGCGGAACTTAAAAAAAGAGAAGCAGACAGAAAACATTAGGGGATATTGAACAGGCAGGAAATTAAACATTAATAAAATTTGCAGGGTATAAAAAATAAGTCATAAAACAACGCAGAAACATTTATGGTGTCAAGATTATTTTTTTTCTTCGTCTGTTATAATGAGAAATGACACATATATGAACAGCAGCTCTGCAGCCAATAGCTACTGTATGTTGGTCCATTTAAGTCTCATTTAAAGTAATACAGTTGGGGTGTGCTGATACTCATACTCGTAATTAGCTTTAAGTAGTATTTATCGGCAGGTACTAAATGAATCCGTTCAATAAAGATCTGATTTCAAAACAAGAAAAGCTGTCCTTCCCTCGGTTTTACAACTTAGTACCAATCAGTGGCAATTAACTTCCACATCTGGGACGTTGACATTGTTTGTGCCGTACCAAGTCTGTGATCCGACGATGACTATTTTCGTCACCAGTGGAACACCAAAAAGCTACTTAACTTGTGTGTCTTGCTGTCTGCAGTGCTTATGTACCAGTCGCAGCTCTTCAACACGACTGTCCGTCCCAATCACTGGCCTCCTTTCACACAGCAGACCCCCTCAGAAATCCCCGTCGGCACATACCACACAGACACCAGCTTTGTCCATACTCTGACCGGTGGAAAGATATTGAAGTCCTTATTTTTAGGCATCAGATTGGTATTTTTCATTTACAATACATTCTCAACCAATACAGTATGTCTTTGCAATTTTGAATTAGCAACTACAAAAGTTATTAGTAAAACAACTTATTTAAAAGTTTACATAGCTCTAAAGCATCAAGCCAAGTACATACATCGAAAAAAGATTATTTAAAACATATTTTTCACAATGACAATACAATTACAGAGCAAAATTAAACACATCTTACATAACTGGTGGAAAGATGTAGAAGAGGTGACTGGATATGACGGCATGTTTGCCAGAAATGAAAACATTTGTAGCCCAAAGCCAGCCAAATACCAGCCCAAAAGTTTAACAAGGCATTTTCCAGTTTCTTGCTACATTTTTGTTTTAAGGTATTAGAATGATCAGAACTCAGCGGTGCACAAACACGCACACTGTGTAGCCACGGGTAATAGAGTAGTTAGTGAATTTGGAACTGCATGAGCAAAGGTCTTCAAAAGGGGGAAAAAAATGTTTTGTAGCCAAGGTTAAGCGACTAGTAAAACTACACAGATATTTTAATGAAAAAATACAATTGCTTCCCCTGTTATAATCAATAAAGCTTTGCATTTAAAAAGTAAAAAATGTCTAACCTTCCTGAATTCTGATTACAGGTCTGTGTGATTATATATATATATATATATATATATATATATATATATATATATATATATATATATATATATATCCAGGAATGTATGTACAAAAATGTAAGAAAATGTCCTTTAAGTATGAACTGAAATGTATATGTCTTTAAACTTTCATTAAACTAAATACTCGTGCAGTTGTGCAGTTACCTTGAAATGCTGTCAAACTCTGCCACAGCTCCCGTGGAGGCCTGCTGTAAATGAGGCCGTTTCTTTGCAGTCCAAATCGAATGTGGAGTGTTTGACAGCATTCTATTTAAACTGTCGTCTTTAACGAAATTTAATTTTAACATCTGTATATATCTTCTGTTAACAGGCGCGTGTGAAACATACGCTTTCCACAATGCAAGGTACATCATATCCACAGATATTGATGCGTGCTATAGTTACAATGTTTAGCAACAGTGATGTAAACACTAAAGGTTGTGTATCATATATTTTGCTTAAAAATATAATTAGGACTTTAAAACTATTCAAAATATATCCAAATGTAGTGCCCCCACAAATGCCCAAAACTAGCTCAACAATTAGGCACCTGTCCAAAGCCATTTCTTCATGCCCAATAAAAGAAATACAAGCCCAACTGGGCAACACTGTATGATGGTACAAACAACTAAAGGAGTGCGAGTGTGGACTCAAATAAAATCAATAAACAATAATATGTTACTATATGACTTAAAAACAACACATATTTATAATAGTACATTTTATAAGCTCGCATGCATTAGTGAGACACTATAAAAATAGTTAACATAATATTTACATCAAGTACTCTGTTTATAAACTAACCCCTTTTCTTAGGCGATAGCTTGGTACATTCCAGACAGTCGCAAATGTAATACACATATTCCACCAGCAGGTGTCTCTAAAGCTAAAGCTCTGTTTGAGAAACGTCTAATTTGCAGCAGAATTTAACAATATTGGGGCGGCGCTCAATTGGCCGAGCGTTGCCCGGGGGGAGGGAGGGTTAGGTCGGCCAGGGTGTCCTCGGCTCACCGCGCACCAGCGACCCCTGTAGTCTGGCCAGGCGCCTGCGGCTTGCCTGTAAGCTGCCCAGAGCTGCGTTGTCCTCCGACGCTGTAGCTCTGAGGCGGCTGCACGGTGAGTCTGCAGAGTGTAAAGAAGCGGGCGGCTGACGGCACATGCTTCGGAGGACAGCGTGTGTTCATCTTCGCCCCTCCCGAGTCAGCGCAGGGGTGGTAGCAGTGAGCTGAGCCTTAAAAATAATTGGGCATTTCAAATTGGGGAGAAAATAATAAAAACTAATTGGCAAAAAAGAATTTAACAATATACAACATATTTTAAGTATGAACATTTTACCTCTGTTACACTTTGTGTAGGTGAAGTGGGGTGCTGAACTATTCACTATGCGTAGGATATTTTAGCTTGGACAAAACATGTCTCCAAATGCTATTAAGTATTTAGTAGTATAATATTAGTATCGCTACACAAGTCCTGATAAAAGCAGAAATATATTAATTGTAGAAAACTTTTTTTTTTTTTTTTAATTATTGGGCCTGTCATATAAAGCAACCCCAGCTCCACCAGCACAACATCTACCTTGTTTTGAAATCAACACATTAATGCATGGATTTATTTATTTAATACCTGAAGATAAATACTTCTTAAAGGCAATTTACGGGTGCGAGTAACAGCACATCCCTATCTACAGCACTGATCGGTTGTTATTTTTGTATCCTTATCCCTTGTGGGATACATTTTCACCTATGAAGGCATTCCAGAAGAGTTCCACAGAACTGAACTGATATCTTGCCAGCAGTATTTATTAAAATGAAAGGAACTGGAATCACTGCCATTGGGATTGATAGCCCTGTGCTTTAACTGATGTTTCAAATGTTCCCAAACCTCACCCTTCTAACCTCTCACTGCCCAAAACAATGTCTGGTACAAAACTTCCCATCTTTTTAAGTCCCATACGCAAGAGGTAAACAAGATCTGTTTTAGAATAAACATCTCCTTTAGTACTGTATACGAATAATAATCATTCAGAAATCCTTAAATAATAAACTAACGTTGAGCAGCTGCCAAGTCTGTATCATTTACCTCCAAATTTTTGTATTGCTTTGCAATCACATACTGACATGTATTATTAAACAACTCACAAGACTATGAGAATAAGCCGCACAAGTAACTGCAACAGAAGATGATGATGTTATGCCCATCTGGTCCTTCTAAAAAGGCATAGGAAGCAAATATTCAATTTAGTTAAATCTGAAGAATGCAAATTCACAAAGCCTTATACTGCCAGTTGTCAACAGCACATCATTTTTGTTGAAAGAAAGAAAAAAAAAACAAGTTCAATTTACAAAACCAGAAATAAACCAGAATAATCTAATTGATGGTAATGACACACTGGAATAAATGGCTTTAAGAATGTCCTCCACTGTCTAATTGGTCATTTAGGGTCAGAAGTTTCCCTTGAAAGATGACATGTTTGGTTCCAACACCTTGATGCACACAAAGTCATAATTTTAGGAACATTTCCAGATTCATTTCCACAGCTCTGTCTTCTCTTATCGGAAGCCACTTTTTCTTCAGGTGCTACAGTTGGGTGCATGCCTTTGATCAGTGCTCCACTCCTGCCACAGGTCACTGCACATGTTCATTGAGAAGCAATCTATTGCTTTGATTAAATATAGCACATTGTAAATGTAACAGGCTGCACAGGCTGTATTCTGTGTTTTATACAGTAGCTGTGTTAACCATGTGATTTAATCCTGGTGAAATATGAGCTGCAATAATACAGTAATTTCACTGATTTACACATTTTGACTGGACTTATACTGAAATGTATCCTTGCAGCAGCCCTGCCATATTTCAGATCAGTTACATTGGCTCCTGAAAACATAAAGAAGCACTGTAGGCTCTGTCAGTGCCAAATAAATTTTAAGCAGGCACTTAATGCATGTTCTAATGCGGAGTGGGATTTCATTGCAGATTAAACATTAATACATCTGAACCAATTTTTCCTACTTCAAAAGGCAGAATAATTATTTCCGGATGCACTGAAAAGAGCACATCTGATAATTATTCTTCTTAAATTAAATTATAAAGAAGTTATTCCAGTAAATAAAAACTTCTGTTTTTTAATTGAAAAGCTCTTTTCTATTACAGATATATGCTGCCAGCCCCATATACATTACATATGTATTGTATTTAGTTATTTATTTGTTATTTGTTGCTTTCTAAATCCCTCGGTTCCAAAAATAAATTAAACTAAAAATAAATCAGACTTCTAAACTAATTGCAACTAAAAACGACTTACAATCCTAAGCATATGGCAAAAAGTATAAAACTAATTGTACCTTTTTTGACATGCTACTGGAGATATTTCCAGATTAATAGTTGAATTTCTTCTTGTCTAAAGAAAGTGATCTTGTTAACACTTATATAATTTGAAAATAATTCCTGTAGATTCTACCTTGTTTAAACAAGAATATGAAGGAGGAGAAAGAATTGAAGACAGTGACATTTTCTAATCCTGGTTATGCCGTCAACATGCATGAACTTTAAAAGCTTGCTTTTGAAGATTTTGTATTTGTCAACGGCATTAATCTATACTGTGATTATTATTATTTTTTTGAAATACACAGTATTTAGACTCTCAAGTGCTGTGTGAATAATCAGTACTTTGATAGAGTGAAAAGCAATCCCCAAAGAACACATTAGCAATACAAGATTTATTTAAGATGCTGTCTTGTTTAGGTTTTTTTTTTTTTTTTTTTTTAAACAATTGCTGTCAACTATTCTTGTCGGCTAGTGCAGGCTAATAACTACTTGTCAAGTGCAAATGAGGGAGGCTTCACATTTCAAGCCTGGGGTTTATCATTAGATCCTGTACAGCAGCTTTAAGGGTCACATAATTACAAGAAAGTTACAAAAACTCGTATTATCGCTGCCTGTTATATGTGGGTGTGAAATAATTTCCACCCAGCTGCAGGGCATGGGAGAACTGCCATCAAAGACATGTAAATGAGAATGTGTGCATTCATTAGGATTCATTCTCAATTGGTGAGTGAGATTAGGTTTAAAGAAGTCTGAATTTCCAGAAGATAGACAAATCTGGGACATCCGGGAGAATTCATTGTCAACCATCCTATACATGCTTCACTGAGTTCATACTCTCCAGTTAATTTTTGCACTCACAGCAAATTCATGGTGCCTACTGTGTCATGCTTCCCTTATTACTAATTAAACCTTTTGTGTATTATTTATTAATGTCCCGAAATCTGATAGCATGATTGTTCTGCACCAGCTTTAGAGTGCCCTGGACTGGATGGCCAGACAATTCATTCCCAGGGTTAGGTGGAAGTCAGCCATATAGAAAGGGGGCATAGCTACAGTACACCAAGTCATCAACCTGGAAGGGAAGCAATGTGGCAGCCACGGATTGGCATAGCGGTTGCAATCGTTAACCAAGGGAGTGTGATTGACGGTACATAAGGGGACATAGTGAGGTGATCTGTTCCTTTGTATGGTTAACACTGAACCGGAAGGAGAACATTATTATTATTATTATTATTATTATTATTGTGAGTGTTTTGTTTGTTATGTCTTGTCTTGTCTAAAATCTACTTGTTTGTTGTTATTAGATGGCTAACACGATACGGAGCTGTCGCTACAGGCCAGCACAAAACCCGGACAACACTGCACTTGTTCACGATAAATTGTATTTTCACCACGAGCACTAGAGCACTCACTTTGGACTTGTTTGTATTAACTGTGTGTGTTTAAATACTGTGTTTATTGTTTCGGGACTGAACCCGTGGATTTAACTGAGCAATACACATCGTTGTGTATTGCCAGTTCTCATTATTCTTTACTGTTGTCATCAGACTTTGGATTATAAATAAACCATCACTTCACCAGTACTTTGTTGTTTGTCATTGTCTTGAGTACTGCATCACCTCTACACCTGTGCACTGCAAACCACTTTGCCACAAGCCCATACAGTACATGGGACATTCTATTGTTGGTCTTACATTACATTACAAACAACAAACACACATAATACTTACATTAGACAAGACACTAGATTTACCTGTCAAACCATAATACTGTTAAATTTTAAAAGGAATCCAGTGTTGAAAATGAACTCACAAAGCCTATCTAAAGAATGTGTAACAGCAGCCTGTGTGTGAGATATATTGTCATGAGTGTAAAAGGTCTATAACTGTTTGTGAAAACAAGCAAAGTTCTTTTGTAAGAGCAGTTCTAGAGCTAGTACCCTGCCCAGCTGCTGGGGTAAGAATCCATAGCAGCAGTGCGCCACACACAAACACAACACTGCTCTGTTTCAAATGCATTACGAATGCAAAAAACAATTGACTTTACAAAACGTATACGTATTCTAACATTAGTCTATTTAAAAAATATGTATCTCACACAAACATAATACATTTAATGTTCATGACAAATAAGGCGACATCAAATACAAAAGCAAATCTGTTCTGTATTTCGGCACCGTAGGCTCTTATAATTGCTCCAGAAGCCACATGTCTCCTGCATTTCAATTTCATGCTGAAATACTGTTTCATTTTGGGACTTCTCTTCCTTAATTATCACCGTTGGAAGCCATACAGAATACTGGGCACTACCGTTTCAAGAATTTTATAATTGGGGTTCTGTTAAAGAAACTGCATCACAACTGCAATGTATTTGTCAAATAGTACCGTCCTTCACAAGCATCTTCTAAGTTTAATAAAAACAATGCATTGAGAATTAAACCAGTTTATACTGTCTCGGGAACTGCAGCTTTGTCAATATTTCCCATGTTTCTATTTACTGAAATCCAGTTATGTCCCTGAAACAATGGCATCACACAGATTTTAATTAAGAAGGGGGCTTATGACTGGAGCTCCTAGTTGAAAAGCACCAGCTCAATTTGTTTGCCATCATGCCTTTGTAATGCCTGACATACCCAAACCAATGTTCAATTGTTTCCCATGTCTTGGATGTATTTAAGCAGTATTTGTTTGTATATACAGTATAATAACAAAAAGAAAAAATAAGATTCAAATGAAAAAAAAATAACTATTTAGATTAAGTTTTATTACACTGTTACAGGTTTTTAAATGTTTTTAATTTGTCATTTTTCTTAAGAAGTGCTAATAGTGGGCCTCAGTGCCTAATGCAGCTGAACAGGTGGGCTTCAGTTAAAGCTTGGGAACCCCTTATCCTATTGGAGATACCCACAACATCATACACTGCTGGTAATTTAAAGATACAGCACACACGACCCGAGAGTAACAATCTTGAAAAATATATATAGAAAAAAATACAGAGGAACACAATTTTAATATTGTAGGGCCTCAGACTTGACCAGTTCAACTGGAATAATTAACCCTGAAGGCTACCAGACCACACATGGAATTCTGAACAAACCACATTACTCATAGAATATTGAGGAAAACATTTGTATTTGTTAGCAACTTAAAGTCCCTCATTAACCTACATAAAGTCCCTCATTAACCTCACATAGTCTGTATTTTAATCCCTGTTGAAGTCAGGTGTCCTTTAGTCAGTGATCTGCAGTGTTAGGCAGATCGTATCAATGTGCCCCAGTAACTGAAATCCTGCAGACATCCCAATATTATGCTTCCTAAAATATTTATTTTTATTTTATTTTTTAATTCCACCAACACAAAGAATGAATGCCCTTTACATTTATCTGTCACAGTTAAAGAGAAGCACAGAAGCACATAGCATTCCTCTGAGAACTCACTGTGTCTCTTTACAATCACCACCTTTTGAGTTTATAATCTTACATAAATCCATACCCCAGCCAGCCAGCCTTACGACACTCTGTGGAGTAATAGAGAATAGTGCCAGAGATTTGTTTGTTTGACTGTTTTATACAAGTGTTTCCTGTTTACACTTTTATTTTGTGCATGAGTTCGACTCTGTTAGCTACTCAATGGTAATTTCCGTCTCCAGTCTTGCATTAGCTGGTTTGGTACACCAGTTTGGTTTGTTTTTCAATATAATCATGCCTAAGACTTGCTGTACAGTCCTGCGTTGTATTGGTCTATTCATTTTAACTAGAAAACAAGTATTTTTACAGCTGTTGATAGATAAATCACATCTGAAAATGTCTCCTGTAGCTATTCAAAACAAGCACAAAGCTCTCCAGTTCAGCAGCACTAAGCCAAACCCACAGTTTTTACTATGACAGTCAAAATGACAACTGCGGTAGTTCTAGAAATAACGTATTATATCTCCATGTTTCTGCAACCCTGGGCTTAATGATGGTTTGAGATGTTTAATATATTGTAATGGGGGGGAGGGGGGATCTGTGCTGACTATCTGGTGCATGCGTGGTACTGCAGGAAAGAGGCAGCAGCCTCGTAGATCCGTCTGTCAGTCATGGCAGTGACACGGAGAGGTGGGAAAGAGGGTGTGTGGCTTTCCCTCTCTCTGAGTGGCTGAGATTGCTTGGCCCATAAGTACTGCGTTTGCTTATGCATTTGAGTGGCCGTGATTGGGAATACACAGAGATGCTGGCTGAGAAGGCCAGTGTAAACATAGACCAGGCAAGAACGCCAGTGGTTGGAGCGAGTGACCAAAACAGGTAAGCACGGCTGAGGAAGACAGCCAGCAATAAATAAACAATTTATTAAAATACATTGTTACATACCCAAGGGGACGTGCGTGGTGATAGGGGAACCTTGGCCACCCCAGTGTAGAGTGCATAACAGCATAGGATGGAGATCCCGAGCTGACCGGCTTAGCGGCAGCAGGGGGCACTGCGTAAGCAGCACCTTTATTTTGTAGTTTTATTACTGTGTTTTATTTTCCCTTTTCATTTCGCCTTGTGTTTTCATTATTATTTTGAGCACCTGTGAGTGCGCCGCTTTTAACTGTTTACCAGTATTGGTATTCCTGTGGTCCTCTTTACCGTTGTCGGTACTCAGGCCATGGACAACAGCGCCCTCTGTGGGCTAAAAGAAACATTCAAAATAATAAAACTGGGCACCAGTGCGGTGTTTTCAAATAAAACTTCTGTCTCCCGTATGTGTCAGTGAATTGCCCACCACCGTTCCACAAATACATATATATTTAGGAAAAGTCAAAAAAGCACAGGTGCCTAGCTGCCAAATCAGTGGAGAAAAATGCATTTAAAAAACGTGATGCACCAAAAAGACCGCTCCGGTACTTCTAGTGTTAATGTAGTGAAAGCTAGTTGAGCAAGCACAGGTAAGACGGGTAAGTTTAGCTCGAGCAAAAAAACGTTTGTCCCACAAACTCAATATGTTGTCCCGTTTTCAGCACCCAGCCAACACTGATACTCGAAACACTTTTATCAGTCAACAAGACAATGTAATCACGTTGAAGACAGCCACATTTGACTTGGTTCTGGTACAATCTTATCTGAGATCGGAGAGCACAGAAATCCAGCTTCACACACCTGGTAAATTACATTTCCTGCACAACTAAAAAAGACGGTAATGGGTTTGAACCTGGCACAATATGGTCTGTTGAAACACCAGCAACTCAGAGACAACAGCATCAGCAAGCAAACAAACCCCCTGCAGCGAGAGAACAGGAGACAGCTTCACAAACTGGCTAGGATACTAAATCTTACACTAAATCCAGCAAACCATCTTCAGTCCCAATTGTGCTTTCAACCAGGCAGTTCCAGTCCAAATCTGCAATCAAGCACCACAACGAAGCGTCGCAGACCACAAGTGATCTCGGACACAGACAGTGACTCTGATTAATCTATAATCAAACCTCACCGATGAAGCGTCGCAGACCACAAGTGATATCGGACACAGACAGTGACTCTGATTAATCTATAATCAAGCCTCACCGATGAAGCGTCACAGACCACAAGTGATCTCGGACACAGACAGTAACTCTGATTAAATGCCAACCCAAGTGCTTCTTACAAGCTTGATATTACATTCTACTGTAAATAAAACAATTAAATCCTAAGTAGTAAAATTATTATAAGTTCATTAAATATAATACTTTTGTGAATTAAATACTTGTTATTGTAATTTCTGAATTATGAAAAGAGACAGCAGTGAGCATGAACCCTGAACATTCTATTCTGAATTGATAGATATCTTGAACAGCATATTTTATCATATTTTTTAAAATCCATGTAATATAAAAAACAACTTGTAGACTGCAGTACATTGAGAAAATATTTCATAAACCACTCATGCTTTATGATGTCAAATAACCCCTTGATAAAATATTTCTCATAATGCACAGCAGACCATATATTATTCTATATACAGTGCCTTGCGAAAGTATTCGGCCCCCTTGAACTTTGCGACCTTTTGCCACATTTCAGGCTTCAAACATAAAGATATGAAACTGTAATTTTTTGTGAAGAATCAACAACAAGTGGGACACAATCATGAAGTGGAACGAAATTTATTGGATATTTCAAACTTTTTTAACAAATAAAAAACTGAAAAATTGGGCGTGCAAAATTATTCAGCCCCCTTAAGTTAATACTTTGTAGCGCCACCTTTTGCTGCGATTACAGCTGTAAGTCGCTTGGGGTATGTCTCTATCAGTTTTGCACATCGAGAGACTGAAATTTTTGCCCATTCCTCCTTGCAAAACAGCTCGAGCTCAGTGAGGTTGGATGGAGAGCATTTGTGAACAGCAGTTTTCAGTTCTTTCCACAGATTCTCGATTGGATTCAGGTCTGGACTTTGACTTGGCCATTCTAACACCTGGATATGTTTATTTGTGAACCATTCCATTGTAGATTTTGCTTTATGTTTTGGATCATTGTCTTGTTGGAAGACAAATCTCCGTCCCAGTCTCAGGTCTTTTGCAGACTCCATCAGGTTTTCTTCCAGAATGGTCCTGTATTTGGCTCCATCCATCTTCCCATCAATTTTAACCATCTTCCCTGTCCCTGCTGAAGAAAAGCAGGCCCAAACCATGATGCTGCCACCACCATGTTTGACAGTGGGGATGGTGTGTTCAGGGTGATGAGCTGTGTTGCTTTTACGCCAAACATAACGTTTTGCATTGTTGCCAAAAAGTTCGATTTTGGTTTCATCTGACCAGAGCACCTTCTTCCACATGTTTGGTGTGTCTCCCAGGTGGCTTGTGGCAAACTGTAAACGACACTTTTTATGGATATCTTTAAGAAATGGCTTTCTTCTTGCCACTCTTCCATAAAGGCCAGATTTGTGCAGTATACGACTGATTGTTGTCCTATGGACAGAGTCTCCCACCTCAGCTGTAGATCTCTGCAGTTCATCCAGAGTGATCATGGGCCTCTTGGCTGCATCTCTGATCAGTCTTCTCCTTGTATGAGCTGAAAGTTTAGAGGGACGGCCAGGTCTTGGTAGATTTGCAGTGGTCTGATACTCCTTCCATTTCAATATTATCGCTTGCACAGTGCTCCTTGGGATGTTTAAAGCTTTGGAAATCTTTTTGTATCCAAATCCGGCTTTAAACTTCTCCACAACAGTATCTCGGACCTGCCTGGTGTGTTCCTTGTTCTTCATGATGCTCTCTGCGCTTTAAACGGACCTCTGAGACTATCACAGTGCAGGTGCATTTATACGGAGACTTGATTACACACAGGTGGATTCTATTTATCATCATTAGTCATTTAGGTCAACATTGGATCATTCAGAGATCCTCACTGAACTTCTGGAGAGAGTTTGCTGCACTGAAAGTAAAGGGGCTGAATAATTTTGCACGCCCAATTTTTCAGTTTTTTATTTGTTAAAAAAGTTTGAAATATCCAATAAATTTCGTTCCACTTCATGATTGTGTCCCACTTGTTGTTGATTCTTCACAAAAAATTACAGTTTCATATCTTTATGTTTGAAGCCTGAAATGTGGCAAAAGGTCGCAAAGTTCAAGGGGGCCGAATACTTTCGCAAGGCACTGTATAAACTATATATAAACAACAACATACAGTAATAGAAACCCAAACAGAACCCCCCCCCCCCCCAAAAAAAAAAAAAAAAAACATAACAAAACATCACTATTCATTATGTGAGAAATTATCTCAGAAAAGTGATTCAAACCAGAGAAACAGATTCAATTCCATCAGGTCCACTTGAAATTTAAGTCAATAAATAAAATGATCTCAGTAAAGTATCAAAATGGGTATGAATATCCAAGTTACCATAAATTATACAAATGAAGGGTGTAAATCTCTGGGCTCTTCGTGTCCCCTGAACCCTTTGGTGGAACTGCAACCTTATTTACAGTTGAGAGTACATTATTATTGTCCTTGTGGACAGGGACAAGACTATACTGTATTGTAGCCTACATAATATAAATAAATAACTAAATAAATAAATAGAATCTTGGGCGATTTACAAAGGGTGAAAGAAGTAGGGCAGTGTACAGAGCAGCTCTGTGTTCTGTGAAATGAAGGCCAAACACCTGAAGGTTTCCTTCTGTGTGAGCAGTGAACAAAACCAGAATGCGAAGATGAAATGTGGAGTATTGGCATAGTGGAATACACTGTTGCTAAACTTACTTTTGTAGGGGGTGGATGACAGGAAGGAAAACACTCCTAAAATCTAATCTAAAACAGCAGGAGAAACTGATGTGGGAAGAAATGATCAGAAACAGCAGCTGCACTTTTTATTTTATGTATAGGAAGTCGACAGAATTGTAGAATGATTATTAGAATGAGGCACCAAATTAAAAATGTTAGAACAACATTGAAAAGTACTCTTTTTTTGCTGACAGTACTACAAATGAAGACAACAAGCATTATTTACTTTGTGAGTGGACTGCTCCAGTTAAATCCAGAATGTATAAAGTATATTTACACTGAATTAATAATACATTTGTAAAGAGAGGTACACACTCATGGCATTATTCTTGAATTAATTCATTTTCTTTATGTTTTCAACATTAAAAATAGTACTTTTGATGAATAGGCCAAAAAACAAATAATAAACACCTTGCTTTAATATCTTTGGAGTAAAAAACTGTGTATTTTGGATATGTGAATTACATCCCCGATTCCTGTTGGTCTTCTGTGTTCCATAACAAAGTATTTTGCCTTGATGTTCTTTACAGAAAATCTTGCCACAGAAGACTGAATATTAATCTCCGAAGAGAAATGTAACACAGTTTGAGACTTGTGTACGTATTACAGAAGAATATCTTGTACATTTAAGTTAAAACTGTATTGCAGCTGCAAGTTGCTGTGATCTTTTGAATATGTGAGCTGCTTATGTTTGGTGCCCCCTTTTTTCTCCCTGTCATTTACGTATATTGAACTGTAATTAAAAGATTTAATATTGTTATACCTTCTGATTGTTGGAGGCAGTACTGCATATGGACCAAACAGAGATAACCTTGTGTTTCCTGGAACTTTCCTTGTGCAGACAGCACAGATACAAATCTTGTTTTATACTATAAGTTAGTATATAAATGGTCTTGCTGTTAAGAGGGCAGCTTAGGTAAGTGGATATAGGATTGGTCACACCAAATAATGGGATACACATGTAAAAATATAAGACTTGTTCTAAATTATCTGAAAGTCTAATCCAGAGTAGAATGATAATGTAATGTAGTTGATGACTGTTAAAAAAAATGTTTTTCTAGCCAAATCATTGCAAACAGAAAACAGCTGTTGTGCAGGGTCCTATTGAGAGGGCTGAACATGGTATCAGCGTTTGCGTTTCACCACGATCAAACTTTGGCCCACACTGAATTTGTAGGACAGACAATGACACCTGTCACACTTTTTTCTTGTTTGATTCTTGGTATGCTTGTGTGACAGGGTGGACGAGTGCTGATGTCAGATTATAATCAGGAACCAAAAAAAACTGACACCAAGCAGTACTGCAGTTCAAAACAAAGAGACGCTGCGCACCGTTTATTTTAAATACAAAAATAAAATAAATATTTAAACAAAAACACTTTGCTCACAGAGCGAAAATGAAAGATTTAAACAAAACAAAATCCTAAACAATACAGGTCAGGCTGGGCAGTAGCCTTCACTGTTCCTGTATTCTATTTTTTTAAGTTCACTCTCGCTCCTAACACCCACCGAACTGAGAGCGCCTCAGGTTTATATGCAGGTGACCATCACCCGATTAGCAACAAATTAATCACTTAATATTAATTCGGGAGATGGCCACCTTCTGCACAATGTTTTTAATTTGGATGGGACTACCCATCCACACTACTACTAAACAAAATAAACAATCGGCTACGCCGTCAATACATTTCTAAATAAATACAAAAACAATAACAAAACACACGGCGCTTCGCCGTCATATAAATATACCTATAAATAAATCATAATATACAAAAACAAAATAACACAGGGGCGGAGGGGGAAACCCTGTTCTACAAATAAATAAACAAATAAGACGTACAGGGCTCCTTGCCCTGTTACAGCTTGACGTGATTATAAATGAATTCTTACTTTCACCTTTTTGGGTCTAAAGGTATTTTAAATTCCTGATAACGTTTTCCAATCCTGCTCTGATTCCTGAGTGCATTCATTACATTGATTTATAAAAACAACACCTCAGAACTTCATGGTGTTATTTTATTTTGGATTAAATGGATATCTGTAAGCAATATCAGGTTTTAAATATTTCAATGAAGCAAAGACCTTTTTAATTTGAATATTATACCCCTAATGGTCCCTATTAGCGTGACGAGTCAGTACCAATGTTAGTGTCTGTCTGTATGTATGTAGTGGAAGAAATATAATAAAGCAACCTTGAGTCACATAAGTTAAGAAACATATTGGGTAGAAAGTGGATAGAATTTAGGGGTGTGTGGTCGGAGGATGTTCCTCCCATAACTGCAGTCAGGGCTTTCATTTTGCTTTCTAAATTACAGCAGTGCTTGAAGGTATAATCTACTGTATTAGATGTTTTCTAATCAGATGATTTTGGAAGGTGTAAAAATCCAAGACAGCAAAGCGTGTGTCGGTTAATGTGATCCGGATGGCTTGTGGGTGATGTCAGACCAGGAGATGAATGGATCAACACAGGCCAGTACTATGGATGAAGCGCTGCTGCGCACGTTTACTAATAAATATAAAGGCTGAACAAAAGACAAACACTGACACAAAAGCAAACGGCACGGTGACCAAAATAAACAAACAACACAGTTACCGAAGAAAACAAGTATCGTGCTGCTGTAAAACCAGCACAGGTAGCAGTTGTTTTCTATAGGATTCCTTTTATCTCATGATTCATGTTTCTCGTTCCGCCTCTGAGCACACTAATCCCGTTCAGGCAAAGCTGAGGGTTTTTATACATCTCCAGATTAGTAATTAATTAATCAATCTGAAAACGGTCACATTCTGCACGAGTTTAGCATGGATGGGGAATTTTAACCCCATCCATGCTGTAAAACAACAACAAAACATTGTGTAAAACTCAAAGCCGTACATTTACATAATAATAATAATACAAAATAATACAAAATACACACAGGGGCGGGGTGTACCATGTCACAGTTACATACAGACATTTGAAGACTTGTGTTTCTATTAAAATTTGAATCATAGGTGGTATTGAAAACGTTTGACAGGAAACTGCTCATGAGAACTACAATATGAATTGTCAAAGTCTGAATCAAACAACTGACAACTAAATCAATATTTTATTTTCCTGTATACATATACTATATGCAGGATGTTAAACAAGAGTTCATCGTATATATGTAAAGGCAAAAAAAATTCTGCTGCTAGATTCTCATGGGGAATTAGAGTGTGTTTTATAAAATCTATTTGGAATAGCTCTAGGGAAACAGGGAAGTGAAAACACTTATTTCATCACTGCTTACTCTACCTAAACAGATGACATTTAGCTTTTTGATCCAAACTGGGGGGTCGCACATAAATGGCAATTCAAGTATTTACTTTTAGCAGTGAAGGGGTTCACCTTTTATAAACTGAAACTTTATAGCATTACAAACTTTTGAATGGCATTTTCCGGCTGCGGTTGTTTGCAAAATCGTACGACTATGTTATGCTGTTACAATATTTTCACAAAAAATACACATCTTTGTTCAGTTTTGACCTATTTAATGCATAAGATTCCAGATATTTTTTTATTTAAAACAGGATGGAGTGTATTTAAAGTGTCAATCAAGTCCAATAGCATGTTATTGAGCTTTGTGTCTTAGCGCCACCAACCTGATACATTGTAGCATTAATTATTATTATTTATTTATTTATTTATTTATTTATTTATTTATTTATTTATTAGCAGACGCCCTTACCCAGGGCAACTTACAGTTGTATACAAAAAATACATATCAATAATTACAGTACAATTAAGAGCAAGATACAAAATACAGTGCTTTCAGTCCTAATAACAGCAATACAAAACACAGTACGTTTTGATATTGGGGCAGTCCAAGAGCAGATGAGTGGAGGTGAAATATAAAATACTACAGATTGGGTTAAGTGCAGGATTAAATACAGTAAACTAGGGAGCAGATAAGTGCAAGTTAAAGTGCATTAAAAGGTAGAGTACTACATTGTCCAGAAGGGAAGAGTTGAGTTTTACAGGTGTTGTCTGAAGAGGTGTGTCTTGAGGAGGCACCGGAAGGTGGTCAGGGACTGGGCAGTCCTGACATCCTTAGGAAGGTCATTCCAGCACTGCAGAGTAAGGGTGGAGAAGGAGCGGGAGTTCTGGATGAGCTGGAGCGGATGGGTGGCGGCCGCAGGGAGGCCGGCCAGGAGGGAGTTGCAGTAGTCTAGGCAGGAGAGTACCAGGGCCTGGACGAGGAGTAGTGTGGAGTAGTTGGTGAGGAAGTCGGATTCTTCGTATGTTGCTCAGGAAGAATCGGCAGGTGTGTGCTAGAGTGGTGATGTGCTGGGAGTAGGAGAGGCAGGGGTCCAGGGTTACTCCAAGGTTCTTGGCTGAGGAGGAGGGAGAGAGCGTGGTAGATTCCAGAGGAATGGAGATAGAAAGATCAGAGGAGGGGGAAGATGAGGAGAGGAAGAAAAGGAGGTCAGATTTAGAGAGGTTGAGTGAGGTGATGCGAGTGCATTCAGGAGGAGATAGCAGACAGACAGGTAGAGATACGGGAGGGCATGGTGGGGTCAGAGGGGGGGAAGGAGAGCAGGAAATCCTGCTGCAATATTTGAGCCAGGTTTTTTTATTGGAACTCCACAGGAGGGCATGTTGTTACTTGCGAATGGCTTCCACTGTGTTTGACATTACATTTAAAAGCCCTATATAGATCCCTTCACTAGTATCCAGATCCATATTATCCATATAACGGCATAACGTAAGGCATGCCCCAGTATGTTGCATTATATAGTTTTGTGCTCGTCCCGCCACTGTATTTTTTTCTTCTAGGAAGGTTTGGATTCTAAACAACAAAGGCATTTACAGACTGTTGGTATGATGTAGCACCCTTCATCTGCATCACTCTGTTTGCTGTTGTCTGCCTGCTCCTGCTGAAGAAGCCTCATCTCGTCTAATGTTTTGGCACATTGTCATGTTTTTTTTCTTCATTTTAAAACATTTTGAAGGTGCAGCCCTGTCCATATCAGAGTCCACATGTTTTCTTTGCTGGACAGAGAGGTCCTTTCTAGTTAGAATACCACCAAAGACTGTGTCTGCCTGCTTGAAAAAAAATATATAGAAGGTGAATGACAGGTCAAATTTGACAGCAGAAAGGGACCCACTGGCTATCACAGAGAGCATGGGCGCTGGAGACCAACCTGGTGACCTTTGTACCTTTAGAGATCCCAGTTAAAAACGTATTCAAAATAAAATTTTGAACTTCATCATAGTAATGAGCATAGTAAAAAAAAAAGGTATGGAGGCTTACAAGGGTAGAAAAAGTAATTTTAAAACCTTTGTTACCTTTTAAGCACCCGCAAATGCTACAGAATATTTTGTACTAAACTATTATAATGTAGCTCGCTACCCTATTAGCTAACACAGTGTCACAAGAACAAAAATAGTTTATGCAATTGCCCACAAATCTGAAAATAGTCGCTCCACCATCAAATAACTATTGCCTTCTCAGATCACTCAGAAGTTCATTTTCAAAACTCTAGAGCTGTTTGACATTACAAGTTATATAAAACACATATTTACTGCAGTTTTCACCTTACAATAGGAAACGGTTTCCCTTAGGTTGAAAAAGTGACCTCCAGTGAGAAATAATCCTGAGGTAATGGGCATTAGTGCCCACTTTCTGTCCCTTTTGTACCATTGGGGCAAAAGTTTTTCACTATAAGTCTCAACTCCAGTCAGTAAATCATTTGAAATCTATTCACACCCAATGGGACCAGCATTAGTCCCACATTATCCGCATTAGCCAGATATGTATTAGTTAGAAAGGGGATTTATGCCACTCATCACGTTTCCTCCGGTGTTACAGTTTGTTTTTTTTTACTTTCCCTTGCTGCTATTAAGGGTAAGAAATTAATCAAATCAACATGGTGCAGGTTTCTTTTAAACTTTTTTTTATTTTGGATGACTGGTAAGCTCATATTTTGATGTTAGCAGCTGAATTGGATTTCCACTCCATCCCATGCAGCTTGAAATCCTTTCATACATTTTTATATCTCTGACAGAACCAGAGCACCTCAGCTGGGCTTTAATGTCATGCTGTTCACATATTGACAACAAACCTTTTACCTCAGCTTCTCCCATACTGGAAAAAATTCTGCATTTATTATTATGTATGCACTATCCCCATGTGTCAGAGTCCTGCATCGGGTCGGGACCCGTAAAAGTGGATCGGGTTCGGGTTGGAATGTGAAATTTAGGTTTTCGGTTCTGGTGCCGGTCCAAAAAAATAATTTTTGGATCAGGCTTGGGGCTGAATCACCCAAAAGCAAGGGGTGATTAGGGAGGAGTCAGCTGACTAAGCAGTGTTGTCGCTCTTGATACGTCGCAAGATCCTTTTATCACGTCTGCTTGGTGATATAAAATGTCTGTGGACGAGCGCAGGGTTTATATCATGTAGTGGATAACAGTTCAAGAGGTAAATCAGAAGTGTGGAATTTTTTTGGAATCAGAGTGAATGAAAACAATGAACATGTGACTGGACTTGCTGCTTGTCATTATGTTTTTGTGTATGACAACCACAAAACAGTCAGAAACCTTTTCAACTGGTGGCACGGAAGGAATACACATGTATGTTATATTAAAGTAAGTAAAGATAGTTAATATGTTACCACTGGAGGAAAGCTAGCATGCTGTATAGCCTATTGTATAAACTCAATCTATGGAGAATGGTAGATAAATCTGTGTGTGAATTGTGAAATGCGATGATGCATCTGATTTGAAAGTGCATCTAAGAAGAAAAAATGATCATGTGCATTCCTATTGCACCTTGAGTCTGTAATTGTTGTACGACAGTGATGCATCAATTCTGGAATCGAAACAAGTTTGATTTGATCCGATTTGACGTGCGTTAAAATTGACATTGACCAATGAAAAATGACTGGGAAGACACGTGGATTCATGCAGTTCCCTGAACAAAATGGAAAATCTAATTGTGTCCCATATGGAACAAACATATATTTTTAATATATGGTAGAAATGTATGGTCCTTACACTTTTCATATATCGAAATTGGCCTCTTTTTTATATATTTAAAATATATGGGATATATTTTAAATATATTTTAATCCATATATTTATTTTATATGGATTACAGACGAATGAAAATATATGGTGCACCATATATTTTCAACATAGAAAATAAATATACGATGCTATGACAACTGTGTTGTGTAATATCATGGGTATTTATTTATTATTATGTTTTACTTAACAACATTATTGTAGATCTAGTAGAAACGTAATAATTAGCAAACAATTTAACTTCCATCAGCGTTTGCTGATCATTAAGTTTATACTACATTTAACTTTTTTTTTCTATTCAATGTTATATAAGAATTAACAACATAATTATATTTATTTTTTTATTGAAATACTGAAACTAGGTATATTTACTACAAAACCTCCACTGCACACCAGCGCTCTGAAGTATGATATTAACGCATCTAGTGTGCAATGGACTGACGCACGACTTTTTCGGAAGACAGATGCTAAATGATGGAACAGATCCAGTGTGCAATGGCCTTGAGAGTCAGTAGACGCAGGCAGTAGGTAAAGGACAAACACTTGCGAGTTCGTGTCAGACTGCAGGTCTTTTTAAAGCGGGTCGGTTTGCAGGTTCAGGTCGGGTCCAGTAGTAGAAGCGGGTCGTAAAAATCAGACCCACGCAGATAGCTGCCACGTGTATGCATACATTATTATTTGCCGCCCACAAAAACAGTTACAGTTGGGAGAGTTCTCTCGTTGAAATCGATCCCATTAGATACATAAAAAATAATTTAATTTTACTTTTTTTTCTAAATTTTTACTTGAAATTTCTTTGCATATATATTGTATATTCACAGTATGTTTTCTCTACTTTATGCATTATTTTGCACTGCAGATTATTTGCGAGAGGCTATGATACTACAATGGCCATATATATTTTGACAAATTTCTGATCTTATGAAAATGTGTGGTACAAAATAATATATTATTTAAGCTAGAAGATAATCAATAATTGGTCAAATTATTCACCTGCATTAAAGTAAACTAATGAATGACACTGGAATAATCAATATTCAGACCCAGCACTTTGCCAGATGTCATGGTAATTGCAGACTACAAATAGCAGTGGTTTAGCAAAATACAGAAGCAATTACTGTGATTTATGTCATTTCCTCTTGGAAAAGCTCATTTCATTGCTGTAGTATAGCACTTTGTGTACTGTACCTAAATACTCAGAGATGTAACATTAATCCATTTATATAAAAGTCTTAAATATTAATAAACACTTATACTAACTTTATAGAATTGCATATATTTTAATATGCAATTAACCTTGGAATAATGTAAATGTTTTGCTCTTGGAATAGAGTATCTAAGACCATTTGAATGTTATTAAAATACAGTGTTTAGACATTTGCTGTAAAAATAATGTAACAACATTTTAATGAAAAACAAAAGGACAAAAGGTCTTCTTGTAATTGTGGGTTATAAATTGAGTGTATTCTTTGCATAGTGATAGTGGAGGTTTTGTGTTGTTCCCTAAGGCAGCACGGATGGAAACTGAAGTATCTTGGTAAAGCATGGTCTCCTGGTAGGACATGTTTGCAGATTGCCTTTATGATGCAAGCAACATCCAACATTCTTCCATCTCCAGTTACTGTTCATGTTATCCGTGGCACTTACAGTCATTCTAATAATATTGCCCCACTTCCCAAAGGATCTTTCAAGAGGTTAACAAGGTTACTCATCATATAAATTACTAGCTAGTGCCGACTCAATTTGCCCTTTTGCCTTACTGTTATGTAGTACATATTTCGGAGCAATATGTGTTTTATTTCGTCACCATAAAACTTACTGGGAAGGTGGCACAGAGCACTCATCTCTCAGAATAGTAATTAACATTATTTTCTTGGGACAAACTTTTCTCGGGTGAAAAGTAAAAGTTTAGGGTTTTTTTAGCTTAAGATATTTTCTTGCTGAATTATTAAAACTTCATTTTTTTTAAACTGAGCATTAATGGGTGTGGAAGTATAACAAAATAGTGCTCACCTCATTTTGTGTAATATTCCCCTTAAGTTCTTTGAGCATTGTTTTTAGGCTTGTTGATGCAACTTTAGAATAAAAATGATTAAGCAAATACCCCCAACAAATGTAAACAAATGCTCTGGATTATCCCGGTGGTTTCATATCTGGTGTTCTGATGTAATTACTTTATGCTGTTGTGGGTTGCGTGTATTACCTAACACATTATTTTTAGTGTCTCTAATTACTGCGTATTTACATTATACCTAATTAGAATGTGGTTAAGGTTAGGGTTATATATAGGGCTTCTGGTTTTCCGCCGATTTTTCTACTCTCCTTTAATAATTCAATTGATACCTGTTAAGCCATTCGTGTATCTCAACCACAACTGAAAAAAGTTTTAATAGTAAAATTGATTTAATTTACGGGTTTTGTCTGTGAAACAATGAAGTTGGCTTTTAAATTGGCCAAGCCTTCATTTTTGATTAACAAGCAGAACGTACAAATGGGATCGCCACATGTTAATAAGCGACTAATCTTTATTAAAACGATAATGAAAAATAAAGTATTTTATGCTGGACACATTTTATTACAATCATTCTGCATGACTGTATTTACATTAATAAAGAGGAGTCGCTTCTGCTTTGAAATGAAAAAGTAATTAAAAAAACGTACCATTTAAAAGCCCATTTAGTTGTTTCATAAAAAAAGCCCTGTACACTAAATCAATTTTACTGTTAACACATTTCCCAGTTGTGATTGAGATACACAAAAGGCATAACAGGTCAATCAATTGAATTTTCAAAGGACAGTAGTGAAGTTGGCGGAAAATACCGAAAATCAGAAACCATAGTTATATATTACATTGGAGCTATGCATAATAACATTGTAATTGTGTAACTAACTACTATGTAACTACACAGTAATTAGAGGCAAGTAATGTACACTGTTACAGTGGATTGTTATAAAATTTGTCATCTTGTACATTTTTGCAGGAGGACCGCAAAACTGGGAGGTTCTGTCTGCCAAAACCACACACAATGATTTCTGTTAGAAGAAGAGACACCCTACACATATTTACTTATTATAAATCACAAAAACGTAGACTATAAATCACAAAAACAACTAATATTAGACATAAAAAGAATTGTGTTGCATTTTTATGCACGTTATGACGTCTGTATTAAAGATACCTTTTCTTGCAGTCACCTGTTAATGTTGATAAAGTGTACAATCAGCAATAAAAACACCCAGTTGACAAGTGCATAATATCAGGTACTTGTTTGCTAAAGTGGTTCTGGGCAGGTTTCACTGATTTTCACCAATTTACTCTGCAACAGCATTTTATGAGATGTGTATTAAGATCATAATATACATATTGGAAACCCAAAGCAATTTATTTCAGTGATGCAGTTTGTATCCAGGGATAATTTACTTTTGACAATTCAAACTGATATGCTGCTCCCTATTAATTTTTCCTGTGGATATAACTATATATATATATGAGATAAGAAAACAAACCAGGACAGTGTTAACTTATACAGTAAAAAAAAAAAAAAATTGTATTTAGGTGTGGCTTTAACTGGCCAGTTTTCAAAGGATGTGTATTGTGTATTCAGTTGTGTATTGTGTATTCAGTTGTGTTATAAGTTTGAATACGGTTTCGTTAAAAAAAAAAATTCTCACCTCTAATTTTCTTCAAATAAAATAAAAATAAAATGTATGAACTTTTTAAATTCTCGTGTGAAAATCCTACACAGGGGGTATACACAGAACATTCTTCACAGTGTGAGTGTTCATGCTTTGTATGGGTGTGCAATAATGCATATGTATTTATTCTAAGCTGACATGGCCAAAAATAAATCTGACGTACACCAACGGTTTTGGGCACCGTGGACATGACCTTACCTGGTGACCATTTAGTTAAATTATTAATATAGGCTGTGAATAAGAAGAATTGCACAACAGATAAAAAAACAGACTGTCCTTGGTAAAGATAACAATTAATAATATTTTAGATGGTATTGGCATTTGTTAACAACTACAAAAATAGGGTGCTAAAAATAAAGTTGAATAAAGTTTCATAGCACTGCAAAGGAGTAACATCTTTGTTGTTATTTTGTAATGATTTTTGTAATCCTGAAGATAATGTAAAAATGGGCACTAATTTATAATGAATTCAAGTGAAAAACACCATGGGAATAACATGCCATCTTTTAGAATTGATGGGAATTAGCAGCCATTATGTTAAAGTGTAACCATTAAGTTAAAAGAGTTTTTGTTTTATGGTAGTCAAAAAAGACACAACAATATAGGTTGTGATTATAGGTCACTTTGAAGGCAATAGAAACTACATTTGGTCATGTGTTTTAGCTAATAGGGAAAAGGGTCTCAATGACATTAGATAGTGCTTGAGCTTGTCTTATATACAGACGTGCTCAAATTTGTTGGTACCCTTACAGCTCATTGAAATAATGCTTCATTCCTCCTGAAAAGTGATGAAATTAAAAGCTATTTTATCATGTATACTTGCATGCCTTTGGTATGTCATAGAATAAAGCAAAGAAGCTGTGAAAAGAAGAGATGAATTATTGCTTATTCTACAAAGATATTCTAAAATGGCCTGGACACATTTGTTGGTACCCCTTAGAAAAGATAATAAATAACTGGATTATAGTGATATTTCAAACTAATTAGTTTCTTTAATTAGTATCACACATGTCTCCAATCTTGTAATCAGTCATTCAGCCTATTTAAATGGAGAAAAGTAGTCACTGTGCTGTTTGGTATCATTGTGTGCACCACACTGAACACTGACCAGAGAAAGCAAAGGAGAGAGTTGTCTGAGGAGATCAGAAAGAAACTAATAGACAAGCATGGTAAAGGTAAAGGCTACAAGACCATCTCCAAGCAGCTTGATGTTCCTGTGACAACAGTTGCAAATATTATTAAGAAGTTTAAGGTCCATGGAACTGTAGCCAACCTCCCTGGGCGCGGCCGCAAGAGGAAAATCGACCCCAGATTGAACAGAAGGATAGTGCGAATGGTAGAAAAAGAACCAAGGATAACTGCCAAAGAGATACAAGCTGAACTCCAAGGTGAAGGTACGTTAGTTTCTGATCGCACCATCCGTCGCTTTTTGAGTGAAAGTGGGCTCCATGGAAGAAGACCCAGGAGGACTCCACTTTTGAAAGAAAAACATAAAAAAGCCAGACTGGAATTTGCTAAAATGCATATTGACAAGCCACAATCCTTCTGGGAGAATGTCCTTTGGACAGATGAGTCAAAACTGGAGCTTTTTGGCAAGTCACATCAGCTCTACGTTCACAGATGAAAAAATGAAGCTTTCAAAGAAAAGAACACCATACCTACAGTGAAACATGGAGGAGGCTCGGTTATGTTTTGGGGCTGCTTTGCTGCGCCTGGCACAGGGTGCCTTGAATCTGTGCAGGGCACAATGAAATCTCAAGACTATCAAGGCATTCTGGAGCGAAACGTCCTGCCCAGTGTCAGAAAGCTCTGTCTCAGTCGCAGGTCATGGGTCCTCCAACAGGATAATGACCCAAAACACACAGCTAAAAGCACCCAAGAATGGATAAGAACAAAACATTGGACTTTTCTGAAGTGGCCTTCTATGAGTCCTGATCTGAATCCTATCGAACATCTATGGAAAGAGCTGAAACTTGCAGTCTGGAGAAGGCACCCATCAAACCTGAGACAGCTGGAGCAGTTTGCTCAGGAAGAGTGGGCCAAACTACCTGTTAACAGGTGCAGAAGTCTCATTGAGAGCTACAGAAAACGTTTGATTGCAGTGATTGCCTCTAAAGGTTGTGCAACAAAATATTAGGTTAGCGGTCCCATCATTTTGGTACATGCCATTTTCATTTGTTTTCTTATTTACAATATTATGTTGAATAAAAAATCAAAAGCAAAGTCTGATTTCTATTAAATATGGAATAAACAATGGTGGATGCCAATTACTTTTGTCAGTTTCAAGTTATTTCAAAGAAAATTGTGCATTCTTCGTTTTTTGTGGAGGGGTACCAACAAATTTGAGCACGTCTGTATAAGGTAATAATAAGCACATGAAATAAAGCTTTGGATCAGTATTAATTTGCACTGGAAACAACACTGCTGTAAATTGTATTGTATTGAGGAAGCCATGGAACCAAATTACACTATGGAGCATTACTATAGTACAGTATGTGTCACAATTAGAATGAAACATAATTTAGAGGCTGTAGAGGCTGTGAAGTGAAAAAAGACCTGAATGTCCCAGAGCCTGCATCTGAGAGTGAAATCAACAGTGATGATAAGCAACCTGCAAGTATATGATGAGCTCAGCAGCCAAATGGGGCAACGTTTAGGAAGCTGTGTGCATATCCAAGAAAAAAACAAAAACATGTCATTTCTGTTTTATTTTCACTTTGATACCTTTATTGTATGCCAGCAGCAAATGACATAGCCTACCATTCCAATCTGCTTTTTGATAATACGTTATTAATCCTCAAAATGCCCTGAGCTAATCAGTATATTCCATTCACTCAAATTCTAAAGGTGAATGCAGATTTAAAGTGGCTTATTACCACTAGAGCAATTTAATACAACATGCACAAAAATAGTGGTGTGGACCCCCCCCCTCCCCCGTGATCAGATTACAGTAAGCAAGTCTTTTTTATGCATATATGTTACCAACACTGAAGTACTTGATAGAGACTTTCACTATTATTTATTACATATTCTGCCATGGATTTGATTTTAAAGTTATGTATGGCCTATACAAAATGCAAAGCTATAATTTCTTATGCACTCTGAAAACACAGGTGATTAATCTTCATTTTAAATACACTCAGAAATATTAGAATAGCAGTTCAACTGCATCCATGAGGAGCTTAAAATGAGCTTTGGGCTTTTTACTGCTGGTTTTCTTTTGAGAGAAGTGCGTTCCCAGAATTTCACATGATTATAATGGTTCTGCAGTGAGTAAGCTTTGATTCAGTTAGAGGTTGTATTGGTATTCAAATTAGCCATGTGCATCTCTGAGTGCTGTCAGTTAAACTGACAGTTGCACACCTCACTAGATTTATTTATTACTGTTTATTCTTTAAGTGCTTTAGTAATTTGTAATTTAAAGAATGTAGTTTTTGTTTTTTTTATACTCCAGAACATTAAATTGCCCCACACTGAAGGAGGTGGCTAATTGAAATTTGGGGAATGAGTTCTTGTGATGGTCAGTGCAAACACCTGGACTGAGATGTTCCAAACACAAAGTGAGGTTCTTAAAAAGGGTTGCACAGCAGCATATGCTTACAGTCTTAAGAGCAGTAAAACTAAACTGCTGTATTACAGAGCATATGCCAATGTTCCTCACAAAACTGCCAGCTGTCATAAATTCTTCAAAGAGTATAAAATCTACTCTAAATTCTATTATAAGATCTTGGGCCATCCAAAGATAACATTTAAATACACATTTGGCCAATGTCTAAAAATCAGCAGATGGTATCATGTCCATAACAATGTATTTCATTAATCTGCAGTTTAGTTGTTTGCATGTTGTTTTTTTAAATAAGTAGTACAGAAAATAAAACTTGTTTTTTCACCATAAACTAGAATGCTATTGCAGGTTTAATTAAGCTTGAGGGGAAATTGACTTGTGGCCATTGATCATGGCAATATACACTTGGCAATTGCCTGATAATCTGCACAAATACCTGCAATTGGACTAAAAAAAATGTGGCAGCCTCAAGCGAGGGTACATGTTTTATAAAAACAGGCTGCAAATACATCCTGATACATAGATTTTCTGGACTGCCATGAAAATGTGTTAACTAATAAGAGTTAACTGAAATTTAAACTTGTATGGAGCATCCAGGCAAATCGTGACCTTAGTGTCTCTCATTCTTTCTTTCAAATCAAATTATTTCATTTAAATAAAGTCATGCTTAGTAGCTAATATCAGACATGACACATGACTTAAAAAAAAAAAATACACTTCCCAGAGCTGAGTTTGAACACAGTGCTGTCATTTTAACATATTTTATTCATGTGTTTACTTTTGTTGGAAAATAATTTGGGTTCTTAATTGATTTCTCCTAGGCTGATCATCACTTTTTATTTATAGCATAAACAATCAAGCTATGTAGGTCAATTAGTTTAATAAAGCCACTCTGGTATGCATGATTTAATAACCAACTGCTCAGAATTCCTTATTGCAGTGATTCCATATCTTGACAGGAACTGACAGCTTATATAAGGAGCTGTGAAATAACGTTTATATTGACAGGAAAACGTCAAAAGTTCAACAGTGCAACTGTTAAGTGAAGCATCTCTCTTAATTGCTCAGCTCTATCTCTCTGAGGAAGGCAGATTCATAGACTTCCTTAGAACTCTGAATGATGTTATTAAAAAAAGTTAATCTGTCAATTTGAGGGTTCTGAGTATCATTACTCAAATAATAATAATAATAATAATAATAATAATAATAATAATAATAATAATAATAATAATAATAATAATAATAATAATAATAATAATAATAATAGCCTGTACATAATTATTGTTTGCTAGCTGGTCTGGTGCTTCTTGTTTACATGTGTGGTGTACACGCGTTTTGCCCGCTGCATGCCACAACACATCACAATGAAACTCCATTTAACTGGGCCACATCAAGTTTCTACTGTGTTTATTCTCAATATTGGTACATCACCTGCTTTAAAAAATCATACCTGAGACACCTCTTGGGATTCCCTTGAAATTCCAGTAAAACGTTAACAGCACAACAGGCCATGTATCATAGCCACTTAACAGCACCTTTTTCATCATTGGAATTTTTAACTTGAATATTAACAATAAAACAGTATATTATAGTGTTATAAGACTACAAGCCTCTGTATAGGGTTATATCAATACGTGTAGAGCATAAACAGACCTCAGCCTTTCAACCTCAGTCCGTTCACGTCTTATCATGCCAATACTCCCTCACAGACAGACGTTTGGCATCATACAATATGTTTTTTGTTTATTTTGTAAATCATATTACAACATATATTAAACAAAGTGAAGTACTTTTCTTAGAATTAATATACTGTATACTGTATGTTACGCAAAAAGTCAGAATCTGGACAATCTTAAGTTTTACCAGTAAATGTCAACCTGTACCAAATAAGGTGGAAAATGTCTAGAATTATTAAGAAATAAATTGCTTTTTTGGACATTTACTGGTTATTTCTTATGATTTACCAAAGCATATTGGTAAATGTCTGACACTATGAAGAAATAGATTGCTTTTCAAGTATTTACCGGTTAATCTTATGATTTACCAAAATGTATTGTTAAATGTCTGAAACTATGAAGACATAGATTGCTTTTCAGACAATCACACTTTGCTTATGACAAAAAGCCCCACAAAGACAGGCAGTGAATAGATATATTTACTTACTGCAGCATTGTATGGCACTTGGATTTACAAAGGACTTCTGAAGCCTTACAATGGGCAAAAGTGAGACATTCGGTCATTAGCCTAAGCTACTTGATTATTCTTGAAATTGAACAGTAAATTTCTGAAGTAAAGCGTTATCATGTTTATTTCGGATGTTTACCGTTTTGCTTGGTAAATGTTGACATTCACCAGTAAATCATAAGAATTGCCAATATTCTGACTTTTACCGTAACAGATATACAAAATTGAAAAAACGCTAAATGGCTGTAACCGTACAGTTTTCAAGTGATCTCAAATACACACCTGCAGTGCATGGAGAAATGTGACCTTTTTAAATACACATCTGTAGCTACTACGGATGGCTACTGCAGTTTGTTGTCAGAAAAGCAACACATTAAAAACATATGGAAACTGTATGCACAACACGTGTCCTGTATTTAGGTAGTACCTCTAGAGTGCATTAATATTAAACATGCACATTCCAGGTAGTTAAAGGTTAAATAAATAGAAATGATAACTATTATAGTCTTGGCAATCCCCATTGCACCTCGATAGTTGCAGAATATATTTTTTGGGGGGAAACTAGCAAATACCATTCTGCCTTAGTAGTAAACAGATATTTAAGGTTGCACTTTTCATGTAAAAATATGTAAGTATTTTTTACATTAATTGAACCCTTTTGGTGTTTTTCAATGCATTTAAAATCTGCAGGAAATAGAGTTTCAGTAACCATGGCAACATAAAAAGAATACAGGAGGACTCTATGCCTGGGCCTAATGTGAAGGTTAGTTCATTCAAGTTCTCCAAATAAATTGCAGCAAATCTGAAACTCTCAGGATAAGCAATCACTTGTGGTAAAAGCTGACCAGACTTTTTTTAGGTAGAACTCGCTTACCATTAAATTGACAAGATCGTGATCAAGAGATAAAAAAAAAAAAAGATTTTTCCAAAACTGGTTTTGTTATAGCCCACCAAAATCCAACTGTAGTTAAATATTTCCGAACCCTGATAATCATGATTGATTACAGTTTTATTTTGATTTATATTTGAATGACTATGGTACATTGTGAATGTTCATTATCATAAATGAGAGAACTGAATGCTGTGGGGATATTAATGTAGCCTGCCAAATATAACAGTTAACGATATCAGTTCAGCAATCCCAGAGATCCTGAATAACAGTACATCTTCTGTTTGATATCATAACAATAATTTATGGTTTTCCATTACTAAAACATGTCTTGTAGAATGATCAAAATGAATGAGTAGAAAATATTTTATCAAGCAAATTCATCAATTACTCTACCTGTACACAATAAATTAAGGAAAATAACTGACACTCACCAAAATCATATGAAGAACGGGCAAGTAGCGTCACATGTCATTTGATGTATTTCTTCTGTCTTTCCCCTGTCTTTTTAAGATCTTTGAGTGATTCTGGTTTGCCAGGTGAAAACAGCAGATTGGAGCTTTTCAAATTGGAAGACAACAGGTGTAAAACATGTGACTAGAATATAATAGAAAATGATATTCTGGATAAGCTGATTTTCAATATTACCCTATCCACTTACAATGCATGATGCCAGTGCAAGTGTCAAAAAATATCCTTTAAAACAAATTACATTATAATCTACATAGAATAAACTCATTTCCAGTAGGTAGTTTTACCTCAGTTGTTTTAAAGTGGAATAAAAACTGCTGAAGAGCTGTTGAAATTATACACTGGCAGAGGGGGTCCTGGTCTGAATTTTATTGTAAATTAATAATGTGCAAAAGTTAAATCAATACTAATAAAGTCTCCTTAGTTAAAAGTAATATAGACACATATTCTCATCAAACGGAAATAACTCCTATGGAAGTGTTCCTGTGATGTTCAGAAAGTTGTTTCACTTTGCAAAGTCAAGTGCTGGAGGACATTTAAAAGAACTCTCAAGATTACCTTAAAGAGGAAAAAAAGTACAAATATTTGTGAGCAAAGGTGTTGTTATCATAATCCGCACAAACTCAACAAGCACCCCCGGTCATTAAGCAGAGATCTATGTAAAGCCAGCATTTTTGCCACAGTATCAAAGGCAGCTTGGTGAATACAGAGTTTCCTACTTACATTATATTCATACAAATGAGCAGAAGTGCCCCCAGCAATAATTGTGCAGCTATGCAAATAGAATACAGATTTACTGCTCCATTGAGGTACTTTATATGGTTTTATATCTTTCCATTCCATTACAGCATTTTAAATATTGTTATCCTTCAGTTAATTAGAAATTAAACAGTTATCAGTTAAAGAACAATCTTCAACTCAAAATGGCTTTGTATGTAATACCAACAAGAATGAAAAAAAATTACATATAACACATACTTGAAAGAACATATATGTAACATGTTTGGTTGAAAAATAGAATCTATTACAACATCATTAACAGAAATAGTATAGTTTCGCCCAACGCTTCAACATCGATGCTGGGCAAATCTGGTTCGCCCATGACATTAATTTGTCAAAAGTCAAAAGAAAGTAAACAATTGTTATGCGTTTTGTTTTGGGTGGAGGAATTATTTTGTGCTTGCGATTTGTTTTGTGAAACCTTTTTAGTATTGCTCTGTGAACGCTGTTTTTGTCAATTCCTTTGATTTATTTTTGGATTTATAATAAATATGCGCTCCAGCGCTTCAGTTCACAGTTCCTGTGTTTGTGTTTCATTCACAGTACCTGTGTTTGTGGGGACATCACCAACAAGCCTTCCTGTCGCACCTTCCTTAGATGAAGCATCCTCTTAGTAATATGGTTCTGTAATTTGGAACATATATATTGTCATGTTCGTGTCTTCTGAAGGTAAAACTCAGGAGGGAACAGTACCCCTAGTGGTTAATTTTCATGCACTGGGCCCGAGTGAAATGAATACACTGAATCCACTAAACATTATGAGAGACAAACACAGACACAATACTTGTATTTAAGATAAGTCTCCTTTCGAGAGACTATATTTAGTGAAGCACAACAATGATAATATTACAACGTTTTCTAATTAGGAGTATTACTGCCACAATAATACAAGTGTTTCATGACTTGTTTGACAATGTTTTATCACGTTTTAAAAATATCATACAAGTATTAAAGAACAATCAAATGAGAAACAATTAAAACCAGTTACTGCTTTCAGTCAGGCATACTAATCTAACTCAACCACCTTACATCATGCATGAATTAATTCTACTCATATTTAAGACATCTATAGTTCAGGCAGTGAATATATGTTTACCCTCCTCTTTGAGGTGCAATTGATTCAGAGCGGCTTGGTGATGTCAATCAATAGGTAAATGCTTTTCAGGCAGAGTCTCAAATCAGGATTGCACTACAGGGGCTGGGTTCAAATTCTCACAAGCTCAGTTGAGGATCGGAGGTCGGAAAAAGAACGCTTTGGTATCGTTTGATTAAAGTTTTTATGTCCAATTTTTCAGTTGCCTACCCGCCTTTCAAGACATCACCACAACCCCCCTGCTCGTGCAGTATGTGATTACAATGTGTCTGCTAGCTATCAAGCTTACCTACATGTTTAAATTCACACTACAAAATATTTAATATGTTTAAGCAAAATGCACATACTACTCTAAGTAAATATAATTATAATGCATTAGTTTAAGTAAATATAAATCATAAGCTTATCACATTTAATTAATAAGTTTAGTATGTTAGTTATACATCTTGTCATAACACCTTCACAGAAAATAGACTTCAGCCTACTTCCTCAAAAATCCACCTCTAGTGAGCAATACTGCAAGACCAAACTACACACTGACCTTTTGACTGATAAAAAATACACTGTCTAGATGGCCGTTACTGGCTATAAGTTTGTATTTCAGAGAAAATGGTTAGTTAGAAAAATAACTAGCTCTTGCCTCGTTTATAAATACTTGAGGTGTTGCTGCTTCGCTGAAAAGGTATTAAAAGAAAAGACAACTATAATTCATCTTTTAGAGAAAACTGGTGCTAGTGACCAGAAAGCAGAGGTTTATTTTTTAATTATAGAAAATGCAGTATGCAACTATACTTTATGATAAAAACTATTTAGCAGCAAGCAAGCAAGCTCTTCTCTTCAGGTCAAGAGGGACCTCATCTTTTTCTGTTCTCCTCTTCTCCCTCAAACAGCAAGGCTGGTCCCAGGCATCCAGTATCTTGCATCACAGGTATGGTGATCTCTCTTTGGTCGGCACCTGTAATGTACTGCAACTCCCTCAGTAAGCTCCATACTCTGCAGACATACCATGCTTCCCATAGCTCCCCAGTCTACTGACTGTTTACACTTAAGGCAGGTTGCTCTTATTATTTCCTTTCCATTGAAATTAACCACTGGCTGTCCTGAACTAACCTCAGTATAAACACAACATATTCCAGGGGAGCAAACTGTAAAAACTCTCGTTTTAAATGGGCACTGTCTTTGCTAGCACTTGTCACAACAAAAATCTGGGTGTCTTGGAGAAGCTTGTTTATTCTTGGAATCTATCACTCTCAAACCAAATCTTGCGGAATCCCCTGCAGGACAGTTATGGAAAGTCCCGTACTTATCTATCTCACTCTGCTCACATGAATACACTAATCTGGGCTCACCATGGAATGTCTCTAATATAATATGGACTTGCCTCCATGTCTGCCACTTTCCTCTCCTCTGTGCTGTAGTCACAGTGGGTATTTGCAACAACTGATTAGACAAGGAGCCTACCTGAACACCAGTATTTATTTTATGTATTCTCCACAACGTGCCAGGCTCAAGGGTTTTGATTAATTCCGTGACAATATAATGTTCTGAAGGATAAGGGCCCTTGTTCATAGAGCTTTAACTTATGACATATTTCAAGAATTTTTATGAATAAAATAAAGAACCCAACAACAGTGTAGAACACTTTAGAGGCTGAAAGACTCTATACCAGGCAAATGTGTGATGCAGAGGTTTTGCCAGTAGGTATATTCAAAGCACAATCCAGCAGTAGACCAAGGAGCTGTTGGAAGAGAGAAAGAACCAACAACAAGAGCAACACATATGCCAGTGACATTACTCCCCTGCCATGGCTGTATACAAAATTAGAACTATCAGTAACATGGAACAAATAGATCACCGCATCTACTGTATGCACATGTAAAAATGTAGGTTTAACACACATACAAACAGATGGACCGGGCTCTTCCATACAGTATAACCTCAATGCTCAATGCCTTGTAATTTATTCAATTCTTCACAACTGAATAAGCGCTTCTCTAAATATATTTAAAACTTTAGTGTGAGATATGGGTGGACAGAAAGGCACAGTTCCCAAACCTAACCCCCCCCCCCCCAAAAAAAAAACAAAAAAAAAACTTTAAAGTATTACTGTAGTCACTTTATTGCAGTAATAAAACATTTAATCAATAACTCTTTACAAGTTATTTTTTACATGACATTTCTCCATCTATCCGTATATGTTAGAAATTTCATTAAAAAAATAATTTTCCTATTTCACTCTCTGCTTTTTTCAAAGGCTTACATTGGTATGAGAGCTCAATTAATCTGGTTCACTGCTATCCAACAGACATTGCAGGTGACTAATGCAGTTCTTTAAATGGAAGCATTTATTTTTTATTAAATTCCGCAAATGAAGAAATCTTTAAAATTAGAAAACCGAGAACTGTAAACCAGAATAGACTCATCATCTACAGTACATGTCTTCTTCCCTTCTGTCTCAACAAGAAAAGCATTTATTTTCTAAGAAACCTTTAATGTCTTGGCTGGCTAGAGAGGTGCAAGAGTCTAGAGAATTTTTCATTTCTGTAAGCCCCAGTCCTTGACACTGCCATGAACCTTTTTTCTCATTCTCCCTTTCTGGGAAAAGACAGAAAGACTTGACTGTACTGTATGCTATAGTAAAAAAAAAAGTGATCATCTGGAGTGCCTACAGCACTGTCCCTCAGCTATGGCCATTGGGAAACCCTAACCAGAATTGACTTCATTATGCATTTTCCATGAGCTGTCACAAAGTAAAAGCTCTTTGGCTACCAAATCTGCTCATGGTTTGCTAACCCTATGAGGAAAATAATGGTATGCGTGTGTGTGTTGGTCACAAGATGGAGAATGAACACCAATTGCTACAAAAGGTTAACTGCTTTTCCACACAAACATACATATCATACACATGTATATTACACATATATGTAGGTAGTTTTCTCTGTAATTTGAGTCACTATAGAATAAAGATAAAGATCAAGCACCATCTTCTGAACAGTTTTTATTAATATCACAGTAACTATGCAATTCATGGTGCTGGTTGTGATGACTCTATTGATTTGATTTAATCTTCAAACTCAAACGGTATTCTAATCACTGAATAAAAACAATCACTCTCATAAATGTATGGTAATTTGACACAATTTACTCTTTCAGATCACAATTTATTAATACAATGCATATTGTTTATTGCATATTTCAACACATCTCACAAACCACATAGGATATTTTATGTACAGTTCTGCATCTTTAAGGCACAAACCCAAGACATAAAGCTTCCACATACAACATACAACTCCATCTCATAGATTAATTGTTGAGCTCTGACTCCAAAAGCAATTTTTACCATAATATACATTTCTGTGCTTGGTCCAACAGGCATATGCTTTCCTGTTCTCTCTTGCATAACTTTGTTGTCTGCATTGATCACCCACAGCCATTTTCAAGCAATCTGCACAATTGTGAACAACCATCAGAACAGGGTTGGCACAAATACATATGGCGTGGAACCAAATAACACACACACACACACACACACACACTCACTCACAAATATCAGTGTCTAAGCTGTCTGAGCATGTCTCATTCGCTGGACAGTTTAAAGTGGGCCAGCTTCAACATACCGGGGGGGGGGGGGGGGGGGGGGTGTTGGGCCTGTGAGGAGTGGAGCCAAGGAGAACATTGTGGGTAAATAAGCTCTGACAACCCAAAGCAACCTAATTTTTGCTTTTGTTGCAGTCGTTATCTCTGAAGTCATTATCATGACTGAGCTATAATATAAATGCATACATTGCTAATGTAGCTGATCCTGTATATTTGTGCTGTATTCTCGTGAGTGTTCTTGAGAAAATAACTTAATCAACACATGCTAAGTTATGCCACACAAGAAACAAAAAGACAGCATTTGTTTTACAATGGAATTAATGATATTACCTGATTAAACCAAAATTAAATCTACAGAAGAATAAAACATGCTAATAAGCTTTGGGTAAAACTATTATACATCCCATACATTCTAATGATCAGTTTTCAAAACATTTATCACACTGCAGTAATTGTCCACTAATACTGCCAAAAGCTTAGGGTACAATTTCAGTAAATCTTTGAGCACTAAGGAGTTACACTGCTTTAGGATAATTAAATAAACGGGATCCATACTGGAAAAAAAGGAAAACTGCCCTAGATATGCACATTAGTATATGAGCTCAATTTGCTGCTATGTTTTTGCTATGTGTATTTTTTTTGTACTGTAGTTATTTTTGCCTAGACCTGTATACAGGTCAGCAGTGTTGAAATAGTTAAAACAAAATGATTTGCCTTTGGCCATTGATGCAAACTGTGCTCTGTACATTCATGCTGTCTGATTGGAAAAACAAAAAATGTCCAAAGTTCTTTGCTTCTGCTGTCACTTAAAAAAAAGGTATTACTAGAATAGCTTTGCATGATTTGCCTACATAATTAAAAAACACTTTTAAAACTGTTTCAGTTAAGTAAGTACAGTGCATTACACACACATTGGTTACAAAGCTGCTGATTTAAAGAAAATGTAAATTAATATATAAAAAACACTAAACTCTTAAAAGTAAACTCATTTCTAGGAATTATTACAATTATGTCCCATTCATTTATTTATCTACATCCCAAAGACGTCACTTTCTAGATGCCCGCGCACTGAACAGTAATTCGTTAGTTACTATGACGAAGTTTGAACTTTTTTTTTTTTTTTAATTAGTAGTCGCCAATTATTATTTTTTTTTTTGTAGTTTTCTCCCCAATTTAATAGTGTCCAATTATTTATGTTTTGCTCAGCTCACCGCTACCACCCCCCGCGCTGACTCTGGAGCGGCGAAGACGAACACACGCTGTCCTCTGAAGGTTTTTTTCACACTGCAGACTCAGCATGCAGCCACCCAGAGCTACAGCGTCGGAGGACAACGCAGGTCTGGGCAGCTTACAGGTGCCCGGCCAGACTACAGGGGTTGTTGGTGCGCGGTGAGCCGAGAACACCCTGGCCGACCTTACCCTCCCTCCCCCCAGGCGGCACTTGGCCAATTGTGCGCCGCCCCCTGGGAGCTCCCGTCCACGGTCGGCAAAGGAATAGCCTGGACTCAAACCGACGACGTCAAGACTAAAGGGCGCATCCTGCACTCTACGCGAGTACTTTTACTGGATGCTAAGTTTGAACTTTTACAACTGTTAGAAATTAGAAATTACTAGACAGAGAAAATAAGGCTGGTCTCTCTCTCTCTCTCTCACCCTGTTATTATAACTAACAATAAATCTGTGTGCAGTGACAGTGCAGATTAGGCAAAAACAAGTTGATTATACTATTGTCACCTGGGTTGTGCCAGCTGCTTACACAATCCACGCAATGGCGTTAAAAAAAAAAAAAGGTTTGTGTGGGCAGAACCTCCCCGGCAGTCTTTAAAGTACATAAACCCTTGTGGCACTTCAGCTTCAGTTTAAAATGGATTTTTCACATCAACAGAAATTATTCCTATTGAATATAAGCATTATACTGCCATCAGCAGTGCCTACATTTTTAGCAAAAACACAGCATGCATCTAAATTGAAACTAGGAATCCAAGTGCATTAAGCTGGTGCACTTTTATTTAACTGCGTGAAACTGGCAATTTTGTCCAAACATCTAAAACGAATGTACCATTAAACCCTGAGGCTATGTGAAACATTTACTAATTTAGTATATTATTAATCTATAAAAATGCTGAAACTGAACTGCTCACAAGAATTAAATATATTCAATATTCCTGTCTTTCTCAAGTAAGTTTTTCATTTATATCCAAACTATTGTTCTCTTGATTGAAAACCATTATATTCCTTGGCCTAGTGTGCTACAGATGTAAAAAAAAAAAAGAAGAAAAAACAATAAAGCAGACAAATAGGGTTGACTGCAATTTTAATAATTGTTTACAGGTATTCTGTTTCTGCGATGAAAAGATGGGCTGAATGGATATTTGTTTTTTTGTTTGTTTCTTACTGTGTATTTGTTGTATATAAGAATTGGCCAGCACATGTGTGTAGTTTGTATGCATAATGTGGTAATGTTTTTAGAAGCACCTTGTAAGGTTTCTGCCGGAGTAACGTTGTAGGAAAGTGTACTTAACTGAATACACAGAAGTCCAAACATTTTGTATTATTCTGAAATTATGATGTGGGGCACTCTGAATTTCTGTTAATTTATGTTGAATAATTTAAAGTGGGAGGCCAAAAGGATTTATTATGTTCCCTCACCATAGATATCCCAACAGTACTGTGTATATATATATATATATATATATATATATATATATATATATATATATATATACATACACACACACACTAACCATACTTAGGCCAGAAGCATTTGTTTGTGTTGGCCATTTGTGACTCAGTTCTGCTACATTTAGTACATTTCCAAATTACATTAAAATAGAAAGCCGCTCAGCAGGGTGAAAACAATAGCAATGCACTATCAGATAAAGCTGTATATGGTATTGGGATGATATTGCAAAGTAATGCCCGCAGAGAAGAAATCATATAGGCCTATATATAAAAACAAAATACATAAATGTATGCTTAATATTTTGCCATTCAGTAAAACGTGACTTTAAAAAAAAGGAAGGATAGAGCACATTACTCAAGACAGAAAAACTAATTTCTATTGATTTAGCATTTACCCTTTTTTATGAAAAAAAAGATTTCAGTAAACTGGTTACTGATGAGACAATAGCTTAATATTAGCAGCTTAAGACATTTATTCTCAGGGACAAGAAAACAAGAAGAATAGGCCACTTAAATTTGGATTCTGAAGTCTTTCTGCCGCTCTCATGTGAAAATTTGTCAGTGAAGATTTGGGGAAAGCAATAGATACGTTATTTAATTAGGCATGAAGGTGAGTCACAGTGGATCAACTTCTAAAAGAGAAAAAAACAGCAGCATTCTGAACCATTTCACTCCCAGATAAAGAGTAAATTACATATCCTGGGCACTTATTCCTTGATTTAGATTTGTTCTTGCGTGCATGTTTCCCTTTATGGATGCAGCTGGAATGTGTTGCTAAGCAACTATTTGAGCAGGTAGGCTCGCCCGGTGCTTAGTTGATCGGGAGGACCAGATTGGCTGGGGGGCATGCCCAGGGACTGCGAGCAACTCAAAAAGTGTCTGTGCCACAGCTCGAGGCTACTGCACGGCAATAGCCATACAGACGGGTGCTGAGCAAAAGCTTGCTGTGTTGACATCGAGGAGGAGAGCATCCGCTCCATCGAGAGAACTACTACACAAAGCCCTTCCACTCCAAGACGGTGCTCGTGAAGGCACTGCCCAGCTGAGGCCGTTTGAAAAGGCAGTTTGAAGAGGCCGGAGTCACCGTGAGGGTGCTGGGACTCCTGGAGCCCAGAAGTAGGTCAGTTTAGGGGATGTTAATCCCAAACAGTTGTAGCGTCAGGTTGGGTCATAATATCATTCTGTTTATGAAACTAACAGAAATGGAATATACAGGGGGGTCCTAAGCCATCCTCTGTGTCTGCTTGGGTTCTTGTCACAAACTCCCCCACTGACAAAGAATGCTTTTAAAAAGAGTCGTAACCTAAATACTGGACAACTGGTTTATCTTCACCATCGTTGAATAAATCCTGTGGCGCCAGAGGTGTCTTCCAAATGGTAAAACCAGACAGTTTTGAATGCTTTGACACCACTGACAGAGAACAGTCCACCTCACAAATCCAGCCGACAGGGTCAAAAAAGCGGACCAACTGAGAACAATCGGCCGGCTCGGAACGAGAACAGCCAGTGGAAAAACATCCCACAGGAACTTGGGCACAGCCCCAAATATACAAACTATCCAATCATGGGGGTGAAAAGAGGATTAGAAAAGGACGGGCGCAACTTTCAATCGGGGCTCCCTGACACGCAGAACAAGGCTCTGAACTTCGACAATTTGAAGGCCCGCATCCTGCGATCGGCTTGAACAGAGATACGACCCTGGTGTTTGCCTTGGTGTGGGAGCCCGCCATGTAAGATGTCTAAAATCCTAAAAGTACTTGGAATCAAATCTCTAACTTATCCCCGATTGATCACTGGAGGAAGATAGTTGGACATATCATTTGACGTTGACAGAGATTGAAATATATTCAGTCTATTATTAAGCTAGCAGTGCCGGAGGCTGTGGTGGAAGGATTTACTGTTTCAGTGGAATACCTAAATAGTTAATGACTGTTGTTTTTGCATTGTTGGTACCCTAGTGTCAGATCTGTGTTGATATTAAATCACGCCTGTGCGGTGTGTCAACACTCACTGCTCTGTGTCTGATTCAGCATTATTCAGTGACGACCCACGTATGTAGCATCACCCTGTTACACCCTGCAATATACTTTTCAACTGAAACATAAATGTTTTTCTTTTTTATGTACATGTTCTGGGTCATTAAACAGCTTGTAATCATTTTTTACATTGTATTCTCAGGAGCTTGTAGTAACAAGAGCTTTTGAAAAGAACATTTTTCCCCCCTGTAGATGTATCAAAATAAACACTCTCCCTAAGAACAAATTGCTATGACTTTTACGTTTAAGGGGACTGGGTCTTTTATTGCAACAGGATTCACAAACTAAGCTTCGCTGGTAACTGCAAGCTGATGCGAATGATATGTGTGAGTGTGTTTGGCTGCAGCTGATTAATGGCCCAGTACATGTGGGAATAAATATATTGTCAAACCAATTGTCGTTATGTTGATAGGCACAGCAGCATTAAGCACTGAGTGTGTTCAAAAGTCTACACAGTGCTGAGTAGTAGATCACTTTAACTTCTCTGAATTTGCAATTGTATTCTGCTTGACAACTCACTGCAGACACTATCTGTAGCAGTACTGTTTTGGACATAAGCCAGATGAGACAGGAGTGACACAGCCTTGCCTAACACTGCCACATACTCATTTTGTTGATTTTCAACATCTGCGGCATATAAGTATTAATTAGAATGTGGTCCATTGGAAATCTGTGACACTTATTCCATTTTAGTAGATCAGATGTATTATCATTGGTGCTACTTTTTGTTTTAGTACAAACCAAAGTTAAAGCCTATGTGGGGTCAGTTTTTAAACTGAAGAGCCCACACACCCTTGACAGCATGAGGGTAAAAGACATACCAACTCTGAAATCACAATGTCATCTGAAATGTAATAGTATTTATTCATTTATTCATTCATTCATTCATTCTTTAACCTGGAAAAAAAAATCATATTTAGACTAAGGCCTCTTTTACAAGAGTGTCCTGGCAAGATGACCAGAAACAGGCAGCAGTAATTTCACATCATTAAAATAACAACATCACTCTAAAAGACAATGTCATCATACATTCAATCTGGGATCAGAAGCGTTTACACTTTGATAATTCTTGGAACCTCCTCATTATAATAAATGTAATCTTAGTCATTGTTCTATATTTAGCTGATGTATCTGTGTTATTTATCTGATGCTCTATCACATCCTGGATACTCTGGTCCAGACTATTCCATGCCATAGGAGCTCTGTAACTGAACGGTGATCGGACAACCCAGGACCTTCTCCAAGGCACTTGATAAATAAGTGCAAAACTAGATCGTAAACTATACTTGGGTATATTTACCTGTAGCAACAAACCTAGGTAACTGGGCAACAAACCTATTACAGTTATACACACAGAAAGTACCCAGTGGAATTTGCCTTCTACATTTAAGTGACATCCAATTTAAAGAAGCCAGTAACTAGCAGTGATGGGTTTGAGGGTGACATTCTGGTTGCTTTGTTCATTAGTCGATCCAATTTTTTTCAGCAGAGGCATGTAAAAATAAAGTATCACCATAATCATACAAAGGAAGAATACAGCTCTTTATAACACAATCACTACTTTGAAGCGTAAAGTTTTTTCGCTGTCGAAAAAGAAAACCCAGTTTTTTTAGCTATTTTCCTTTGAATATGCAGATCAAACTTCAGGAATGGATCCAGACAGAGCCCAAGATATTTATACCTATCCGCCACCTCAAGAGTACATACAGTTTAGTATATTCACTACAACAAAAAACATAATACGCTGATATTCTGGCTGTAATCTTTGAGTGACGTTAAGAACACCTCCTGTCATATCACCATCCTAAGTTGTTCACTTCTGTTAAAAAAGAAATGCAATACTGTGACAGAGAGCGAATGAATCCTAGTCAACAATCTCGCTCCCGACCTGTGAGGGTGCTGTATAACAGGAACAGAGTGCCCCGGCAGTTCATTCCAGGGTCAGTCGGAAGTCGGCCATCCAGAAAGGGGGCGGAGTCATAATACCAGAAGTCATTGCCTTTATTGCGTTAGGCGAGGTGTCAGTCATGGGTTGGAGGATACGTGATTGCATTAACTACCGAAGGGGGGCGTGACTCAAGGTATATCAGAGGATGTGGCCAAGCAATCTGTTCCTTGGGTATGGTTACGGAAAGATCTAAGGACGAACTGTGTTGTAAAGAAACTGTGAGTTTTGTGTGTTGTTTCTATTTACACTGTTATTTGTCATTAAGAAGTCTAAACTCCGGGAGCTGTAGCTAAACCGCCAGCAATTAAACCCGGATTCCACTTCACCATTGTACATGAATAAACCTGTATTTATTTAATCTCAGTTTTTCCTACATGAAAAAAACTCACACATTATGGTAAAGGTGATTTAGATTTTGTGATGGTAATTTATTTGAAGCTGTTGGAGAAGAATATTTATGGAACAGATACTTCCATGCTGTACTTCCGGTTAACTTTCTAAAGTTGCATGAAGGAATTCATTTGCCATTGAAAACATGTCAGTCATAGGAAAAGTAGTGATTAGTACTCAAATGCAAGCCAATGAGTTTAGATTCTAGTAGCTTGAGTTGTTTTAATGGCAAACTTTGTTTTCTATTCCTTCAACATAAAGTACAACAAGGTATGTTCACTAATTTTATTATTTGTCCTTTGCCAATTGTATTGTTTAAAAATGCTATGAAAAAAAATACCATGAAAAATCTGTTACATGTTTAACCTAAAGTGTGCCTCTTTCACACAGGGAAAAGTGAAATGGTAGTACATATTAGGTAAGATTTAATGGAATTATTTTGTTAGCTATATGCACTATAAGTGTTCTTAACCAAGCAAAGAGAAAATAAGTGTTCTTCCCTGAAAGAGAAAATAACCACCAAGGTATGAGATATTGCTGAGCTTTATAACAAAGCTGCCGCGTAAGCCCGCCCCCTTGGGAGTTTACTATATGCAGTGCGCAGAGACTCACTTCCTCTTTTGTCTTCAGCATCGGTAGCGGTAGGTCAATAGAGCTTTAACTGATTGTACTTATTAAGCTTAGGCTTGAGAAGCTGGTTATTGCCCCTTCTCCAAGTTTATTTCAGTTGTTTATTAAGGATTATATCATTTGTATTTTTACATTTATATATATTTCCTTCATGCTTTGCTAGGTGGGTGAACTATGCATCAGCTGCAGACACTTACAACAATGTCTCACCTGAAAGACGGAGCACAAGGAGATTAAGTGACTTGCTCAGGGTCGCACAATGAATTAGTGGCTTAGCCAGAATTTAAACCAGGGACCTACTGGTTACAAGCCCTTTTCTTTAACCACTGGACCACACAGCCTCCTACTGTCCTCGGTACAGCCAGGGCTCTATTTTTCCTTCAACTGTGTATTGTTCTTCTGCTGCCCTTACAATGCAGCACTCATTTGCCACAATGGTGAAGGATCTTCTCCTGCCACATGCCAACACAGAAAGTTACACTGGAACAGTCAGGCAGTCACTGTACCATCTTACTGCATGACTAAACTGGATGTAACATAATTCTCTGTAACTCAATTCGGGAAAGACGGGTCATGCTTGTTGACTCAAAGCAGTTGCTTAGGACCACTGAGCCTTTTTTACATGATTTAAACTACGAATATGACTGGTTTTCACATGAGAATGCAACAAGAATGTAAAGCTATAGGTTTGCAGTTAAGCAATAGTCAATCAGAAAAACTATTGGTTAAGCAACCTTGGACGGAGGACTATAAATGGAAAGGCAAGAGGTAGTTGAGACAGCGAAACACTGACAGCACAGAAAAGGCAGCCTGTAAGACAACATCTTTATCAATAAATATGGTTTTCTTTTTTTGATACAATACCAAGTAGTAATTGCCAGGTATCACTAGTACTGAATACAATGGCTGATCCTATTAGAATATAAAGGACACTTTACTGGGTATAACAATAACTCTAGATTTTCTATAGGATTGTATAGGAATACCTTACAGGATACCTTTGATTGTTTTAATAAACAGATTCCTAAGCGGTTCCTGCTCTCTGCTATTACAGTCTATACAGTTACATTTAAGAACAAGAGCATTAATGTATTCAGCATATTAATGAACACAGTACCTTTACAATCAAATTTGAGCTTGCCTTTACATTTTGGTTTTATGCCCTTCTGTTTCCAATACTCTGAACACATCAATTTAACTGGAAATAAGGTCTGTACAATTTTCCTACCAGCATGTTTTATAAATCTACAATATATTTAATGTAGGATTAAAATTATACTGTATACTAAATATTTTGAAATAAAAAGCATACTGTCCTTGTATTTAGGTGAGGTACTTTTGCATGTCACCAGAGTAACTAATGATCTGCAGAAAATATACCACTAGTTCCGGTCTATCTTGTAGTAACAAGGACAATTAATTATACAATACGTGTTTTCAATGCATCTGCACTTTTAAAGTATTAATTAGTTAAAACTAAAAAGATTGTGGTCTTTAAATTACAAGAGTTATTGATGAATTGAATAAAAACAAGCTTGTAAAGAATACTTTTGCATGCTGGCTCAATTTTCCTTTACAGCTGCTAATGGTCTTCAGTAGAGTCTGTAAATCAGCCTGTTCTTAGTTAAGAACTAATTAAAATTAGTGATGAAACCTGTTCCAATTTGACCTGCTAAGATCTAGGGCAGCAATGCCACAATCTGATTTACATCCTCCTGCTTTGTTATTTTTAAGAGTCCTGGCCCTTATATTGGAGGTGCCTGTACCATATGTAACGCTTCGGTGTCATTGTCTAAATAACCCCTTATCCAACTGCTCAGTGTGTCAGAATCTGGGGATGTATAGAGATATAGATACTGAATGATCGTTCGTGGTGTACGTTTTTTTTTCACTTATTTGGATAAATCAGACACAGGCAGATGAGTAACTGGCATTTTTTAACTAAACTCGTTCTCAAGGAAATCGGGAGTCCAAATCAAAACATCATTAGAAATTAGAAATTATTTTATTGTTATGGAACACGTACAGGTGGCAGTATTGTTTGAACTACCGACATGCAGCTTCGTCCCGTATTTCAGCAGCAGCACTCCAGTGAATTGGAATGTAAACAAAGACACATTCAAAACTAGCCCCGGTAAGTATGTTATCCACTCATGATATCCCACTCATGTAGGATAACAAAAATATATCCCACACTAGATGTACCCACTCTTGTAGTATAAACAGTAATATGTGTCTGCCCATGTGTCTTTAGGTAAGTAAAAAGCAATTCTGCATATACCTAGTGAAACGTTTATCCAGTTACAGCAGAATCTGGGTATATATGCAGTTGCCTGTCCGTATGTTACACATTTTTACAAGTATGGTGGATGTATGCCATTGTATCGTCAGAGTGGATCATAATTAACGGAATTGAAATATACAGAGGGGGGTCCTAAGCCATTCTCTGTGTCTACTTGGTTTCTGGTCACAATCCCAACTGACAAGGATTGCTTTTAAAAAGAGTCGTAAACTAAATACTGGACAAGTGGTTTATCTCCATCATCACTGAATGGATCCTTTGGCGTCGCAAGGCAGACAGTTTTGGGTGCTTTGACACCTAACAGAATACAGCCCATCTCATAAATCCAAACGACAGGGGGCGAAATAGCGGACCAATTGAGAAAAAGGGGCCGTCTAGGAACGAGGACAACCAATGGGAAACACTCCACGTGGATTCAGGTACCGCCCAAAATGAACAAACTATCCAATCACAGGAGTAAAGAGAAAGTTACAAAAGCCTGAGCGCAACACTCAAACAGGGCCCTCGACACGAAATCCAAGGCTCTTAATATACAAACAAGTCTCTGAACTGTGACAATCTGGAGATCCAGCCTGCAACCGGCTGGAACAGAGATACCGTTTTCAGACACTCTAATACAAGATAACTATTCTAGTGTTTGCCTTGTTGGGAGTCTGCTGCGTAAGAAGTCTAAAATCCTAAAAGTACTTGTAATCAAATCTCTAACTTAACCCCGATTGATCACCAGAGAAAGAGTTGGATGAACATTTGAAGTCGACAGAAATTGAAATATATTCAATTTATTGAGCTAGCAGTGCCGGAGTTTTGTGGTGGAATATCCCAGACATAACCGGACAAAGAGTGCACATGTTGGTGGAGGAATTGCTGTTTCAGTGGAATGCCTAAATAGTAAATAACTCTTGTTTTTGCAAAGACATTTCTTTTGTACCCTGAAGTGGAGACGAAACATGAGGAAGGCAGACCCCGGAACCTGGACCTGTCCTTGCCAGCAGGAGAGCCTTCGAGCTCCTGTATTGTTGAAGACACGGATCAGCTGGAGGAGACAGCAAACGTCTGTTAAGTATTCAATAAGTAGTGTTTTAATCCTCTTATGAACTCAAGAATAAGCAGACCTTAAAGTAAAATGAATGTAGGGCAGCAGTGTGGAGTAGTGGTTAGGGCTCTGGACTCTTGACCAGAGGGTCGTGGGTTCAATCCCAGGTGGGGGGACACTGCTGCTGAACCCTTGAGCAAGGTACTTTACCTAGATTGCTCCAGTAAAAACCCAACTGTATAAATGGGTAATTGTATGTAAAAATAATAATGTGATATCTTGTAAGAATTGTAAGTCGCCCTGGATAAGGGCGTCTGCTAAGAAATAAATAATAATAATAATAATAAGTAGAATGTAAGAAAAGTATTATTGCTTTCAATTCATGCTTTGAGTTAATGAACACTATAGTAATTGTTTGTATGTGATTTATACATATTAATGTGGTTTTACAAGGCAATTATGGTTCTGCGTTTAAGGCTAGAATCCAAATTTAGCTGTCTTGGGTAATTCCTGATAGGTTGTCTGGACGCAAAGAGCGTCTTTATCTCACAAGAGTGAGAATTGCCTTCTGAACCAAAATTATATAAATGAGACTGATTTAATGATGCTTTAATTATCAAAGATTAATGAAAGTAAATATTTGTGTTACTAACGATACCCGTTAAGACTAACCTTCGTATTAAATGTCAGGAATGCAGTTGTAACCTTTAAGGGAATCTCCCATAGATTTATTTCTTAACCAGCAGGAGTGGGGTTTCGTTGTTTATATTTTCTTTTGTGTACTGTTTAGTTTAGTTAATTCTTCCTTTCTGTATTACTTTAGCTTAGTTGTTGCACCTTTAATTTTTTCTTTATTTAGTTTTATTTCTAATAAAACTGTTCCTTTATATTCACTAGAAGCATTCTAGTGTGATTATTTCGATAAAGGTGGGTTCTACATTATTTGAATTCAAATAAGGTATTATATTATTACAACTTAAACTAGTCCAAATACAAATATACCTTGCACACTACACCATGGTAATCATGTTTTTTTTTTTAATGATACTAATTAATTATAATTTTGAATTTTGTTTGCAGCTGGGGGGGGGTACAGTATGAGGTTAGGAAGCAGTGCAGCTAAAGTGCTGAAGGTTATGTATTTATAACACAACCGATACAGTACAATTATTTTATTCTACTTAGTGTACATTAAGATAAGATACTTGTGGCTTTCTTTCATAATATTTACAGTGAGACTATTTGTATGATAGAACAGCAGCTCTATTAATTACCTGCTTTAACCAATGTGGAAATGATCTGCTTTTCTTCTCCATGGAGTTACATCCACCTCAGTCACAAAAAGACAAACCCCACTCAGGTCTGAATGATTGAAATCCCATTCTTATCACACAAGCTGCCTGCTAGGATGTTAACTCACAGCAGTGTAGTGCCACAGTGCAGAGTCGAGTGACTTTGCTGTTGAAGCCATTGGATGGGAAAACAGTGCAGCAGGTAACATAAATTAAGTACATTTGAAGTGATGTTTGATAGGACGAAAGGTTACAAAAATGATTTATAACATGAAATACGTATAATAACAGAAATATTCCAAAATTACTAAAACGTTGGTGAATTCCCGTTCATTGTTCAGATGCACCTTGTTAATGATTGATTTGATAGAAAGCACATGTATCTATGGAGGAACAGGAGTTCTCAGCTGTGTTCTAGGTTCCTGTGCTCTGGGTAGTCTTATAGTGTACATTGTCTGTCTGCAACGTAGATAATTCCAGTCTTTTATGCAAAAAAAACCTTTCATGGACACTGAGGATTATAAATATTTCAAACATACCATTTTCATTTGTGGATTACCCCCATCTAGTGGTTACACTTCACTAGCATGTGCTTATTAGGCTGAGCCAACAAGTATAAGGCACACCAGGCGAGCTGAAGACAATGAAATAGAACTTCCATTGTACACTTGGCAATTAACCTTCTTATTTCCCTTCTTTACTAGTGTTCCATGCATCAACAACAATAGAGAAACGCCTATAACTTTCCCCTGGGAAATGAAAGCAGTAATGATTAACTAAGAATTTCTATAAAGTAAGATAATTAGTTACTGTACCTTGCAAAAAAGAAGATAATCCTCATGTAACAGCAAAAGTGCACATTCTCTCTCTCTCTCTCTCTCTCTCTCAAACTAGGGCACATTACAACTTCTTCAATCCTACAGTACTTTCTTTCTAATCTAATGGAAACCATGGCAACACATGTAATATTGTGGGAAAAATATAGTTTAAAAGCTCAGATAAAACATAGTGTTTATTTACTGTTAAAGGGGCATTATTTTAACTTAAAAAAAGAAGTGCAGTGTTATTACTAGGGGAGCCTCCCCGGGATATGCATTTATGTGCTCCTTTTATGAGTCTCGTTACTATGGAAACATTAAGAGCCACACGTTTTACCTAAGCACAGGGTAAGATCTATTCTAGAAGTCAGGTAAACATTTAAAAAAAAAAAACAAGGAGACAAAGATGTCTGAGAACACCTTCATCAGTATACTCTAGAAGCCAGAGCGCATCACCATGAGCAGAACTCACTTCTGCTTACACATGTGAGCCTGTCTAAACTCCTTGGGTTCCATGGAGCCTAGAACATACTCATGTCAGATTCACTGCGTTTATTGGTAGCTGATCACTACAACGTTCAACAACAGATAGCAAACACTTCATAATGCATTCATTCACGGCTTCTGAAGCCTGCAGAGCTTCTTATATACAGCACGATTGACATCTGACATGATTTTATCTCGAAGTGGTTAGTGAAAGAAATAAATTCAAAAACAAATGGGTTGTAGGGAGATATGCAAATAAAGCATTACAAGAGCCAATCAAATCACTCACCTAAGGTGCTTTCACTCACCTTAACTCGAAAGCTACTTGTTTTTACTTACTCTCCTGAGCCTTTCTCAAGTCAAAATACAGTTGCGCTGTACAGATGAGCCCCAAGAAGGGCAAAACTTGTATGCAGCTACTGTATTTTGACTTTTAAAACGCTGTGAATGTAGAAGCCGTTAGGCAACTTTCACGCGATTTGCTCTTGTAATGCTTTTGTGCATATCTCCCTACAACCCCTATATATATATATATATATATATATATATATATATATATATACACACACACATATATGCATATATATATAGGCTACATATATAGATATAGATATGCATGAAAACACCAGCTGGCACATTTCTCATAAAAATGGGAATTTCTTTCGTTGTAGACTGTGTTCCATCTGAATAAATCTTCCATTTAAAAAAATGTAGAAAGTGAAACAGTAACAAAGAGCATCTTGATAAGATGAACTTATCGGTGTACTGAGTTAGGTCTAGTTCAATACTTCAGTGTTGGCATTCTGATTTTCTCTGAGCTGCATGCGAGGGAATCTCTTCTGAAAGTTGGTTTTCAAGTTGAAGGTTGATGTTGGTAAATGTTCTGCTTCTTCTTGGCAGTGTATTGTCTGATTTTTCGGTTTTTGATTATTGTAATTAAGGAAAATGTCCCACAACTCGATACTGGTCTTCACTGGTGAATTTACATTTATTTCAACAGGGAAGGAATCATTCCCTGGTTTTTAAGGACATTTTCACAGGGGTTTGGTTGAATTACAGTACACAGGATGCTGGTATGCAGAGGGGCTAGAAAAGCACTGCTCTATAAAACAGCATTGCCTGTACACAGCCTGAGCTTAAGTAATGTGTGGCATCTAAGAAAATAATATATGTTAAGGGACTAAGAGGCTATCAATTGCTTTAAAGACAAAATCCAACTTAGCTTCCTCCAAGTGTCTTTAAGCTCATCAAGGATAAGACGAGGTAAAACGTTTAAGTTGAATGATCTTGTGCAATCAGGGCATTCAGGAATAGCCAATATCTTTCTAAAGATCTTGACATCTAAAGAATGGTGGTACAAGATGATGTATGCAATGATTGCACAGGGAGAATCAGAAGCTCGGTGTAAAGACAGAACACCTGTACAGAGTTTAGCCCAACAGAGACTCTAATGAAGATTGATGGAGGTACACAACTGAATGCCCCCAGTTGGAATGGCACTAAACCTTTTCAGCCAAGGTCATTTAAATTGAGTTAGACAAATAGCAGTGCCTCCAATGGACTTTAAAACGTGGGGTTGCATGGTTATAAGCATCATTTTCTAGCTTCCCAGCTTGTTTAGTTTTTTTCTTGCTTTGTTTTTTAAGGAACAGATATGCTCTTTTATCTAGCCAAAACATTATTTTGAAGGTTTCTTTCTGCTGCAGTGGAGAAAGAGGAGGGTGGAGCGTAAGGTAAAATCTTGGAATCTCTTTGTCCAAAAAAAAAAAAAATTGCTATCTCAACACTGTCTTTAAAATTACATATATATATATATATATATATATATATATATATATATATATATATATATATATGTTGTGGCAGGGCAGAGCCCTGAATGTAAATAAAGTGTTGGGATTATGTTGATTAATTGTTTTATTAATTTAATTAAGTACACTTGCCTGTAATTAGCAGGCAGGTATTTAAGCAGCTCAAAATCTGGGTCTGTGTTAAGGCTAAGGCCTGAAGGAAACCAGTGTGGTCAGACCTGACAAGGTATGTGTTTTGATACCGGCTTAGCTATCTAGGTATAGGTTAAAAAAAAAAAAAGAAAAAAAAAAAAAACTTAAAAAGTTTATTTAGTACTCCTGGGTGGAGTTAGGTTTTTGTTTATTTTGTTTTTGTTAAAATAAATATAGAGGCACTGCCCTGTTAAAACAGACCTGTGCTTGTGGAGTGCTTACACTAGAAGACGGTGAAAAAGGTCTTGCGAGTGGCAAACTAACCCTTATTAAGTTGTCATTTATAAAGACTTTAAGTTATCTGTACAATAAGAACTGTAATAACATGTACTCAGTGTTGCTCTATTGTAATTCATATCTATATGTGCAACCATTATATAAAGGGTGTTACACAATTTATTGAGAAATTCAGGAGCTGCACAGAGTTAAAAACAGCATGCTATGAAGTGAAATGCCTCCAAAATCTGTGTACTTGCAGCGTCTGCTGTGTGGCCATTGATCATGCACCATAAACAACTGTCATACTGCAGGAACTACAAGCCTAGACTCTTGTGACAAGTTTGAGAGGATAGAATTATGAATGCTGTTGAGGCACCCCTGTGTGAAAGACACCATAGACCAGCCATGTAAATGGAAATGTACTTCTCAAACTTGTGAGAGACAAAGATAAGTTCCTCGTGTGTGCTTGCATAGTGACAGTCAAATTTACACACTACGAATGTAGACCTGCCGATTTGGGGGAAGAACAATTCAATGAATTGGAAGATAACAAAACTTGAATTGGACATTCTCCTTGAGGCCACACCACTGCTCTGGTACCACACCTCTGGCTCAATCTCAATGACTTAAGAACACGAAATCCATGCATATTCAGAACCAACAGATGAGGGGTAGTGCTTACTAATGGTTTTTCACATTGAGAAAACACAAACCCTCAAGGGCTGTTTCTGAATATAGCTTTTAAAATACAACATAACCCTAAAACATAACATCACACAAACTACATAAAAAAAAGCAAAACAGCCTTTTAAACATGAGGTTACATGTTTCTGTAAATCTACCATTAAAAAACAAGAAAATATGGCAAATTCAAAACTAGGTGCTCTTTCAAACTATTGATAAGAATAAGCATTATTAGAAGTAGCCTATGAAATTGTGAAAGCAGATGTTGTGCTGTCATGCTATGTTTAAGCAAAGAATCATATAAATATCTTTAACTGGCAGTACATTTGTAAATGTATCTTCAAACCTGAGGACACGGGAGAAAATGAAGAGCTTTTTAAATTAAAAAAATAAAAAAGCCCAGCTTGTAAATAATACAGAACATGAGTGTGAATAGCTTCTATAAACTGTCTTGATTGCAGAGAGCTTTGATGTGCTGGAAAGAAAGCACAAGGTTGTCAGTTACTAGAAAACAATTTTCCTCATGCTGAGAAGCAGACTTACTGCTGAGCACCTGACAGAGACAAACTGGCTTCAAAAAGACTGCATAATGTGGGTTACATAGAAAGTAATATTAAAATGTACCTTATGACAAAAAAAAAAGATATGTCACTTTTAAATGGATGCAGAAGTTGAGGTGTGGGATGTCAGATTTGATATCGTGGCACATTTACTCTTTTAATATGCAATTGGCATGATTTACTTCCTTTTTTATATAGGTAATTTCATCTAGGCCTTTGACCATCTAATTTGTCAACTGTCCGCATAAATAACTTAAATAGTCTAGGAATCGGTTTAGTATTTATTGTGATAGAATTTAAACACACACACACGCACTTTTAATTTAACAACTATATCACAAGTAGTTTTTTGTCTTTGTGGGTTTTCTTATTTCTTGGGGTTCCATAAGTGACAACATGTCTAATAAAATCAATGAATATTGCGTGTGCTATAATGCATACATTATTGTATCCACCAATTCAATGTGTTCAGTGAGTGATTTTACAAAATATTTTTTTGTCTCTCATGGTATTGTTGGTATCCCCTATGTGTTTTCAGTTTGTGTAAACATATGTACCGCCCCTAAAGTGCTGGTTTGCTACAATGAATAATAGCCACTTCTTCCTAGAATCCCAGGTCGAGAGTTCAACTCGTGCTTAAAATCTGTAAGATTTGAAAATGGAAGCTTGGTTCATGGGAAATAACATAATATTGAAAGCACAGTCGTAGCTAAATAGTTTAAAAATTCAGATTTAGGCCTTGATACTGTGTGTCTGAATTTCCAAGCAAGTTCACGCAACTGAATAATTGTGTTTCCTATCTTCATAAAAGAGTGTGGATGTCAGTAAGTATTTCAGTAAGGACAACTCTTGCAATTTTAAAAACAATATTTTTATTAGAGAACAAAAACTGGTAACTTAAGCATTCATCACCACATTTTGACTTGCCTGGTTTTTGTGCTCAGCCTCTGTGCTGGCTCTTAATATTGATTTAACATCTCTCAGTTGACAAGGCCCAAAAATGAGGTGGATGTTGGTGAGAAGGTAAACTCAAAGCATGACACAGATTGCAAAGAGAGGTAAATTTAAATGTATCTGGATTTAACACTATTGGCAGCTGCCACTGATTTGAAGGATGACATGAATGTGGGAGTTATTTATCTCCTTAGACAAATAATGTCAGCTTGAGAAGTAATGGATGCAAGGATTTTCCAGTCAATCAAATCATATTTAGAGATGTATTTAGAGTACCTGAAATGTTGAATAGCTTTACATTCATTCGGCACTACTCACTTAAGGACTGTTTAAAAAAAATTTAAAAAATAAATGTTGTTTTTTTAAGTCTGTTATTTTAGGTGTGTTTATGAACATTCTCTTAAATAAAACAGTGCTTTCATGACCTGCAATCTTGATTTGCTTAATCAAGTTCCCCCTCAAAACCATCTGTAAAGATTTTTTAATAGGTCTCCTTGTTTTTCATTAGATCAAATATGACCTATCATAGATGATATTGGTTTTAATGTTCATAATTTGAGTTTTGTTTAATTTTTTCAATTAGTGAAGTCAGTTGTTTTGATGAAAACTTTTTAAAGTGGTTCCAGAGAAAGACTAAACATATGAGTAATCAGCAGCAGTGAAGAGATGCCAGTCTCCATAATAATACTTTCAATGAGTCTTATTGGCAGGCAGCCAACTAAACTTTTTAATTACAGAATCTGTGTGTGTGTGTCACAGGCTCGCTTTGGGATTAACAAAAAACACAAAACAGACTATTTAGTATTAGAATACACAGGGTGGGATTTTATAGTGGGGCCCAGGCAAGAACAAATTGACACCTGGCACACAAAATCAAATATCAACCAAATGTATGCAGGTAAGTGGCAGCCACAATATGGAGTCATCTCAAACTCTAATACAATCTTACACTTATGTCCAGTGCATGTACCACCTTGATTCAGTCTGCCTATAACATCTATATATTATTCGCACAAGCAGGATTGTCACTGGTCCCTATAGTGTTTTAGCACTTGTATTTAGTACTTCAGTTTCACAACATTTTGAGAGACAAGGCTATAGAGCACGGTTTCCCAATCCTGGTCCTGGGGACCCACTGTATGTTCTGGTTTTCATTCCAACTGAGTTCTCAATTACTTAATTAAACCCTTAATTTAACTACTAATGTGCTTAATTAGACGTTTTTAATTGTTCTTAGCTCCTAAAAAGTTGCCGATTTCAAGTTACTTACAAAATTGTATAGTTAACTTGAAATCTCCAACTGATTAAAAGCTGAAAACAATTAAATGAAGCTAATGAATAGTTCAATTTTAGGTTCAATTAAGTAATTGAGAACTCAGTTGGAATGAAAACCAGAAGACACAGGGGTTCCCCAGGACCAGGATTGGGAAACCCTGCTATAGATGAAAGGCATAGTTATTCAAACTTACTCCATCAGCTGCCATCAGACCTTATTAACATAAAAAAACAAAAGCTCAATAAAAGGGGTACCAGTTGTACAGTTAATAAAACTAATAAGAGGTTATAAAGTATTTTTTTTGTTAGCACTCCTTTAAATGGTATGCATAAAACAGACGTGTTGTTTGTCAAAGTGTTGAGCTATATTAATGGTTCCTTGTCAGGTATAGTTGAGATTAATTTTGAAAATTCAAACTGTGGCATATCTTAACGATAACCTAAAACTCAAAACCTGCTCAATCACAAGCTTTAAGTATTTAGTGATGTTACATTACCCATGGGGGCCAACACCAGCATGATTAATATATAATTCAGACTTGAGTTATTAATGCTAGTAATCTCTACCATTTATCATTCGTCTAAAGAGAAGAAAGGGGTTGGGAGGAGAAAAGAACAGGACGCACAGCTACAGTTTTTCAGAGAAGCGTTTAGATAGACCTGATAAATGTATTTTTATAATTTCTCCCCTAGTAAGAATATAACATTAGATAAATATATTACAATACACCTACAGTGCTTTTAATTTTATACCACTCATTATTCTATAACCTGCCCTGGTGTTGGGTTATTGAAGTTGAATTTAATTCTATCATGGCTTAAATCCAGTACCAATCTGGTCAAAATGACCGTCATTTAACACATTCTGGACTTTTATTGTCTATTTCATGGTGTTTAAGAACTGAAAAATCACATAAGGTATATTGTAACAGTGAGCTTCAGCCATGCAATATACACATGGTTGGTCTCATGATGCTTGCACCATGCTGAGCCTGGAAAATGTTAATCGATAAATGTCATTATACCATTTAACATATCTTCCAAACCTCTGCTGCTTTGTTATATTATTATCAGAAAGGAGAATGCTGCTTGTAAGTACCCCGTCCAAGAAACCTCTGGCATCTAATTTCAAAACAAACCCAGGTCTGAATATCTTATTTTACCCTTAGCAATAACCAAGTCTTGTACTTTTAAAACATATTCTTTGAGGACTGTAATGTAGAATTGCAATTTTAATGTCACAGCTGTAGTTGCCACAAAGTCGATTGACTGCGTTCATTGCATCATTGAAGGTGAGCTAACTGGTTGAGTTCTGTTACAAGACGTGTCATGTGGCTATGAACATGTTTCTTGTCTTTATGCTCTGCATAAAGTTCTGGTGGATATGGCTTTCTTATTGAATAATTATTGTTTGTAGTGTCAGCTCTTATTGCTGCTGATATCATTTCCCTGTCACTTAAGAGACATTTCTGAATGCGCACAGACCACTTTTCCTTGATGACTCAGTTGCAGGTACAGACACTTGTATACTGTCCACTTGTAAGCAAGCTACTTTAATCCAAAGTGGACTACAGCATCACATTCTGGCTTGACTCTGTAATTGCATTCTCTCCCTGTATAGAAACAGAGTGCAGAAAAAAATTATAATTTCAGAAAATATAATTAATATAATCCCTTCCCAAGAGGCATCTATGCTTCAAACTGTCATGAACTACTCCAACCTGGTACCAAGCACCCGCCCTCACACTCCCAATTCCAAAAAGCAGTGCTTTGTACTGTAGGTTCAAGTAGCATGAAAAAACACAAACGCACACTGTAGATGTTAAAACAGTCTTTGGTTATCTCTGATAGGTTACATGCAGATGGAGAGGCATTTGTGAGGTCCCTAGTGACACCTTGCTTTTATAAAAGGATGGAAAGATATTCCAACACAATGTGGTGTGCAGCTGCTGTTTGCATTTTTTTGTGCTGGATACAGGCTTCCGGCTTCCACCTACAGTGGTAAGTGACAGTGACAGCAGGGAGCCTGTTATCTCAGAATTGATTTAGACTTGACCCTGCCAGAAATCCTTCTCTTGAAAATCCATCAGGAATGATCTCTACGCTTTCCCCTTAAGTGGCTTTTCTGGACAGTATGAGCCACCTGCAGCAACACCAAAGAACATATAGTTCTCCTTGAAGAAAAATCAATCACTTGCTCAGGAAAAAAAAAACAAAAAAAAAACAACCATATCAAGCTATTAATCCACTGAAAATGACTGATCTGTGATAAACACCCTACTTGACCTTTATAGGCCTCATTCTTCAGTGTTTACTGGAATGTGTTTTCAGCACTGCAGTCAATACTATAACAGACTAGAAAAGTAGCGCAAAAACCATAGCCTGCTTAATGCTTACAGAACGTAAAACTTATCAGAAACTGTGTCATAAAAGTGGCAAAAAAGTGCGTATAGCTGGAAATATCCTGCAGGGAGCTTTGACCTGGGTTTGGAGTTCATGAATCAAGTCCAATGCAACCACTGTAGGACACTTAACGATGCTTATGTGATTAGCAGAAGAAATGTGGACTGGTTTTAACATCAAATGCAAATAATTTTTTGTAACATACATTTCCCCAGCCACACTATGAACTGGATATATATTAAAATGTAGGTATGACATATGTAAGTGCAGCCCCTGTGGGTTATAATAAAGAGCAGTCTTGGGAGACTGTCACAATACTAACACTTTATTATTATAAGATGAGCATTCAGCAAAGTTACTTGCTTCTGCCCTTGCTGTTCATTACTGATTACAACCTCCTTTTCATCTTTTATTGAACAAAAGATGTTCTGCGTCTCTGATGGTACTGCAATTAAATTCTACAGTAAATGTCTGCCATGTATCGCCATCATCCTACGAACACCTCTTTTAGAAGTCTAATTTTAGTTAACAGGAAAGTGAGCTATAACTGGAGATGCAATTTTATTAAATTATCTCCTCAAAATGTGAATTGTGTGGCTTTCATTTAGGCTGACGGATGTGGGGGAAGAAAGATTTTAAAAAAGGAAAAAAAAAATCACTGATGAGAAATTAAACTTGGCATGTAGCAATATTATACTATTGTTCATACAATGACACTTTTATGGCATAATTTTCCAAGAAGATTGACCTGGGAGCAACATAACATCTAACAAGAGCTGTTATTCACCCCAAAATCTGCAGATCTGCTGAATCCAGCTGTGGGTAATTTCATCCCAAGAATCCAAACCATTATATAAACCCTACTATGGCAGTTCTCACAATGGTGCCTACACAATGGTGCGTGTAGTAACTTGTCAGCTTCATCAAAGGAGTTAAGTGTGCTGCGGTACATGAAACCAGTAAATAAAAGGCATGTGAAATGGAAACATTTGTTTCCTTTCAAATTTAGTTTTAGAGGAAAAGCTTCAGATTTAAATGAATCTGAAGCAAATGCTAACTTGATTTTAACAATAAGGTGTGCTGGGTAACTCTTTAATGCCAGAAATACAGTATGTTCTTAGACTACAAACATCATATTTAATCATTATAAAACGGCCCGGAAAATTAACAACCTCTAAGGTTAGCTATAGGTTAGCTGGATTCTGTATGCTTTTCAATTTCCTTGCAAAACTGCACTGTAAGGCAATTATGTGATGTGACATTCGGTGCAGTTATCACTGTCAAACTCGTTTGTCTTGTTAAGGTTCATTTACTGCTTGTCATCCTCATTCTTTACAATGGGCACCGTCCTGCTGCAGTATTTGTGCAGGGCCTAACTTTCCAAGGCCGTTACTAAGGCTTCATTACCCAACATTTCCCAGGGAAATAATATAAATGTAATACACTATATAGTTATCTGCTATCCCTAAACCTTCCCTTCCTTTCAGTACTAAAGAGAAATCGATACCCTGTGTGGCCTTTTATAATATGACAGAAATTCTTTCAGAGTACAAATTTTAGACACAACAGTTTCTCAGTCAAGCATGAAAACAGTAGTAGTGTTCCCTTGGTAAGCAGGGTTGTAACCACCGCCAAAATTAGACTTTCCGCTGACAGAATATCCCAAGACCCGAGTCGAACGAAATTGCTCTGCCTTCAGAGAGAATAACCATTTGTAACTGTATCTCTGCACACGTTACAGCAGACCCTCAGATGCTGAAAGGATCCATTTCTGAAAAGGAACCATCCTATAATGTAATTTATAATGACATAATAGATCAGTTTTTCTACATGACTTTCTAGTTCACTCCCCAGTAAACCGTACGGATTTGCACAGCTCACTCTCTTAGTGCCATTTCCTTTTCAGGTTGGTGGTGATCCCAAACAAGTCTTGGGACATGCTGAACTAGGTCAGCATGTCCTATTAGCTGCCAGATTTTAAAACCTTTATCTTTCCCGAGGACCCATTATATTTTGAATATGACCTTGAGTATCAGTTCTTTGAGTTTCAATATTTTTATTCCTTTAAAATGCTGCCGAGCTTCACCCATAAATAATTTGGGTAAAACTCAAATATATAAACAGCATTTTCAAGACCAAACGCCTATTTGGACCACTGGGTCCTGGGTACTGGGTCCAGACAAGCCTGTTTGATTTTCTGTATTACTTTATTGTGACATTAACCAATGCAGAGCAGAAAAAAACGTTAACCAGTCCTATATAACTTTGGTATGCCTTTTTTTTGTTTACATTTTTTTTTTTTTTAGACGGTTACAAAGTTAATTATTATAGTAGCACCCAAGGACCAACACCTCTGAGACCCAAGGATGGAGGGGAGCTCATTAAAGAAAGAGGGGCCATAAATGCCCGCTGGCACACTTCAAAGACCTCCTCAATCAAGACACTGACTTCGACGAACGTCCTTGACTCCATCCCACAGCATACCATCCGACATAATCTCAGCAAAATCCCAGCCTGGCAAGAGGTTGAAATGGCCATTCTTAACTTAAAAACAACAAGGCCTCCGGAGCAGATGAAATTCCTGCTGAAATACTCAAATATGGCGGAAATTAACTTTTGTCACGGATTCATGCCCTTATCACCCTCATTTGGGAAAAAGAGAGCATGCCAGGAGATCTCAGAGACGTCGTAATTGTGACAATCTTCAAGAAAGGAGGCAAGTCTGATTGTGGTAACTATAGAGGAATCACCCTGCTATCTGCCACAGGTAATCTGCAAAAGTAATCACAAGAATCCTCAACCGCCTCCTCCCAGTGGCTGAAGAGCTCTTTCCAGAGCCACAATGCAGATTCTGACCTTCAAGAGGCACAGTCGACATGATCTTCTCTGCATGACAAATACAGGAAAAATGCAGGGAACAACGACAACCTTCTTGGCCTTATGGCCTTCTTCGACCTCACAAAAACCTTTGATTCCCTCAATCGAGAGGGGCTATGGAAAATTCTCCTTAATTTCTGCTGCCCACAAAAAATTATCGTCATCATTCGTCTGCTCCGCGATGACATGCAAGCTGTGGTCCTCTCCAACGGATCCACCACAGACCCTTTCCCAGTTAAGACAGGGGTCAAGCAAGGCTGTGTCACAGCACCTACACTTTTTTCAATCTTTCTTGCCTCGATGCTCCACCTCACCACCAACAAGCTCTCTGCAGGTGTGCAGCTAATTCACATAACAGACGGGAAACTGTTCAATTTCCATCGCCTCCAATCTAGAACTAAGACCACCTCAACCTCAGTCATTGAATTGCAGTACACAGATGACACATGTGTCTGCACACATACAGAGTCTGAGCTTCAAACCATTGTAGATGTCTTCACGGAAGCGTACGAGAAAATGGTGTTCACACTTAACATCCGGAAGACCTTCAGCAACCAGCTCCTACTGAACAGCACCACCCCCCGTCAATCAAGATCCACAGCGAGATTCTGGAAAATGTGGATGTGGCAATGTGCCCCGCCCCTGTGTGCATTTGTGTGTTATGTGTTGTATGTCGCGTATGTACATGTTGGTGTATAGTCATTGGTACACGGGATATAAACGGGTCTGTGTTTCACGTGTATTTAAAAATGTAGATTTGTATTTAGGCACGAGGATGGCACAAATCACTTCACGTGCATTTAAAGTATGTAATATGTGAGCACGGGGTTGCACGTAATTAATTCACGTGCTGGGATTCAAGTGAATAATTAATTAGTAATTGAATCCCAGCACAACAGTATATATAGATGCACGTTTGACTCACTGGGGGTGGTGTGTTCGGTGAGTGGAGAACGGGATTGGAGACGGAGGTAACTGTGAAAAATAGAAGCTCACCGTGTTTGTCTGTGTAGTCCGTTTTGTTTGTCTCTTTATTTTGGCGTGAAGTGCCGTGTCCTGTTTTGTGTTCAACCCTTTTATTTTCTGTTCTGTGTAATTATTAAATGCTGAGCGAAAGCATTCGCTCAGCTTCACCAAACTCTACATCTCTCTCTGTTTATTTTCCTGGCTCTGGTCTGACGCCACCCACTCCGGCCGTCTTTGTGACAGTGGATCACTTCCCATAACTTGGAAGTCACCTCTCTGTGAGGACAGACATTGAAGATGAAATCCACCATCACCTCCAGTGTGCTAGTACAGCCTTTGACCACCTGAGGGAGCATGTCTTCGAAGACCAAGACCTTAAGACATACCAAGCTCATGAGATACCGTGATCTCCACCCTCCTGTATGCTTCGGAGGTATGGACAGCATACAGCAAGCACCTCAGAGCACTGGAGAAGTACCACCAATGCTGCCTCCGAAAAATACTCCAAATTCGCTGGGAGGACAGGTGAACCAATGTCAGTGTCCTCTCTCAGGCTAACCTCCCTAGCATTGAGGCATCGATCACTCACAACCAGCTCCGCTGGGCGGGTCATGTCGTTCGCATGCCAGACACTAGATTGCTAAAGCAAGGCATATTATTTATAGGGAGCAAGTATAATATAGGCGTGAAATTAGAGTGAACTTGGTATTGCTTTAAAAAAGAAAGGTTTTGCTACAAACTGGTGCTTTAACTACTAATATAAATTTGTGGTCAAAAGCTTTCCAAATGTTCAACAGAGTCTTGCTTTGTGCACATTTACCATATACTCTAATTTGGAATTCCCTGTAAAAAGGTTTTTTTTTGTTCCATTCTTTTTTTCAGCACCTGATTCCTCCATTAAATGATTTTCAAAATGACTCTTGTATGTCTGTGCATTTCACATGCTTGCTGAAGTCTTTGGAACATTGTGGAATAATTGTAATTGTGATTGCTCTGCTCACCAATGCAGTGTGAAACTAATGCATGCTCAAACTAACTGAACTGGGATAAAAACTAGCAACACATGGCCACACATGTTTAGCAGATTTTCCAAACACCACACTGTTATACTCACTTTTTCCTGATACCATAACACTTTCTGTGGTAAAGTTCAGTGAGGATTTACAGCAAATGAAGTTCACCATTCTGGCAACTGTGGACATGACTCTGTTAAAATCATTGCTTGGTTTGGATAATGCAGTGTTATCCAAGAAATGTTGGATTCGCTTCCTTAATTTTTGGTACGAACACCTTCTCTCTGCCCACCATTGCTGGTGTGCCATCTGTATTATTATTATTATTATTTGTTTATTTAGCAGACGCCTTTATCCAAGGCGACTTACAGAGACTAGGGTGTGTGAACTATGCATCAGCTGCAGAGTCACTTACAATTACGTCTCACCCGAAAGACGGAGCACAAGGAGGTTAAGTGACTTGCTCAGGGTCACACAATGAGTCAGTGGCTGAGGTGGGATTTGAACCAGGGACCTTCTGGTTACAAGCCCGTTTCTTTAACCACTGGACCACACAGCTTCCTGTACACAATGGAATCATTTTATTTATTTTTTTTACCAGTAATTTATGGGAAAGTAGAAGCAATTCCCCAGCAAACTTTTTGCAGCAAACAGAGAAAGCTGAGCAACATCACCAATGTCTTCAGTTTTATGAAGTGCAATCGATAACCAGTCTGGCTTTGCAATGTCGCTTTCTCTAACACATTTTCCACCAGCACTTCACACAGATGAGTGGTGTCTTTGTTCTCCAGGATTAACACAGAAGCAGCCTCTAACATGCATTCTTGCACCATTTCTGAGTACGAGAATGGAGCCACCTGTATGAAGCCTCAGTTGTCCCTTTTTGTTTTGTCATAGACCGCTTCAGTAATGTTATTTTATAATCATATTTGTCTTTAGCTTCATGGTTTTTTTTAAATTAGAACTTTTAACTAGCACTACAGTTTCAATACAAATTAGACATGCTGGTTTGTGATTTGGTCGATAAGAAAAAAAGTCCTCTTTGAAATCTGATTTTTCAAAGTAGGTCACACCAGGAAGTGGTATCAAGCCTGATCATTTCCAGTGCTGACCTCCTCTAGTGGTCATGTGTGGATATTGATGTATTACTTTCCTCATAATGAATGTAAAAGTAATACTTAATGAGGGATGGCTGCACAGTCTGGATAAATGGCTTAGATATTTATAATGAATTATGCAGCATCACAACCTTTCTAACCAATCAAATTGAACATGCTGCTAACAAGGAGTCTAGTTATTTATTGCAGATGTGTGTTGTAGCTTCCACTTAATATTCTCGATAGTCTGTTTACATGGTGTATTATTTCTCAAGTATTCCAGATACTGGTGGAATATCCCACCCACTACTGACCCTTCATATTCTGAATATACTGTTTACATGGCTGTAATACTTATTTCAGATAGTGAGTATTATGAATATTAGTGGACCTGTAAATGATTCTTTATCAGGCATGCAAGTTTATTGTTTTTGTACTGAAATAAAACGTGGCTTATCAATTAGGTTATGAAGATTTAATGTAATTAGTCACTTCAGACAACTGCCCCCCCACCACCAATCTTCCAATCTAATTATTGAAGCGTATAAACATTTCACATGCTCACAGCAAGTGTCTATTTTTAGACAGTAATATCTCAGAGATAAAATATAATTTGACCATATAATTGATCACTGACAGTTCAATTGCGTGCCTTTCCAAGCTTAATCATTCATAGTTTCATGTTGTGTTTTACACTGAGCGTACATTCTTCTTGTAATTTTCAACCACTTTCAGTGACCCGATGTGTTTGAAAAAACGTTATACAATAGTATGCTTCTGTATTTGTACCTGTGATTACTGCTCGGTAGAATAAACGGATTAAACATGTTAATGTATATACAAATACACTAAAAACGTACATAAATATCCCTGCCAAAAAGTGACAAAAAGTACTATAGTATACTATAGTAGTACTATAGTATATTGTAGTAGTATTATAGTAATTTTTTGGCAGGGATATCTATGTATGTTTTTAGTGTATTTGTAATTAGAATTGCAATTACTGCAGCATAATTGTAACTGTAATTGTAATTCAACAAAATAGCATTGTGATTGTAATTGCAATTTCAGCAAACAGTTCTGCTGTAATTGTTTATGCTTATGTTCTTATGTTCTTATGTTCTTATGTTCTTATGTTATGCAGACCTCTAGGGCAACCAGCAAGGTCCAAACTACCTTTTGGTTTTTTAATACTCTCCTGTCCTTCTAGTGGTGGAGGTTTGGGTAACTAAAGAACTCCTTGCCTGCTCAGCAGCATAATCTACAGCATAGACCGATCATGCTTTTTAAAGCTGCATTATACACTAGCAAGAGTGAAATGATTAAATGCATACCATATTAAATATTACACATATTTTTAAAAAACGAAGTTATATTACCAAGAAGTTATACAACCATAAAAAAAAACATTAAAAAATAACTCTCCAGATCCATTAGTGGTGACACTCCATCTGTTTAGAAGTAAACTCACATACCAGCACAGCACTGGCATCAACTGCACCACTGAATACCAAGCTTCTGTAACTTGAAAAAAGTTCAGGGGTGAAAATAAAGCTCAAATTGTTGGCCATTCCTGGTTTTACTATGCTATAAAAACCAAACAAAACAAAAACACAACAAAGTAAAGCTGTTCATGTCACAAACTCATGGGCCAATCCTGGGTTTGTAAACATGTTACAAAATGTCACTGTTTATACATTAAACTCTCGCTAATCCGAACCCTGCTAGTCTGAATTGACCATTAACCTGAACCAGCAATCATAATGAAATGCATGTTCATAGCAGATGTAGAAACCAAGCTTCAAATTCATTATTTTGTAATGAGTGTGTAAAACATATACAGCTGTCTCTGTTCCAAAGGGTTAATACTGCTTTTTGATTAGCAAAAACATAAAACAAAGACCAGTTTTTTTTTTTTTTTTAACTTTCATTCAAATGTATTCCCTGTGTGCAATTATCCTTAAACTCCAAGTGTTGAATCATCATTAGCTCAAAGTGCAGAGAGTCAGGTGCAGCACGACTAGAATTCAGATAAAGCTCTCCATGCATTCCAAACACACCCTGCCTTTCAAACTAACGAGAACGTTGTAAACAAGCAGCAGTGGAATAGCTACTTCATCATAAACAAACTGCTGCGACCCAGGTGGATTTCAAAATAGTCTTTTTAGAAGGTTGTTACAATGATTAAAATTTTATTGCTATCATTTGTTTTTCCTGTTTTAGGTTATTAGTCAATCGACCAGCAAAATGTGATCTTAATGGGGGGGGGGGGGGTATGAATAGTGCATGAGGGTGCAGTCCTATTATAGAGGTTTGGTACACTTGGGACAGCCAGTAGACGCCTCTGTACTGTATATAGGGGCGTCCTTAATATTGAAGGTGACTACATTTATAGGAACTCAATATGGACTGAAAAAACTGGCCATAAAACAAGACCTTACTGTATAACAGAGCATGAAAGTGGCATTTTTTATTTATCTCTGGAAGCTACCAGTTAGGAGGAAGCTAATGTGCCTCAAGCTAAAACTCTGTACCCCCAAGTGGTAAAAACAGAAGGCCATTTACGAACAACAGGAGGCCATTCAACCCTTCTACAGTAAGCTTGTCAATTCCCTAGTAGCTGATTGTTCTCAAAATGTTGTCAAGTTGAGTCTTAAAGGATCCAAGTGATTCTGCCTCAGCATGGCTAGGTACCCTCACCATAAGGTGTGCATATGTAACAGATGTCTGAATACTGCAGATCTGTTAACAAACCTCAGAATTACCAGCAGTGGTATTGATATGGCACAACGGTGCTGAAAACCATTACCAGTATGTATTGGTAAATAGCATTGCAATATTGGTCAACATATGAAAACACTGTGGTATGATTCTAATATTATAACATACCATTGTTACTGCCCTTGTCCTTCCATTACCCCTTGAATACAGAACCATTACACTGCTCTTGGAAATCATTTGGTAGAGTAACCACTGCTCTATTTCCAATTTATGCCAACAAAATCAAGAAGATAGTTAACGTTTTATACAGTTAATATAGTAGCACTACTTTATCATGCCAATAAGATAGCAAACCATCCAGGACATGATTAATGTTATTAATCTTCCTTACAATTTCCATTCTATCTGCCAACATGCTTTCTAAATGTGTTTCTATATATTTCTTTATCACTGTAATTTGCCGAATAAAGATAGATGATGTCACAAAGCCACAAAGTTAAGGTGACATGACAAGTTCAGTAAAAATCTGGTCAAGCTAAATTTGGCCATTGTCCACACTGCAGCATTCTTATAGGATATTTTATTTCTGTAATATTCCTTCTGCTAGTTTCTTCAGGGTAATATAACCGTATACCAATGGTACTTTTTAAATCTTTCAGTAATGGCAAAGTTCCTTGGCTAGTTTTATGACATATTTTTTGTCTCTTTTGTGCTATTTTTTCTATGCCAATTTATTTCCTATGCTCATGAAAAAAGGACCCTTCGTGACCCGTATACTGTTGTTTCCAATGTGCAAGTGTGACGTGTAAGGCTGTTGCCCAAATAAAACAAGTGCCATGCACATACAATACTAGCCACCTAATTGCAAAATGCTGTTGGCATTTTTGGCGTCTTAACAAATGGTGTCCTTATTTCCTTTTAATCCTGCCTATCAGCAGAAAAAGTCATCTGCACTGTTCTGTTAAACTAGTTACTAAACTACTTGGTATTGACCTTTCTGCTTCTGCTGTGAAGCGACATTTACTGTTATGATTTTCTCGCTGTTAGCATTGAGGGCATACTGATGTGATAGGAATAAATGCAATATAGATTGCTTGGGCCCTTGTTTTCCCACTGTGCTGTAGATTGTGCGATGGATATTGAATTTTTTCTTGCCTAAATTATTTTTAAAAGTATTAAAGCCTTCCATAGATAAGCATGCATTTTGCCTCATGAGGCCTTCTTTCCAAGTTGCCCTTATCTTAGCCCCCCTCCCCCCCCCCCCTCCCCCTACAAAAACACACCACAGTTAGGGCACATAGGAAATCAAAAACAAATATTTTGTCTTTTTTATTTGATGTGTAGATTATAGTTGGCTTCTTTTGACATCCGTTTAAAAAAAAATGAGGGGGGCGGGGGACAGCTGCTAAGAAAACTTAAGTTAGATGTCACCTTTTTTGTTTAGAATTTTTTTCATCATTTAACAACTTTCTTGTTGCAAGGTTACTCTTTTGCAAATGACTAATTTGTGCCGTTTACTTGTGTGACCTTTCCTTAAATCGAGCGGAGACTTTAGTGAATAATAATCCTTCTTGATTGATTCCATGTGCAGTTTGCCAAATGGCCCTTAATGTGTTTTTATGTAAGTCATACACAGGTTGTTAGAAAGGTTATAAACCCAACCCAGAAGTAGAGCAGAAGGGTTTTCAGTACTGATTTGAAAAAAGATTACAGGCTTTTTAACTTCTTTCACGTTTTCATTGGTGGAAACCAAGGGAGTTGGGCTTGAGTGCTTCCTCATGTTCAACAGCCCACACCCAACTACTCGCTGCTATTAACCTACACAGGGGTTTTGTTTAATGACAACCTGAAAAGATCAGCACAAGGACCAGTCTTCCAGCAAGCAACCATAGTATACCGAGCATCAGAAAAATAAGGTATATAAATGATGGACATTGATTAAATGTTTTTGGTTTCTTTTTAATCACTCGATCATTCATCCTTGACCGTGACACGCTTGAGTGATTATGACTGAAGCATATGCACTTAATCACCTAATTAGTGAGACAGTTGATTGGACACTGGATATGCAGTTATTTCAGCTGTTGAATTGCAAGCTTGAATAAAAGCAATAAAGAAAATCACAGAAAAAAAAAACAACAATATGCCACATCTGTCAAGAGAGCAGCACCTTCGTGCAATCGGCATGTTGAAGGCTGGACTAGGGCAGCATACTGTGGTTCGCCGTCTTGGGTGCTCACAGCCAGTAATATCAAACCTGTTGAGACGGTATCACCAGACACACTCTGTCAATGACAGGCCATGAACTGGGAGACCAAGAGTCACAACACCTGCCCAAGATCGACAGATCATTTTGCAGCATCTTCGTGATGTCAGTTGTTAATCAGCACAATAAAAAGCCACTGCACCTGCTCTAAAACAGTACAAAAGTACAAATAATAGAATACACTTATTCTTAACAATTTATTTACATCCTTCCAGAATTGTCACCCCCCCCCCTCCCCCTCCAAATGGACACTTAAATCAAGCAGTAACTTCACACACCTCTTCTGGCAGACAGGCTGTCTACGACGGTGTAACAGCCCTTTTGAGGTTCTGACAAAGGGAAGAAAAGCAATTGTGTGAAAATATTCCCGTCTTGCCAAAGGACCTCTTCATCACTGAAGCCAGAACATACCTCTGTAACACTTCCCACAGGACCCAGCAAGCAAGTTGTTTTTAAATCATCTCACTAGCCCCTAGCCAACCAAAACAACCAAGGTGTAGCTCAGGGGTCTCAAACTCAAGGCCCGCGGGCCACTTCCGGCCTGCCTAGCGCCACCTACCGGCCCTCCAAGCATCATCCTTGATATCATTACATGAGGCCCGCCACATCAGAATGTTCTAAAGGCGCAGCGCAGACATTGCTCATTGTCCAATTGGCTGATGAAGCTGTACATTCAGCTGTACTTGCCTGCAGAGAGCCGCACTGTTCGATCCTACATTTTCTGTCAGTTTCAAAATACAAAAGTAAAGGATAAATATCAAAACAACATCTGTGCATCACCTAATACCGCTCTGAAGTGAATATAGCAATTAACAATGATAGACTTATCTACATTGCCCTCTATTTTGATATTACTATTGTGTATGCAAATCGAGTCAACGTCAAAGTTATTCAGAACCACTCAGCATCTGACTGCCTCCCCATACAAATATTACCATGGAAACAACAACGGAAGGCTAACGTTTCGAGGAATTAACATTAAACAAAAAACCACAATCTAATCTCTTATATTCAAAAAGGCTGCACAATGGCTCTGCCAAAGAGAAAAGTCGATCAAGAACATAGGCAATTTCAAGAGAAGTGGACCATTGATTATTTTTTCATTGAGTTCAAAAGCAATGCAACGTGTCTGATTTGCAAGGAGAAAGTTGCTGTTTTAAAAGAATATAAATCTCAAGCGCCACTATTCAACAAAACATGCAGATCATTATGACAAATATCGGGGAGATGAACGAGAGAAGACTGCTTTGCAGCTCAGAAAGGGGCTAACATTATAGCAAAATCTTTTTCAGAAGGGGAAAAAGGAATCAGAGGCCGCTGTTTTGGCAAGTTATGCGGTGAGTGAAATGATCGCTAAAGCTGGGAAGCCGTTCACTGATGGTGAATTTCTTAAAGATTGCATCCTGAAGGTTTCTGAGAAAAGAGAAGCCTATTCAGTAACATCAGCCTCTACGCAAACACAGTAGTAGTACACATCGTTGACCTTGCTAACGACATTGACGAACAACTCTGCGAGAAAGTTAAGGCATTCAGTGCGTACTCTGTAGCACTCAATGAGAGTACCGATTTGGTTGACAGTGCACAACTAGCGATATTTGTCAGGGATGTCAACGATACTTTTGCTGTCACAGAGGAGCGGCTCAGTTTGAACACAATGCGTGGTCGGACAACAGCAAATGAAATCTTTCGTCAGCTGTCAGATGCAATTGATCGTGCTGGACTGCCGTGGCATGCATTAGCAGGCATTACCACAGACGGTGCCCCATCAATGATTGGGAAAAAGAATGGGTTGGTGGCGCTGGTACAACGAAAGATGGAAGAGGAAAATGCAGAGCAACCCGTTGCATTGCACTGCATTATTCACCAGCAAGCACTGTGCAGCAAATGCTTGAAGTTCAAAAATGTGATGTCCGTTGTTGTGAAATGCGTCAACTACATTCACTCCAGGGGTTTGTAGCATCGGCAGTTCCATGCATTTTTGGACGAAGTTGAGTCAAAATACGGCGATCTGCTGTACTTCACAGAGGTTCGTTGGCTTAGTAGAGGGAACGTTTTAAAGAGTTTTGAGTTAAAAACAGAGGTGAAAAGGAGGAGATTAACATGCCAGCGCCAGAATTTGATGACACAAAATGGGTGATGGATCTTGCTTTCCTTGTTGACATCACACAGGAGTTGAAAATCCTAAATCTGAAGCTACAAGGTCCGAGCCAGCTTGTAACAGCAATGTTTGAGTGTGAGGGCATTCACAACAAAGCTGAGGCTGTGGAAAAGTCAAATGTCACAAAACAACCTCACTCATTTCCCAGCATGCAAGTCTCTTTTGGAGGAGCAGAGCACCGATATACAATTCAGTGGTCCTGAATATGCGGCTACCCTTCACCTGCTCCTGGAGGAATTTGATCCGCGGTTTGCAGACTTCAGGAGGCAGAGACACCTTCTTAATGTGTGCTGACCCATTTTCTGTTGATGTGGAAACAGCTCCAAATGATCTGCAGATGGAGCTAATTGATTTGCAGTGCAACACTCCTTTGCAGAACAAATTCTAGGAAGCACAGGGAGATCTTGCAGTTCTTAAAGCAGCTACCCTCTACCTTCCCAGAGCTTTGGAAAAGGTTCAAGAAAATAATGTGTCTGTTTCACAGCACATACATCTGCGAGAAACTTTTTTCCACTTTGAAAGCAAACAAGTACAAGTACCGTTCAAGGCTAACAGATGCACACCTTGCTGCCATCCTGAAGGTCTCCACTGCTGAATCACTGAGGCCAAACATCAACAGACTTACAGAGCTGAAGCGTTGCCAAGTCTCTGGCAAACGCTAAAAACCTTTGGGAAAATCACCATTGTAAAAAGTTCGATTTAGTAAATTGTAAAGACTTGAATTTCATTTAATTCAGGACTTTGTTTTTGAAAGATTTTTTTTTTTTATTTCTGAATTCCATCTCCCATGATGTTACTGGCCCCCCAGGAGGATTTCAAGATTGACATTGGCCCCCCAAGTAAATTGAGTTTGAGACCCCTGGTGTAGCTGAAGCTAAGGGATAGCTAGTATCATCTATAGTACTGGTTAAACTGAATGAAGAGAAGGCAAATTACATACATGTTAAAGTAGCTTGACACAGAATTGTACTGTGTATTTATAATTGTTTTTCCCAGGGGGTCATATTAAATAACCGGGATTGCTTTTGCTCTGTTAAATATCAAGCCACCATTCAAAGTAGTATTTTTTTAACCATAGATTTAAAAAACAAAATAAAATATATAAAATCTGTAAAACAGCTGTTTCTTGGTATCTTCTCCTTCCTGTTTCGGTGTCACACCTCTACAAGACAGGTTAGGTTCTGAGAGCAAGAGCAGAATATGGAGCTGACCTGTATAGGAAATGAAAAGCAGAACAGTCCCCAGTTGGCAATAATACCCCAACCAAATTCCATCACCATTAGACAAGCAGTTTCAAGACATGTGACACTCCCTGTAAGACAATTAGACAATATAATCATTGTACTCTGGGCTATTCCCCTGGAAAAATAGCTAGCTACTTCAGGTTAACGACTACCCCCCTCTCACAGACACCCTATGAGAAATCAAAAATAGTTTCCTACTCTTTCCACTATTTGCCAGCAGAGGGCTCACTGCCAACACAAAAGATTCTTCAGTGAGTCCAAATAGTCAAGTAATTTAATGGGGACAGGGAACAAACGGACAGACCCCCAACCAAGACTATGGACGTATTGGCTTTACCTATAGAGCCTCAAAGTTTGAGAGTGCTCCTTACATGTCTTAATACCATCAAAATCATGAATTTGATACCAACTGGAAGAAAAAAAATGATAAAAGAAACCATAACAAAAAATATATATATATACACACACACATTTCATTCTTTAATATAAATCTCATTTCATTCAGTATTTACATCTTATAAAAACAGTAGCAATACAGTAACAGGATTTTTTTTAAATATATAAATACAGCAATTCAAAGTTCAAGTTTCTCAGAAACAATGTGCAATCTTGCAAGGAAATCTTTGAAAGGGGATTGCAATTTACAAGATATCTACAAGTTTAAGTTTTTTATTTTTATTTTTTAAAACTGCAAACCACTCTCGTTTGACTAGGAAGAACCCTTGTGTAGTACTTGCTTCTGGTCCAGCATCATATAGGAAGCCAGGTAGCCATAACACTGAACAGGCACTGGGAAAAAGATCCAAACCAAGACACACAAGTTCAAATAAACTAAAACGGAACACTAACACAGGCACTTGTTTTTGAAGTTTCCATTGCTATAGAATGGCAGAACTGTCAATTATTACAGTGTACAAAATATATTCTCAACTAACCTGTTTAAAAATGTGACGTTCAACACTGCAGACCTGTATGTAGTGCCGAGAAAGATAACTCCACACAAGACAATGGGCCAATAGATCCATCTATACTAGGTATATGCATGTATATCCGCAAAAAAAAATAAAAAAATAACACAAGTTAGCCATAGAAAATATCAATGAAAGTTAAGATTAGATTACCATCTACTACACTGTCCTACATAGACAAGCCAAGGCTAGCGTTTCTTTCTGTACGAAGAGACCCAACTGCTGTTTGAAAGTAGCAGTGTCCATCTAAACAATATGTAGAGATCACATCTACACAACAAAACATATATATTAACAGTGGTCTGGGACAGCAGTATTTATATACAAAGAATCATTGGCAGGAAGACAGTAAATAAATTGTTCCACTCAAGACTATAGGACAGTCTATTACAGTCTTCTGATCTCCAGACAAACTAATTTTTAAATGTGTTTCCATTAGGATGTGCAAATTAATGTGTCGTTGTACCAGTACAAAAAAAAAATAGTAATCTACCAACTCCATGTAGTTTCTTAGGTTTTTTTTTGGTATAAATTAATGTATGAAATCTACATGTGAATTTGAACCAAATCCCATATGAACCATGTAAGGTAAATGATTTCTACAGATTGCACCTGGCTTTTCACCTCAATCTGTTAAATGTTTTTTTTCTCCAGCTCGATGGGCTAGTTGTCTTAATTTGTATGTTGGTCTTTTTTACCCTCTTCAGTTCTAAGAAAAAACTTCTGATTCGCCAGTAAAAGCTGCCATGTTTAGAGTCTGTCAGTAAAGCAGATTATGTTTCTGCAGTGCGGCACTGGAGGTTTTCAATAATGCTGTCCAGTTCTTGAATGCAGGGGATGATCAGCTTACTGTGAGTTCTTGCAATTTTTAACCTGTTGTAAAAGAAGTTTCATCAGTACTGTAAATATACAGTATTTAAAAAAATGATCCAAAAAGTAAAGTGGCATCTAAAAGACTCAATTTGGAATAGCTGCATCAGTAGTCAATGCAACCCCTACCCCTTTTGAATTGAAGGATTGCCATGGGAACAGAAAACCAGCAGAGTTGTTGCAGGATGGTGCAAGGATCTGGCATTTATAAAAAGAAATGCCACTGGCATTTATGCAAAACAAAATTTCCGTGGGAACACCCAAGAGAAATGTTTTTATCCATCTGATTTACGAACAAAAATATAATTTACCTTCTCTTTAGTTCAATAGCCCTCTTCATTCCAATTGAACTTTGTTGCAAGGCTGTTGTACACTGGGCTGCTAATGCACTGAAGCACTGCTCTTTACATCTGTTGTGGCTGCTGGTCTCCCACTGGGGAAGCTCACTTGTGAACCTCCAGGCATTTAGCACAAACTCCAGCGCCGATTCCCACAGATTACACTGCAACAGCAGTTGACCCCTTCCAATGCAAGTTTTCTAAGAAAATGCACATTTTAAAAATAAGATTAATACATACCAACAGCAGTGTTTAATGGCCAATTAACCAAAGGTCAAAAGAAAGAAAAAGTACTATGTTCCAATCAAAACTAGGAGGACATGGTTTGAATATCCATTAAGGGCTTGAAAAGCCAATTGAACTTGTAAATTATACACAATATACATAGTGCAGCATCTCAAAACATCAAGTCTTCAAACATAAGACACCTGTGTCCCTCAGTTAGTATCTAATTTTATATATATATATATATACACACACATACATACACACACAAAGCAGCTCACCCAATAAAATACTAACCTTGAATGCCAATAGTTGAGGACATGCCTTTCTGTAAGAGTGAGCATCTCTGTTTGAACCCAGCCGAGTATAAGGGATGGATCTGTATACATTTGCCTTTTTCAGCTGCAATTCCTCTTGCAATGGCTTCAGGTTTGGGAATGGAAGAGTCTTTTGCTCCCGCTTAAAACCCAAAATAAAACCAGGTTATTTAAATTCAGAAAGGTTCGTGTTTTAACAGGTTAATGTTCGGGTAAACACGGAAATATAAGATGGCCTGCTTTATCATCCCACAACACTTTACCACAGTGAATCCAAAGCCACAAGAGAAAGAATCTCCCACTTGCTCTGCCTACCAAGCCATTTGTCCAACACCAATGTGAAAGCACCCAGAAAAACTACAAAGACTTGTAGAAAATGTTTAGTTATTTAAGTGCGTATTAAAATGTATTTAGCTTTTCTTGTTTTATTTTTTTTAAATCAGCATCTTGGTTTTAAATAAAAGGAACACTATCCACACAGCTCACTAAAGTAATCACTCCTAACTCACATTTGTTTACAAGAGTGGAAATACAACAGTACCTCATTGTTGGGGTCACCAACAAGCCCAAACAAACTCGGATTACTGTTTCTCCCCCATGCATTCACAGCACAGATACACGAGACAGGGCTGACATTTGCCTACCTCTTCCAGTATCACCAGGGAGTTGACTAGTTCCACAAGCTGCTGCTGCTGGGAGAGAGCCTCCAATTGAAACGGCAGCTCCAATTCTTCCTTGTTGCTAATCCTTTGTTTCTTCAAAGTGGGTTCTGGGATTCCCAAGAAAGGAGGATGTGAAAAATTGTAAGCATAGAATAAAGAAAATAAAGAAATGTAACTTTCCTGCAGTTATGGATTAGTTTTATGTTGGAAACAGAAACTACTAATACAATAGACACCAATGTTTACATATATTACAGCTATAAAAAATAAATCAAACAATTGTAATAAAGTTCAGGTACAAGTGCTTATAGAGCAGGTGCACCTCTGACCGAGTTTAAAGGATGGTAACATTCTATACAGCCCAACCATTTTCTTCTGACCAATTCTGAATGAGAAACAGTATCATTTCTACAGCAACAGAACATACCAGTAATATAGCTGGAGCTAACTTGGAATTCAGAGGCAGGGGAACAGAAAGCCAGCCTTCGCCTTCTTTCAAAATGATCATCAATATGCAAGGAGGATTCAAAGCCATTAGACAATCTGCTATCTGTGAAAATAAAGAAAAAGAGGGTTAATGGTTTAAAGAACAATTTCTGACTCAAGCTACACATTTCAATTGAAAGCGGACATTGCCTAACATGTAATCACCTACTACACCATATGCAACACTTCTAAAAATGAAAAAGATTAATTTAAATTTACTAGGACTGCTTAAAAAAATAATATAATGCACTGAATGCTTCTCAATGACTTACAAAAGCAATAGAAGTGGACAATCAGCTCTATGGATGTTTGCTAGTTTCTGTGCTTTAACACTTTGCAAAAAAAACCCTGCTTTCTATATCCGAGACACCATTGTATTTAAAAATCTGTGATTTATTCATTTATTACCTGTGCTTTCAGAATAAAGGTCTTGGTTAGACGGCATGCTGTTGTTTCTGAGGTTAGGTGTGGATGCCCCCCTGTAATTCAGTGCGTCCAAATAAGACCTCCTTATGCCAGCTAGAGGGGGAGAGGGAGAGAGAGAGGGGGAGAGGGAGAGAGGGGGAGAGGGAGAGAGGGAGAGGGGTGAGAGAGAGAGAGAGAGAGAGATTTAAAAAAAAAATACTGTATGAATTCCAAGCGAGCAACATTTGCTAAAAACCAACGTTACTTTAAAAAAAAAAAAAAAAAAAAAAAAAGGACTCTGGTATAAGTGGAAGTTTAAAACATTAAACCTAAGAGCACACAAGACAAGGCCTCACGACTGCTGTGTAATTTACAACATACCTCAATAACGTACTGGGCGAGTCAATATATCGATTAAACATGAGATTTACACTACACAGAAATAAATTATATCAGTGTACATGCTACATCACACAATGCAAAGTTAAACATTAATACTGCCACACAAATTAGATTTTTAAATGTAAGTGTAATATTGCTGATAACAAATGTAGCAGCTTAGGTATTATGAGTAAGAAATAAATTCAGTATTCAATATTTGATAGTAAATTAAAGCTTGCCTGTTATTCTTCTGTCCCGAGTTTGGTGGGAAAACGCAAAGCCAGTGATCATCTAGTCACCCCTACCCGCCAAGACTTTTGCAAAATTTTGCAAAGCATCATATTTAACATTTACAAAATCTATAAAAGTAATTAGCTTAATCGACAGCGCTCGGCTCTTTATACCTGTAAGTTATTTTGTTTAAACGTTTTATAAACACGGTATTTTCAAAATGTTACATTACATTACAGACAGGACCACCCCTCCCCCAAAGCACCGCTAATCTGAATCAATGAAACAGGAGTTATTTAATTATATTATTGTTTCAGTGACCCGTCTTAAACATTTTATTTATTTTTTCTTACCTGAAGTTTTTGGCTGAGGAGTAGGAATTTCCATGAGAACTCGTCTCTCCTGACAATATATGGCCATGTTATTTTTAAATTCACAAACTTAACTAAGCAGGAATCTATTAAGTGTACAGAAAGATCCTTTCCTTTCTTTTCTTTTCTTTTTGCTTGGGTTTCCAAAAAACTAATACAACTACAAGATTAAGTCTTTTTAAGGAATACTTGACCCTATTTTGTTCAAACCACGTAAAACGGTTCCCCCCTAAAAAGTCCGCCTTTTCTATTTTTCTGTCTATATCAGAACTTTCTATTTTAATTCTTAATAATGCATTTATTTTAAAATATTATTTTGTATCTACGCATCACTGTGGCTTAAGAAAAAAAAAAAAAAAAAAAAAGACTATTCTAACTCGTAATATTCCTCGTTGTAGGTGAATCTTTTTTTTGTCCCTGCTCGGTTCCCACTTGCTAGCCCCAGGACTGCCCGGCTTAGTGTTGTACAGCAGTGCAAAACTACAGCTGTATCTTTAAAAAGCAGGAGAAATTTGCCGCGCGGGCGGTGTCTCGCATTTTCTTAAACTTGATTGGGTTCCACTTTCGACCTACGTGAGTCTGATTGGTTAACCTCGCTGACCTTTTGGAATCTTATTGGATGACACAGGGATCGTCATCGTTTTTTTGATAAAACGAAAACAAGCGCCAGCGATTTTACCTCTCAAAATGCCATTCTACCCCATGCAATAATATAGTATATGTGTATAATTTAGATTTTCTTTAAATTAGATTTGCACATTATGTATTTCTACCCAACAATGCTGTTTTCATGGGAAAAAACAATGTACTAACATGTTGAAGCAAGTGCAATATTGTTAATTCTAATTGCATTTATGTGCAACAAAAATGTTGTTGTAATTCACTGCACTTACTGTACATTTCATAATATCTGTATTTCCCCCCACACCCCGTAAAGTTAGTGTACTTATTGTCACTCGCTTATTCATGTACCAATAGATTATATTGTATAATACAGCTTTACTAAATAAATACATAAATAAAATACACTGCTGCTGCTGGAAGTCGTCCAGCGTGGGAGTACCCAAGTGTGGCTCTTTAAATTTAAACAGCTTATTTACTAGAATTCTATTCAGCATCTGCATTTTCAAGAAACTGTTTTTTTATAAAACGATACCCTTTAGAAAAAAATAACAATATTTAACTAGTTTTCGTCGTCGTCAAAAAAAAAAAAAAAGTAAAAGATCATTATCGTACTATTGACATTTTTTAAGTACTGCGCGCGTTTTGTAAGACTCGAATCTGCCATTGTGAAAAAGTTTAGTTGTGTGCAGATTAGCGTCAGCGGTAGTTTTGTATTGAAGATGGGAGGAGCTGACGAGTGGTGGAAACACAGCGGCAGTAATTCAGGTATTTCTGCTGTTTTTGTTTACATTTTCCAGATAAACAATTGCCTATTTGACGGCATGGTGGGTTTCGTGCCACGGGCAATTGTTATATTGGTTTGAGAATTGTGTTTATACTTAAATATCCCCGATGACCTGAAAGCATTCCTACTAGACTGTTCTGTAATTAAAATTCACAATACAGTCAGTACTCGCATATCCGACCCGTAAAATTGTGACTTCAGTGATGGTTAAACGAGTGTGAGGCATATCTGATTTTTTCATTTTGGCCCGTTCCAACCCTTGTCCGTTTTTTTGGGGCACACAAAAAAGATACAATGTCAAAAATGCATAGCTGAAAGGACTTTGTTTTAAAATAAGCAGTCTTCATGTACAGTAGTTGGTGTTGTTGGTACAGTACTATATTTTCAATAGAAGAAGTATTTAAATTCAGAATTATATGATTGTGAAAATATCACTTGCCAAAAGAGATGACACATTAACTGTAATACAGTACACACTTAAATCTGGGAAGTAGTGTAGCAGTATGTAACATCTCCCATTAAAGGCCCAACAGCAAATTGAAATCAAAATGTCAACCATGCACAAAGCTGGTAAAACATAAAAGGCAATGCAATTTAGCAAAATATATTTTTTAAAAAAAATCCACAACTAAAACATTATCCAAAGTCAGTATTCAAAATTGCAGAAAGTAGTGCTTCATAAGGCCCTTATGTCACAGTTCACTTGCAAATGAAAATGCATAAGAGCAACTAAAGAACACAGATTAAAAAAGATATATATATGCAACACAGTATCTAAAACTGTTTTAAGATTAAATGTCTTACATTACCATAGCTTGGCTCGTTCGCTTTGCTTTTGCTGCATTTTTGTCATTTGAAATTGGAGGAAGTGCTGTGTAACTGCACAATAAAGACAGACTCCTCCCTCCTCTCTCCCCTTACTCCTCTCCCCTCCCCTCTCTCCTCCCTCCTCTCTCCCCTTCCTCCTCTCTCCCCTCCCCCACTCTCTCCCCTTTCTCCTCTCTCCTCTCTCCCCTCTCTCCCCTCTCTCCCCTCTCCTCCCCTCCTCTCTCCTCTCCTCCCCTCCCCTTGCTGGCTTTGGATAAACAAATAAATTGTAACATTGAAGAGATGGGCTTTGTATCAGAAAACTGGTGACAGAGTCAGAAATCGCATGTGACGGGTAAGTGCATTCATTTGTTACACAAACATATTTATAACATGGCTTGGAAAAATAACAACCTCTGATTGGTTAAGCAGCATCACATGACCGTGCGTATATATAGTGTATACCATGACAAACTGCCATTGTATTTGTTATTAGTTAGAAAACCACTGCCAAAAATGAGTGACATTCCACCTATTTCCTTTAATATATTTGGGGATGAAACTCCAGATAACTGGTACAACACCAACTTTCTGAGTGAGGACAGCAGTTCACAAAAATACAAATAAAATTTAAGTGCAACTGTCAAGAGTAGACACATAACAGTAGATGAAATATAGCTAAATGAAATAGAAGAACACAAAAAAAACTACAGGATGGGCTGTTAATGTACTTAGACTGGTTTAAAGAAAAACAATATGGACATTCATTTTAAGGAAATAAGTAAAAAAAATAAAAAATCTCAACAACATAAGGGTATTTTATGCCAGTGCAAGAAGCTCAACTGGGGACCAGTATTCATTCTCCAGTTTTATAACACTAAGCTGGACTAAGTAGATATTTTAACAGTAGAAGTTTTAACATCTCTGCTGACAGTGAGTTTAAAACCAACAAGAACGTATTCCTGTCAGTCATGAAAACTTTTAGAAAAGCAGGTAAAGTCAAGGCCAGACACCCCACCCCTGTGAAATAACCCTGGTTGCCACAAAATTGTCAAAAATATAATGTTTCACACATATCTACAAATGTAACCTGTGATTGTATTTTGATACATATCAATATTCGGAAGTTAGTGCCATAATGCATATAATTAAATAAGTGCTATGTGCCGGTCTAAAAGCGTGTTACTTTTAGTGAAACAAACCTTTAATCTTCTTAGAGACTTTAAGGGCTATTTACACTGTAGCGTTTATTCGCTGCGTTTTCTAGGGTAAAAAAATGGAACCTATGGAATTGAATACTACCTTTCACACCTGAGCATAATTGCTGTAAAAAAAAAAAAAAAATGAAACATATATTGGGCGAGGAGCCCCGATAGGTTGGGTGTGTGTAGCATGTGACAGATCGGCTGCTGTATTGGTAACATAATCTCAAACAATGTTATTGTTTAAACATAATTAGAAGTACAGATAGGACTACCAAACACAATCATTTGATGGATTCTGATGTTTTATTTTTTGTATTTCTCACAGATACCTTGTTACCGGCGGCTCCTTCACAACCACAGCATACAGCTATAGGATGGGTATCTCAAGTGTGTGTGGAATATATGTACTAATAGACCATGGTGTCTCATGGCATGCACTTTCTAGAAGCTATACCCGGACATTTAACGAAAACCTGCAGTTTGTTGTAGTGGTGGGGCAGCAGTGTGGAGTAGTGGTTAGGGCTCTGGACTCTTGACTAGAGGGTTGTGGGTTCAATCCCCAGTAGGTGACACTGCTGTTGTACCCTTAAGCAAGGTACTTTACCTAGATTGCTCCAGTAAAAACCCAACTGTATAAATGGGGAATTGTATGTAAAAATAATGTGATAATAATGTATAATGTGATATCTTGTAACAATTGTAAGTCGCCCTGGATAAGAAATAAATAATAATAATAATAATAATAATAATAAAAACAGTGTGTTTATGTTAACACACCACAAGTGTTTACTTTCAAATTTCCTCATATTTTCCCACCATTTCTGTTTGTATTCTTTATCGAGATATTTATTTTGCTGCTTATCATAAATAACAAGATATTATGCTCTGCTATAATCAGATGTTCCCCCATCTTGCCTGTGACATTTGACGTGCAAATCTGAATACAAAAAAAGCAGTGAAACGTCGGGCATAAAAAACGCAGCGTGAATGCCCTTTACTTTAATGATTTGTTCAATTCTAGATAAAGGTACCCACAAAACCAAACATTTGTGGATGTGTGAAAAATAATATTTCTGACAATAAAGGTTAGTGGCAAATAGGCTTGTTTCACATTTATCCCACATAAACGATACACGTTTAAATGTCTTTTCACATTACGTCTGTTTGTATTTAGGAAGTCTGTCAGCGTTATGTCAGATACTGTTTGGTTTTGTTATCCGAGTAAAAATCACAACTTCCTGTTGCTGTTGCCTCTGCCTGTTTGACGCTGACAATGAGGGCGTTGCCCACGAGCGTACGTGGTAAAGGTGAGCCATCTCAGGGACCGACGCGTTCACAGTAGAGCAAAAAACAGACCCAAGCTCCCTCTCTGGAGCAGGCCACTTTTAGGACGGCTGGACCTGGAATGGCTGAGTTTACAAAAAAAAAAAAAAAAAAAACTTAGCCGTCTTAAAAGCGTCTAAACAGGGTAACAGTAGCCTGCATCACTGGGTTCCAGTTACACACCGCTACAGCAGCACTGCTTTCATAAGGGGTACGTATTCCCCAAAATTAATGTTTTGGATTGTTGTGTTCAGCTGTACGGTAGTACATGCATTTGGTATTCAGTGTGAAAATTTACTGAAAACAAGTTGCCAATTAAAAATGGTTCTTTTGCTACACAGATCGGACATCAGTATCAGACTAAAAGCCTAATATTCTGGGTTGAATGGGTGATTCCATTCTGCCTTGCTTGCCTTGAATGTAAATTTCTGAAATGAGGAAATTAAAGTCTATTCAATTTGGTAGTTAGGATTCTACAGCAGTACTGATAGCCGAAAAGTAGTTAAGACAGTTATAGAGACAGTTTTGGAGACCCACACCATTAAAAGGTAAAAAGAAAATACAAAATATAATTTAAGGCAATTCATTTTTTTAATGTTCAGAGCAGTACATTGACATTGGTAAAATTGTGGTTGTGTTGTCCAAGTCATTGCTTCATGTCACGAGTGAATACATTAAGCAGTGCCATTTAAGAAATCCTTTAAGAGGTTGATGTCCATGCTGTATATTGCTTATTGCAAAAACCAGATTAGCACTAATCTAATGTCACTACAGGTAAGGTCGAGATTAGTACTCATCTGGGTCTTTGGAATCTTTTGCAGTTATTTCATGACCCAGAGATGGATGGTGTTTTGCAGTACTGTACTGGAAAGCGTTTGGAAAGAGTTTCTTGTTAAACTACTTTAACTACAATATGCAGATCAGTTTTCATCCAGCAGAGGATGCTGTTTTACACTGATGAAAACATTACAACTTTCCCCAAGACTTTGGGAACATTATTCAAGTGTCATATATGGTTGCAATCTATTATTTCATAATTAATTGTCTCCCCTGTCTCATAAACATAACTTTCCTACTTCAAGATAGTTATTTAATCTAGAATTACTGTTTTAAAACCATCAATACCAACATTACTGTTCTGTTACAGGTAGTTTTTTTTTTTTAACATTTGTAAATATCAGTGAAGGGTACTTCCACATAGTGTGCACCTGAGTACAATGAAAACAAACTTCATTCTGCTTATTGAATCTAGCAACAATGCTATAACGTCTCAACCTTTCCATTTGACAGGGCTGAGTAGTAGTGTATTCTTAGCAGTTCTTCATATCTTTCCCATTTTTATATCCTATCCTATCGTCTAAGCTCCAGAATGATTGGCTGCAAGTGCGTCACCTGACAGATGCTGCTTTGTGTGCTCTAGAAGATCTTTGTATTGTGATCGGTTGTGAACAGATCTGCCAAATTCCGGTGACCCTTGGATACCCTGGACTACTGTGAGTGCTCCTATCCAGCCAGTACTCCCAGTATTGTCTTGTAATATTGCCTCAAAACAGTAACGATGTACCTTTTAACTCTTTTAGCACTAAGCACAAAAGGATATCTGGTAAACCTGCCTAATATAACTAGCCTATTACACACTTTCAATGTGAGTCATTTTAGGTTTAATACATCAACAAAATAAACCAACAATTTGCTTTAAATACAAAAAAACAAAAAAAAACAGAAATGTATTAATATATACATTTTTAAAGTTTATCATACATTTTTCTATACATCCAGCAAAAATACTTTATATTTAATGCAATCTTTCAAAGTAAGTGCAGGTCTGTACAGATTAGCATCCTATCTATGACTGATATTGGCAACATGCAGACGGCATATTAAATATGGGGGGGTTGTATAAAAATACCAGAGCACAGCTCCTTGGCTCTGATGTGTAATTTTCAATCAAATGGTAATTGTATTGTCATTTGTTTAGCATTACTTAATTATCATTTGGTATGGTATGAGACCAAAACCATCCCAGTAACATACTGTAGACTGTAATACAGATAGCATTCCATTTTTCTTTGATGAAGTGTCTTAGAGATTCATGATAAATGCTAATCAATTAACTTAACCTAACTTTGAGAGATCTGCATTAGTGTACCATAGTATAACAGGGAAGCAGAGTGGGTTTGGCAAGGGTTGATACAGACTTCTGTTCTGCACACAAATCAAATCAAATATAAGGGCAGTTCATAATTTTTGGTTTGTGACATTTAGGTTGCCAGGTACAGTTTTCATAAAGTGGCTTTTTCCTGACTGGATCACTTGTTGAGGCAGAGATTTGAAAAGAGTACTAGTTGTGCTGGATGGTGCTTTTGTTGTACTGCAAGCCTTCGGTTTAGGAATCCTAGTTGGACCTGGGCGTCGGAATGCTTCTGCTGGGATCTGGGAAAAAAAAAAAAAAAAATCTGGTTGATTAAACCAGCTTCGGAGACGGCCCTGTTTCTGTGAAAAGTTATGTTAAACTTTAATAAAAACATTTCTTTGGTTTTATACATTTTAAATTGTTTTGTTAACTTTGTTGTAGATTCCTGTAAATCCAAATGAGACACTGTCTACAGTGCATATATTTGAAATATGTATCGCAACGTATTTTGCCATGCAACGATTTACCACCTTGCCAGAATTTGCATGTCAGTTTCTAAAATGGCAAGTGATGTGTGGGATTAACATAAAAAACAGGATCTACAAAGTGCTGCTTCAGTTTTGGCAAGCGAGTCAGAATCTGGGGATACAGATGCAGGTATTGTATGCCACTCAAATGCTTCACCCTTTCCATACACTGGCCCAACTTGCAATGTAAATGTTACGTATAGTGATCAACATTTTGTTTTGTTGTGAATAAATAAAAATAAATAAAAGGCATAGAGTTTCTCAGTAATGCTGTTACTTTATGAAAATGTGTCTTTTGCCACTTTGTTTATTGTGCAGAAGCTACAATGGGAGGGATTTGAAAAAAAATAAAGTGATGTCAACTTTTGTACTGTTTCTACCTGAAGTACACACAAGAACATGTTTTATAATTAACTACTGTTTGACATCTTGTGCTTTAATTTAGTGGAGCACAGTAAACCTTTTGTGGACGATTACAGTTTTACATATAATTAATATAACAGCACTGCAATTATATAGATAGATAGATAGATAGATAGATAGATAGATAGATAGATAGACCAGTATAGTGAACCACCGAACTGGAATATAATAACTATACATACAGTATAGGCTATTGCAGTACAAGTGTACTCCCACTAGATGGCAGTCTACACATGTATTACAACCTACAAAAGCTGTACCATTCACATTTCCTTAAAATGTTACTTTTGTATAATATTACCACCCACATAGCTTTAATACACCTTGAAAACGACTGCACTGGTACTGACAGATGTGGTTAATATATATGTTTAGATTCACATTGCTTTAAAGCCTTTTTAAATTCATTTTTTCACTGAGATATAAAGCTGGAAAAATACTAGTAAGTAAATCACGTTCTAGATAATCCTGGTAATTTTACTGAAGTCCAGTGATTGTTTTTTCCCTTTGTGTCTTTTTGTTTAGAAAAAAGAAAGTTTTATATAATGCAATTAATTTTATATTGTCCCACAGCAATGTATTTTTCTAAATTCCGAAGTATGGTGAGGCAGTTCAGAGTACTGGAGGTTCAATCGTCCAGTTTAACAGTTTAACAATTTTACATGTGTTTGATGATTAATTTGATATGTTTACAGTGCATGCGGATTCATTTTAAAATTGGATAAGCATTGAATGAATGGTTTGGCACGGGTAGGGTAGCGTCGGAAATGCATCCATAAGGTTTGTATTACTGCAGTATTTACATCATGATTAACTCTGAATTTCTTTAAACAGTTTACATGTTAGCCAGCTGGTGATGTTAAACTGAAAGCACTTCACATTTCTCAAAGTTATTATGGCATTTGTTTGCAAAAACTGTAGCAAAGTGAGTCTCCTGCACATACACTTGTAATTTCAGTGTTGCTTGCTTCCTTCCTGGTTCCAAATCTAGCCAGCTAGATTATGTAGTTTAATGTTCTGTACTGGCGCTGCTGTAACCATGGAAACCAAACACAGTTGTTGTTTAGGGCCTGCAGAGTGAAGTCAAGACATCCTGTGCTTATTGACAACAAGAGATTCTGTCTTCTTTTCTAACAAACTTTAGAGCTTTACCTAAAGTCTTATACAGTATGTGCGGTGCAGCTTCTTTATGTCTTTATACTCAGTCACAGACCATGTGCGTTAAAAAATTAATTCTCGAGTTAATAACATTTTTGCATTCAATTGTTCATGTCAATATTCTTTTTTGTAAAAATATACAGTATATTTCTCTAGTTAAACATTTAAGACCCTTTAAAGGTTGCCAAGAAACAATGGAAATTTACCAACCTATTATGTTTCAAGTCTATTTGACCCTACATAGGTGCACAATTAGCATACATGTTACAATTTTATAATTTTTTCATTGTGGCATTTTTTTTGTTCATGTCACGACTTCATTAAATATATGTGTACAGTACACAGAAAACCATACCTCTGTCAGGTTTAGTATTTCATTGGACCTATTACTGTACTGTATGTTCATAAACATTATGTTTCTGAGCAATTTGACAGAAAAACATTTTCAGCATAATAATAGGTCTATGAAAAACTGGAACAGACTGTAGGAATGTAATGCAATAACAAGGACATAATGGTTCTGTGAAATGGTAACATTTACTGTACCACTCTATTTGCAGAATGTAAGTTGATATCTACAGTTCAGTGTTATGCATGTTTTTGTGATGTTCTTCGGGTTTAAGTGTTTTGTAGTTTTATTGTTTAGCTACAGTCCTTGCATGCAATTGTACCAAAAATGTTTTGTGTTCACGTGGTAAATTGTGTGATGGTCCCATTCATTGTGTCACTGTGATGGTCCCATTCATTGTGGCATTGAGCTATCCTGAGGTCTCCTCCACTTTTCATCAGCAGTTTGCCCTGCTGTGACCCTATCTCATATAGCACTGGAGTCCAGGGTTGATGTACTGAGGCAGAGTGGGAAAACATTGGTTGTCCAGTATGAAAGGAAGCTGTTTTACTGTAATCGAATTACTGATGCCCTTTTTTTGTAGCAGATATTGGCTCCAGGTTGCGCAGATTCCTACATAAATCAATTTAACGGTTTGTATAGCAGACTCTAGCTTAAACTTGTGATCGAGCTTTTAATCTATACTGTATATATTTATACAGTTTCATAAGCTTTATGAAGACTGATGTGGAAGCAGCTGTTTTGACTCCATTCATGGCGGGTGTTGTACACTGGCAGAGGTCTTTATTTGAATCAGACTTGCACAATTAAAACATCTGAGTGGTTGGAAATTCCTTTAGCAATTAAAAAAAGATCCCACTGTTGCTTGTAATTCAAGAATAGACTATTTAGAACTGAAGCCTCATTCTCTGCAGTCTGGTTCCAGAATTCCAGAAGGTAGGCCTATACCATACTTCTTACTAGGGCTGTGCAGGTACTCCGATTTAATTGAATAAAACAGTGTTCCCTTGTTTACACAGTTATTGAGTACAAACCAATAGTAATCTGACAGCGTGATACTTAATATGCTGTAGAACTTATTGTGATCTAACTAATACCTCTGGTATGGCAGTAAAACTGTCAGCATCCAGGACGAAGGCTTCCAAGAAGCTTTTAAATCACTCGGTGCAGAAGTTAATTGTCATTTGATTGGTACTCTGTAGTATAGGTGAGGGAAAGGGAGCTTTTCTTGATGTGAAATTAACAATTTTTTTATAGGTTTCATTTTAATGCCTGTCAACAAAAAACATGTTAAAGGGAATTGCTTCAAAAAGCCATATTTTATACTATAGTATGTAGTGTGTTTTGCACCTAAGCAAGTTTAAAGTAATTCACTGGGTTCACATTTTACAAGCCCCCCACTAGGCTACCTATGTTGGCTACATGTTGAAACATCATCAATGTACAATGTGTTGGGAGAACCAAACTCTTAATAGGGAGGGACCCAAGGTTCGAGCACTCTGCTGCAGACTTTAATCCGTGCACCAAATTGAAAACTAACGATTACTGTGTGTGTGTTGTGCTTCAGCAATTCTAGCACTTTAGGGATACTAAAATGGTATTTGGTTTTGATTCAAAGCAGTCTCCTTGGTATTCTCTAGAGCTAAAATCAGGAGTCGTAACATCAAATACTTCAAATATTGTACTTGTACTCAGGAAGTAAGACTATTTTAGGTAAGGCTTTTATTATTCCTTTGCAATTGTTTTTTTTTTTTTTTTTTGTATTATGTCCTTTTAAATGAATATTTTGTTCAACACTCCAGGTTTTTTTTTTGTCTTTCTGTTCTCGACCTACTGTACAGCTGTTTCAAGAACTGCTATTAATCACAAGTTATGCCAAGAATGCATTGCAAAACATCTGTCCATTAAACAAGCAAAACTAAACTGATGAAAGGTCAATAAACATGTAAGCATATAAGGAGGCTGTGTGGTCCAGTGGTTAAAGAAAAGGGCTTGTAACCAAGAGGTCCCCGGTTCAAATCCCACCTCAGCCACTGACTCATCGTGTGACCCTGAGCAAGTCACTTAACCTCCTTGTGCTCCGTCTTTCGGGTGAGACGTAATTGTACGTGACTCTGCAGCTGATGCATAGTTCACACATCCTAGTCTCTGTAAATCGCCTTGGATAAAGGTGTCTGCTAAATAAACAAATAATAATACTAATTTGTATAGATTCCATGCACTTGGAAACATTTAAAGAGTTTCCATTTCACTTGATGATTTGAGAATAATGCTACATTCATACATGTGAAAAAGCAGGAACTTGTGTTTTTTTTATTGAGCTCAAAGTGCGCGTGGATAAAGTTGCATTATTCAAGTGAGGGATTCAGACTAGGGGCCCTATCACAAGTCAATAGATCCTCTTTTGAAGCATGTGCAGAGGCACATTTTCAGAGCAATAATGGAATGAGCAGCTAACAAATTTCTTGCAAATTATATTCCCTTTATAATTAAGTATTCCTGGCAGAAGAGTAGCATGTGCACTCAAAATATGGGTTAAATGGAACATGTGAATTTTGGCAAACTGTTTTATATTCACTTAAGCTTACATTATTGTATTATTTATCACATCTTCTATTCCCTGTCTGTGCTATATTTATATTGCACGTTACCCAAGTATTGTATGGCCTGTAAGTGGCTACAACCTGGCAAGGCTTATAATAGTGACAGCATACAGTAGCATTCCGAAACCTAATGTCTTTGTGAGCTGCATGGTGATAGGTTCAGGTTTTGTCTTAAGAGCAGAATGTTTGTCCAAAACCTTTAGGTCCTGAATTGGGTGTGCTAGTGTACAGTACATGGCTATTGAACCTGATCTTTTTTTATGTTTTGTGATATGACAGCCTAAAACACATCACAGGGCAGGGAAAATGACTGGTTATGCTAAATGTAAACGGGAGTATACAGCTACTGGAGATAAACATGTAGGGCAGACATAAACTTGTTTGTTGATGATTACAAGAGATGGGTGGAAAAGACTGTAGCTGAAAGACTACAATTACAGTTCAATTACGCATTTATTTGCCATGCGATTCTTTTGGTGACCCCCATTTGTTTGAAAAAAATAAGTTAATAGTTTTATATTTCTGTATTTGTATGTGATTATTGCTTGGTTACTTAGACTAATTTATAATTATAATTGCAATTACTGCTGCATAATTGTAACTTTAATTGTAACTGGACAAAATAGCATTGTGATTGTCACTCTGCTGTAATTGTCATTGTGATTTTAATTGACCCCAGGGCTGTTTGTCATTGTCTCCAATACCTCATTTCTATCTGCTTCAATGTGAGTGAATCTCATAATCTGTACCTCATGTTGTCATGGCACTGGTTTGCTGCACTTCAGTGTGTGTAAAGCAATGGCTCATTCAACCTTGTGTTAAAATTAGACAGATCAAGAGCTTGCAACGGATATGAAGTCATCCACCAACATGCATTTAAGCTCTGCAGAAAATAGAACCTGATAGTAAAAGAAGAATTTCTTCTGCATCACTCACCATTTTTGACATATTTTACATGACAACTATTGTCTTCCCTTTTAAGGTGCTGTATGCATGTGGTGTCTTTATTGAGGTGGCTTGAAGTTTAGGGGAGAGGTTGTTTACCTTCTTAGTGTGTTTACTTAACTGATTATTTGGTGTTGCTAGACACTTCAAGTTTAGTTCTTTTACTAATAATTATTGGGTCGTTTGGGTATTTTTACACACTCCTGCCATGGCTGTAGCTTTTCGTACATTTTGACACTTACTCTACCTGTTTATCCTACGTTGGTTTAAACACTTAGCAGATATAGTGTACATCACTAATCATTACTCATTCTGGAATCACTTCTAGTTTTTCATTCGCTTCTGTTGTCCTTGTCCCATCTGACCAAGTCACAACACCTAAAACAAATAACTGTAGCTGGCCTCTGTCTCAATGTTTCCTTTATACTGTATACCCTTGTTCCAAATTAACTTTGTTTGTAAAAAATGGTATCTAAATGTCTGTTGGCTAATGGGAGTATTATTTTTTATTTGTATTTATTTTTGTTGTTGTTGTTGTACCTGGAAGCATGCTTTGTCTTGTTTTAGTTTTCAGTATACATTTCAAGTGTTTTGGAATTCCTGTAATTGTAGATTTGGTCTGGGTTTTCAGTTAGCCCTGGAAACAGATTCAGTACACAGAGAATCAAGCAGACAGTTGGGTGAAATTGGGTTCTGTTTTTATCATACTCTTAACTTTTTTGGGGGGGGATAGGGGTAGGGAATCAAGGTTCGCCTAATCCTAATTTTAAAAATGAAATTTCAGTGGAAGAATCAGATGTATCTTATCCGGTAAAATCCCAAACCAAACAGAACCCCTATGAATAATTGACCCAGAACAGACTGCTCTTACTGTGCTATACTGTAGGTGCTATTACTTTAAGTCAGGGCCTTTTTATTTTAAATCCAGGACCCTACATTATACGCAGTTTAAAATGGTGCTTTTCAATAAATATTTTCTTTATGGTTTATGGCCGAGTGTACTCTATTTTTAACAGAACTGGTTCAGTCTTTCATTCCCAGCCTCTGTGTTTATGTAATTAAGATCCAGAAACCATGACATCAGCTCAGCCCAAGCAGACCTGTGGTGGAATTACTTCCTTTTTGTTTTTTTTAATATTTTCTCCGCATTTTATAATAATTTATTAGAAAACTCTTGAAAGAAACATTTTAAAAAAGTGGACTAAAACATAGCATGGTACTATGTGTTGAAAATGCATTACACTTTTGAAGTGATAAAATGCATTTTTTTTAAGAAAAAACTGTATTATCTGTTTGGTTTTGTTCTGTCAATGGCAACACTTTCCAGTTTTCTGACCCTTCACCAGCTTCTGGAGGGTGGCATTCTGTCTGGTGCAGTATTAACTCTATTGGATAAAGACTTCTGTTAATTAATGAAAAAACTATGAGTTAATAAAATACTGTATTACAATACATTTTTTTGTATTAGTGTTTCCAGCTTCAGTACATATCTTCGCAAAATAAGCTTTCCATTTATGCTACAGTAAGTTTCGGATACAATTATAATCCTCACATTATCAAATGAATGATTATGACAACAAGCACAATTAATTAATTCATTCATATTTTTCATGTAAATTCTTGGGGGGGATGAATTAAAAAAAAAAGTAAAAGGTAATGCATCATGTACTTTAATATTTAGAAGAAAAAAAATCCACATAACAAACTGAAGTACATTTTTATATGAAATACAACAGTACATCATTGATTAGTCTTGGTACATATTGTTCATTGTTGAGCATATACAGTAAGTGCACACATGATTAATTGTTCATTGTAAAAAGTTAGGTTTATTGCTAGTATTTTTTTAAATATTTTTTAAACTTTTTTTTTTGTATATATATATGTGTATACTGTAGTTCATGCACAAACGTCCCAAAAAAATAAAAGAAGTGCTTCAACAGGATTCTTGCAGGAGTAGTTGAGGAATGGAGGTCAAATATATTAGGCTAAGTTATTTGTAAGTGTAGGCTGGGATGGCTGGTTTTGGATATGGAGGGACGGGGATGAAGGAGGAGTCAATCATAGACATTACTTACTGTAATTTGTGAAGGCCGTGAGATCGGGGAGTTTGCTGGTGTAATTGTGATGCTGCTTGTGATTTTGTTGGAGGGCTTAACGGGTGTGCCGTTTGTTAATGCTTGAGTTCTGTTCTCCTGAACAGAAGGGCAGGAGAGGCTCATGGGCTTGGATGTGTTGGTAATGGCCTGAATATAGGGGCTTCCTAAATGGATGTGGATTTTGTTGTCCTCAGCGGTAATGATGTTGGGACTCGTACTGTTTGACCTCTGCAGTTGCCAACTGTTCTGTCTCTCTGGTGTCACCCGGAATACTGTGTGCCCGGCACTGACCTCCACCGGCTCCGTGGATAGGGAGCGCTCTGAAGAACCGTTGGTGACGGCCACTATCTGGATGGGTGACATTGCCCTGTCTGGGGTTATGGAGCCACATGAGTCTGGGGTTCTGGCTCTGGAGTATGTTGCCATGGTGAGTGGTGAGATGGCTCGTTCAGGGGTGCAGTATCCATCGGAAGTGGGAGAGGCTTTAGATCTTGCAGGGGAGATTGAGGCATTCTGAATAATGGTTATCCTCTGCTTGGGCACACCTCCACAGTTGGGGATCACGGCAGTGCTGGTGTAAGAGTGGGCATTCTCTGAAGTAGGGCTGCTGATCTCCAGCATGGCTGTGTTTTGCCCGTGGTCTGGGGTCACTTTGATGTGCAAGGGCCGACCTGGTGTGTGAGTAAGAACCAGATCCCTTGGCTGCATGCGATTCCCATTTTGCCTTGGTGTCACTTTACCGTTCAGAGGGTGATCACTTTCTTTGACTTTCCCCCAGGGCACCCTTGCCTTTCTGTTGTTGTTAAGGTTGTTGGCATTGTTGACAATTGATGAGTTGCATTTGGTGATAGGCTGCTCATCGCAATTGGGATCATCCTCGGGATCACTTTCCTCATACAATTTTCCATTGACCACAGCACGTTCTAAAGGAGCCAAGCTTTTGTAATCGGGGGGTTCGTTGTCTGACTGGTCTGTCTGCACCTCCTTGGAGGAGACCTGCAGGTCTGAAAACCTTCTGCCGTTCAATCCGGGCCTCAGGCTTTTGCTGAACCGCCTGTATCTCTCCAGCTCCCTGGTGAGGTTTTCCATTTCCCGAGCCAGCTCTTTGTTCTTGCTCTCCTGCTGTGTCAGTTTCCTTTGCATCATGCCTTGCTCTCCTCTCAGCTGGCAGATTGAGTCCTCAGTTGTCATGTACTCATGTATCTTTTCTTTCAGAGCTTCAACTTCTCTTGTGAGGTGACTGGACTTGGCCTCCTCTTCTTTCAGCCGTTTGTAGAGTATGTGTTCTTGATTGGACTCTGCCTTCTCTGCTAGCTGGTATTTAGATAACTCCTGTCTGGAGGCTTCCAGCTCCTCAATTAGGGCATTTGCCCTGTCGTGCTCATTGGTGTACCTCTTTTCCAGAGATTCAAACTCATCTTCTGTTTTCACCAGGTCATCTTCCACAGCCCTCATCTCCTTCAGCTTACGCCTCAGCCTTTCCACTTCCTGTGTTAGATCTTTGACTTTATTGTCATCTTGGTCTAAGTGGGTGGCTAGAGGAACCTTAATGTGCTCCTGCTTGGACTTGTTCCTCAAAGACTCCCTTTCCATGGCTTCCAGGGACTGCATCCTCTTTTTCATCATTGTAACCTTGGACTGCAAGTCATTTCCCCTTTGCTCCTCTGCCTTTAGTTTGGATATCAGCTCATCTCTGTCCTTGGTAGAACTGTACATCTTCTCCTCAAGCTCTGCCTTGGACTTGAGGGCTTTCTTGCTCTCTTCAATTAGCTTCTCTGTCACTGATGTCACCTTCTTTTGTTCTGTCTGCAATTTTCCTGTGGCACAGTGGAGCTTCTCCTCTGTCTGCTTCAGCCTCTCTGCCATGGATTTCCTTTCATCAACTAGCATGACTGTCAGTGTCTTGAGCTTGTTGAGGTCCTCTTTCAGTGTAAGCTCTGTTTTCTCCAGCTGGGATTCAATGGCCTCCAGCTCCCTGATTCTCACCTTTAAAGAGTCCAACTCATTAGACAGCTGCTTGGTCACTGACCTCTCTTTCTCCAGGTTGCACTTGAGCGAGCCACATTCTTGCTTGCTCTTACCAAAAGCATCTTCCAGCTTTTCAAGCTCCATGATCCTGCGATTCAGCTTGTCCACCTCACCCTTCAAACTCCGGCTTTGTCCAGACTCTTTCTCCAGCTTTCTGTTGAGGTCCCGGCACTGGTCCTCCATCTTGATGAGTTCCTCATCCTTCCCTTCCATCTCCAGCACTCTCTTCCTCAGCTCCTCCACCTCGGCCATCATACTGGAGTTGCCACACTCTCCCCTGTTGATCTTGTCCCTCAAGTCCTGGAGTTCCTCCTCTGTTTTCCTCAGCGTCTTGTTGGTCTCCTCCAGCTCATCAATCTGCCTGCTCAGAGTGGCCAGCTTCTGTTTGAGCTGCCGGTTCTGGGCGTCCTCATTGGTCAACTTGGCAGTCATGGCCTCCTTCTCCTGATGGAAGTGGTTGGCTTGGTCTTGAAGCTCAGCCTCCAGACAGTAGACTTTATGCTCTTCTTCCTGTGCCCTGGCGTGGGCAGCACTCAGCTTCTCCTGGGCCTGGGCAGTGTTGGCTGTCAGTTCCTGGACCTTGCTGCTCTGCTGTGTGAGCTGCTCGGAAAGTCTCTGCTGCTCGTCCACCACTAGAAGGGCAAAGGATTTCAGCTTGGTCAGCTCCTCCTTTAGCTTGCCCACGTTCTTGTTGTTCTCTTTCTCCTTTCGTGCCTGGTAGGTTTTCTCCTGTTCAATAAGCAGCTTCAATCTGTGAGAAAAGGTAATGAAAATAAAAACAATTGTCAACTTGGGAAAAGAGCAACTTTATGCAATTACTGTACTTCACGCGATTAGAAGTCCTACAGACAGAAACCATGGTCCGTGCTAAACACAACCTGGGATGTGACTAAAAATTAAAATTTTAAAAAGTGCTGAATTCATCTCTTGAGTTAAGTTCAAGGCTAGTCATTTTTCTTTTAAATCATAGGTTACTGTAGATACAAGATCTTTATGATTGTTGAAGGACACGGTAAAATATTTAAATGTTTCATAAAAATAGTTATTCACCTATTAAATTCTGCAGCCCATAAAGATGATGTACAGTATATGTTTATAATAGTGCCTAAAGTACACTTGTCCTGATGTTCCTTCGTAAGAGTATAATTCGTATAACTCGTGCAGTTGCGCATACGTAAGGAAATTATAACATGCAATAGAAATTAAATTCAAGTGAGGTGCCTACTAAAGTATTATAAATATGTATGTCAGTGTTGAGACCAGACCAGAAGGTGAGAGAATGGTAAGTGATTGGGCAAAAGCACACCTAATGGGGTAGTTGGCCAATCAAATAAACTGAGATTTCAGTGCAGCCCTGCCTGCCTTTTAACAACATTCAAAGTGGCATGCAGGCAACTTCTAAATGTCTGAGAAGCTGCATGGATCCCTTCCAGCCTAGAAATGAATTTACAAAACATATCCTGTGTACATGGGCCCAAATTTAGGTTATGTATGAGTTATGTATGTGTGAGTGTATGTTTGGAGTTGATGTAATGTTTCTGTGGTTTATCCCTTTTATTTCATGTCCTGCCAGTGGTTCAGCCTCCACAACTTTTTTTTGGACAATGTATTTACTCTTAGCTTTGAAGCATCTTAAAGCTCTTTTATAATACATGTTAATTATGCACTGACTGCAATGCACAAATGTGTCTGTCTTTTTGAGCTCAGAAATATCCCAGAGTACTACTAAGGATCAGAACTATAAAACACTTAGTGGTAGTCGGCTATATTTTGTAATGCTTATAAAATTCTATGACAAATATTTTGACTAGAAGTGCTTCAGAACATCATTAAACCAGGTTATGTATGACATTACTTCTTCCACACCAAAATTTGATGAAACTGTAACTACTGTGAATTTGATGTTTGTGTTATGCATGAGACTAAATGGAAATAATTTCAGCTTCGAAATAATTTGTATGACTAAATCTTTCTTCCAGGTGGGAAAAATAAATCTTTGGTTTCAAATATACTTCTTTAAAGTTTCAGGATCCATTTGTCTCTCAATGTCTGCAGCATAGTGACTACACTGTACGTTTATGAGTCAGCTCCGTGGTCCACATGTGTGCATCAGGTTTGGAGTCTCATCAGCATAAAGTGAAACACAAGTACTCTGTGGACCGCTGCGTTACATTAACCCCTCATAGGATAGAACAAAACACATGCATTTCAGAATTAGCTGTTCATTTTTGTAGCCACCTTCTAAAAGCATTTGTTGGTTTTAAATAAATAAAATAAATTAAAAAAAAAAGAAACACAGTTTTAAGTTGGGCTGGTTGATAAAATTAACATTTTCTGCAGGCCATATCAGTTTCTGTGTTTAGATTTTGAACAAGTTATCCCCAGTCTGTACATAAGGTACGTGAATTACAGTCCCCCCCGCCCCCCCCCCCCCCCCCCCCTCTTTTTTTGTGACTGCATTGTAAACGTGCTGACCTTGAACAACCTTTCTTACATTACATAAGTTGGTCTTGAACCAGGTGCTTGACAGTATTATGTTTTTCATTGGTGTTCTGGTGGCGGTGACCTAATAGCAAAGGCACTGGCAAACGGTTGTAAGTGATTCCATTTCACCAGCCCTTCAGTTTTTGTAGCCCCTGTCCAGATGGTGGGAGTTCACACATGTGTTGACAGGTTTTTTTTATTTGCTGAACAAAGAAGCACAATGTATTTAGGGAGGAATTAAAAGTACAAAACATAATTCTATTATGTTTTCTAAACCCTCTGGAGTGCTGTTGCCATGCACTTAAGTAGAGTGTGGCTAACAGTTTGCTGGATTGCACAGAGTGGTGTTTTATGTGGTGTGCCACATGGAATAGCCATTATTCTCTCATTTATAACCCACTTTTTTTATGAAAGCTGTGGGGACAAAGATCCCATTTCCAAGGGTTTTTTTCTGCCAAATATTTTTTTCTTTGTTATGTTTAAAAGGATGAAGGTAAGCTTCTATTTTAAATCCTATGTCTTCCATTCTGTAATTCACAGTATAGAAAACCGGGACTCTGCTGTCCCATTAATTTTCTATGGACATTATTTATTTCTCAGTAAGAGAATGGCATATAAAGATTGGCTGTGAAGATATGACGACTCTTCTATTGAAAACATAAAATTATTTCAGTTGCAGTTATGACCTTTTTTCATGCAGTCTGTTGGTCTTCAGAAGCCACAAATTGACTGCATAATTAGCCTTTTTTAAGTTCTTACTTTTTTATCTTTTAAATCTCTTTTCTTTCCCGCTCCGTTCCTGCCTTTGTTTCTCTCTGCGAATCACACTTTCAGTGTTTGAAACCCAAGGCTCCTTGAAGCACTTCATGCTCACCTTGTTCCAACAATAAATGAATAGTTTTTATAATTTAGTATAATAGGGATGACATTTTGCTGTATGTGTTCATTGGTAGAAACAACACAGCAGTACCACTATTAAGTAAGTAATGCATCATTTTGATGTGTGACTGTTTTAACTAGTAATGCTGCTGCTTGGCTTAGCATCTAATGCAAAAACACATTGGACGGGCTTTACCAGTGATCTGTCGATGCACACTTCAGCACTCCCACTCCCAAGCTGGGGTGTTGGTAATTAGATAATTATGGCACTGACTGTAAGCATCCAACAGAGCCACCAACAAGTCCCAACAAAGATCTTGAAAAATGTGATCTCTCGGTTTGTAATGTTATTTAATGCCATGGAAACGGCACTGGATTTGTGTCCCCCTGACAAACTCATAATAAAAGATTATAAGATCATAAAATCATAATTATATGATGAGGCAGTGTAGGCTAGTGTTTTGCAATCTGTCCTTCGAAACATGAGATTCTGGGTTTAAATCAAAGCTTGACCACTTGTGACCTTGCTGGTAATGACAGTTGACCTCCTTGCTCATAACGGAGCAGCCTTGGATTACATTCCTTGTATAATATGCACCTCTTGTTTAATGCACATCTCTTGTATACTACCCTATCAAAAACACCAACTGAGAACTTCCCACCATATTTATATATGCTAAGCTTTCAAACTGAAAGGTTAAAGCAATAAATACAAAAAAAAGGGTTCTGGCACATACCCTCTGAATATTGTTATGCGGACAGGACAAAATATTTCACCCTTACAGAGCAAAGGAAATCCCATAGATTGGCACTATTTGTATGTGATTAATAAAGGCCTTGCTATGAACATGCATACAGATCCACCAGTATAAACACGTACTGTAGTCTATGCATACAGCAACTTACTGTCTAAAGACTTTTCAAAATGAGGTTAATGATCTCTTAAATTAAATTGGCTTTCATATCATCAGGAAACTATTAACAGAGTTAGTTACATTAGACAACCTTATTCAGTAGAGTGGTGGTGAAGACAAAGAGGAAAGAAAAAAACAGAGATGATGGCTATCATAGTCCCATACAGTTGTTAAAAATGCATTTAACTGGATTGTTTGTTAAACACTAGTGAAACTAAACCTAGAACCGGAGAATGGCTAAAATGAGAATGAAAATGTGAACAAAAGTGTCCTAGACACAAACTGTGAGTATACAGTACGACAAAAATAACAAAACAAAAACAGAACAGAGTATGTTAACAGAAAAAAAATATATATATATATATATATATATATATATATATATATATATATATATATATATATATATATATATATATAATGTAAGGAAATTATGCAACATGCAATAGAAATGACATTCAAGTGAGGTGCCTAATAAAGTATTATAAATCTGTATGTCAGTGTTGAGACCAGACCAGAAGGTGAGAGAATGGTGAGTGGACCTAATCCTAAGGACCAAGGCCAGAATGGGTTTGTTTAAATAAATGCAGACGACTATAGTTAAAATTCTGACCAGCTTGCAATTCCAAACCAGCTAATTTAGTTCCACATAATTGTGTGCATGTAAATCTGTATGTACCTGTATTGTTTCGTTTGTGTTTTGTAAAGCCTTTGTTCATCGTGTTATTGTGCATCTGACAGGCATATTAAAGCACCTTCAAATGATAAATGGAGGGCTCTCAGTGCTGTGCTTTTCAAAATGGGTGAAGCATTACCATCATATTTACCAAGGCAAACACCCAGCCTTACACTTTTTAACATCTTTTTGGTGGGTTTGCTTTCTTGTTGATAGGTCCACGCTTTATTTTTCCAGAGTACACATGCTTGTGTGTTTTTGATAACTTGTTTCAGTATTTTCATTCTGGTGTTGAAAATAGTGGGTGGGATTTACATATGGTATGTGTTTGAGACTCGAGATTTAAAAGGAGAAGTTTGAAATATTTCCACCTAACTATACCTTTCATTATGTGATTTTTAGCCTTTGCCATAATTTAGCATGACCTACTGTAAACATCAGAAAATTGATAAAGAATGGCAGTCAAAGAAATAACTAAAACAGTAGATCCTGAACAAATTTGATGGTGACTGTTTGTACTGTCAAGGCAGCATATACTGTAGTTCACATTTGTTATATTCTTACATATTTACAAATCATGTTGGTTGCCTTCACATTATTTGTTAATGGCAAGTATAGATATCATTATAGTGTAAAAGATGACGTAATTTGTTCCAGTTCAGATCCTAGAAGGAGCTCTTGGTAGGAATGTGCTGCTGTTCGTATCCTGTGACCCTGCCCTGTGCTGTGTGCTAGAATGCGGTTCACTTCGTTCTGTTTACACCGTGGCCCATAAACCTTCCCATGGCTCTGCATGGGAAGACTAATCAAAGCAACCCAGTGAAGCCGCCTCCGGTTTATATTCTCCTTATGCAATCCCTTGCCTTTCTGTTAATGAGAAAGTGATATTCTTTCTCTGCAGCCCCTCGACTCCAGACATAAACAACTCAATTGAACAAGGGGGAGGGGAGGAAATACCTCCCAGGCCTCGGCTGTAAAACTTCTAAATGATTTTTAAAGCAGTATTTAGCGTGCCACCACTGTCAAGCCTAGAGTACAGTAGTCTAGCGTAACCTGGTTTTACAACCAATGTCTATGACATTGCAGAGTAGTATGAAAACAACTTTTACAAGCAAAATTAATTCCATTCTAAACGTTCAATAAAGCTGCCCACAAATTGGCTTTTTGTTATCTCTCTGCTTTCTTTTAGCTGTAAGTTTAAAATGTATTTCAGGGGGTCTTGGCCTTTTTCAGTAGCAACTAAAAACCTTACTTGATGTCTCTGGTTCAGTTTCTTTAGCGAAGTAGTAAAAATGCACATTGTTTATCTGCAAGCTTCTTGAGCTCTCAAGCTAGAAATCTTGTATTATGGTACAGCCAGTAGTATTTGGGGTTCAGGCCTTGGCAAAGGTACTCTCCATAGGTACAAAGTACATAGAAAGTCAAACATAAGAGACTGGGCAACTCAAGCCCCCTGTCCACCTCACGGATTTAGTTACAAAGGTTAACAACAATTGGGCCATTCCATGAAAATGTAAATTGATAAGTGATCATTAGTCTGATGTTGATGACATATTATTAGAGGAAAAGGTTTTATTGCAATAGTGGGGCATGGTGCAAGTTACCGGAACAGCTGGCAGCTGCTCTGGCAACTGTATTTGCTGCCGGAGTAAGTCTAACTTGAGCTGGCAAGAAGACCCAGCATCGCTCGTCTGCAGGAAACACTGGCTGGCTGGATAGGAGGGATGTTATGACTTGTCACTGTGTAACTGCCGTTTATTCTACAGATGTCACATTGGCATGAAATGATCCTATAATTAATAGCTACTTTCCCCTCCCTCTCTATTCTACTGCATTTAGAGGAATTCCCCTTGTTCCAAAGGCAATTAATAGACTGGCTAAATAAACAGATGCATTATCTTTACTCAGTAATTCCATATACTATACTTTAGAAGTGCACATTATGTCAGAATATCAGGGCGGGTTTCCATTGGTGTCCTATGTAATTTATGGATAGTTTTATGCACAGTCAATAATCTGTATAGATCACTGGCTTGGTGATGAAAAATGCAGTGGAACTCTTATTACCATGAAGAACACTTTAAAGCTGATGAGTTTATGCCATCAGTGGTTTAATCTTCAATTATGAAATGAAAAGCTTAACAGGCACAGTATTCGAGAATGCCAATTTTGTGTTTTTGTTTTTTTTAATACTACTGTGTCTCTAACTGTGCTGGTACAAGTTTAATCTTGTATTTAAAAATGTTAACAGATAGCCATCTTTCACGGTCATTTTCAGATTGTTCTGTAGATTTTTTTAAATTTTATTTTATATGATTAACCAGGGTCACTACTGTACATACGTTAATGAACTTTTTGTGGGGATTTCTGTTTCTACTGTTTAAAATACATTTTCATTTAATTAGAAAAATACGTGCTACCAGTATTTGTTACTTTTGCATGATATGTCATATTACTTGGCAACCCTGTATCGTTCTCTCACAGCCATTAAACACAGGAAACATTTCATCCTTAAGCCGGGTAGAATTTGTCAAAACATTTATCAGATAAGCTTTTCAGTCATGGGCACTGATCCTGGTTTTATTTATTTATGTATTATTCATTTTTGATATAAGTAATGTAACCTCCTGGGTAATTAGACCTTTTTTTATTTATCTTGCAATATGCTATGATGAATTGAGAAACTACAAAAATAGAAGACAGGAATAAAAAATAAAGCAGGAATGGAAATAGAAAAAAAAATAGAATGGCAATAAAAAATACACTAACCATGACAACTGTTTCAGCATAGCTCAGAAACATAAACTGTTTTACCCACAAGACAGTGCAAAGGCCACATAGCTATTAAATATTTTCATGTTGCCAAAATCAGTTGTCTAGTTATTTTTGTTTTAACCTACTGGATCTGCTATTGCTGCTGTTCTCCTTTCACAACTGAAAAGACGAGCAAGACTGCCCAATAGAAATGATACCAAACAGCTGTAGACACAAAACAGATGTTGGAAGCCTTTTGTGGGACAATTATAGAAGTTATTCTATTATTATTATTATTATTATTATTATTATTATTATTATTATTATTATGAATTTTCAGTTTAAAAAATAGTAAAATAATAAAAGTTTCTTTGTGAACACAGGAATTCATGAATGTGCTGTGTTGTCTTGCCATTTCTGTTTATATATATTTATTTTGTTAATTTGCGTCAGACATTTTAACCTTGGTACAATGTGTTTGCAGATTTAATCGGATGGCAACATTTTTTAATGAATAAAAATATATGTTCAATAAAGGTTAACCTTCTTGTATAAAACAACCAATGTTTACAGTTTGTCAAATAACCTAACAAAACTCTGTTGCGGTGACAGCATGTTCAGTACGTGCATCCTAGTCGGGTACCAGTTTGAATAATCTAGTGAGGCTATATTTATACATTAAAGATCATTTCTGGCCTAATAAGGAAACGTCTTTTACCTTTTTCTCATATGTTATATTTTAGAACCAAAACTATGCCTCGGTGCTGTTCCAGAAGTCATTTTAAAAGATGAATGTGCGTGGAATGAGAAAGCAAGAAGATGAGATACTGTAGTACCGGTATAGTGTTAGAAAGTGGTACATCATCGGAATGTGGTACACATACCAAAACTTGACTGTGTAATGTCAGAAAGTGATACTTTGTCACATTGAAAGTAGTACACTGTCAGATTTTGGTACAGGTGCACAATCATGCGATCTGATGGGTGTTTTCAAACAGGTACATTTAGCATTAATTATACAACATTTTTTTGCAAACTTAAACTAAAAAGAAACACAATTCACGACGAACAAGACAAAATGAGAAGTCCACCGCAAAGCTGCAAAAGTAAAAAAAAAAAAAAATACAAGACCCAATGTATTGCATATGATAAATATGTGCATACTGTTTTCTTAATGGTGGAACAATATGATTAAATACATTAACAACTATTTAAAAGACTGGAAGATGTGATAAATTAAATTAAGATGTAAAAGGCCAAAAACAGAATAACATAGCAGATTTGAATGAGCACTTCACTGCTTTCTTAGCAGAAGTTGTTTAAGCATAGTTTAGGCATAAACAAGCAAGCGCAGTGCGCTGCGTACCACTTTTTACCGCGTACCTGAAAATAACACGACACCGGGCCCTGTTCAAGTTTAAACTCATGAGTCACGGCAGAAGCCATTTTGGACACTGAACTCCTCAAGACCGGAATAATGTGTTGCAGAATATCAAAAATGTACCAAGAAAGCTTTGCTTTTTAGAAAAGAAAAAAAAAAAGCATACTGAATCACTCTGACTAGGATGTAACTGTTTTATTTACATGCACCGACTTGTATTTACATAAGTCTGTATAATTTAATAAATTGAATATTGTCAAGACTGCTTTCCCGTGGGACCCCTTTTAAAATGATAAATGGTGATTTCAGTGCATCAAATAAGTGGCAACAGTCTAGAACCGTTTCATAAATAGAGTATCACACCTAATCTGTCAGAGCAGAGTTTAACCCTTCGAACTTTGCAAATACTGTAGGGCTCACCACCTATAATCTTTCCAGGCAACAAACAATCTGCATACTCAAGTAAAAAAAAAAAAAAAAAAAAAAAACATTTTGTGTTTTTTTTATTTTTTTTATTTTTTATTTATTTTATTTTTTTATCAGCGTTACCAGAGCAAGTAAATTTCAAATGAGAGATCAAAATTCAGAAACATCAGTTGTGCAATATTATTCAGGTAATGTTTACAAATTTACACCAACTGTCATTGTAACTGACTGGCCTTATCTCACCGTGTATCCTCAGTCTGTTTGCTTTGCACGAAAAGCATGACTCAAGATTTGTATTGAGTTCAGTCTGCAGACAGCACTTATAAACAGAGAGAAAATATGCCGCTTCTAAAGTGGTACAGCTTTGAAATTGCTTCCTATGGCAGTAAATACAGTGAACAGTAAACACAGAGAACCCTCAATCAACGGAGATGGAGGAGAATGAACGTTTTGCCTGATAATGCAAACATGGGTGAACGTGGCAATTTTCTAGTCAGCACTTTCATTGTCTCTGCAGATCTGATTTACGGTTTCCATGTGTCTGAGAGGTTTAGATACCATACTAAACTCTTTTTTTGTGGTGAATGCTTTGATTGAAGGATAATGCTTTTGTACATGTTTAAACCTTTAAACAAATGTGTGAAAGTTATAAAAATATACATATCTATCTATCTATATCTATCTATCTATCTATCTATCTATCTATCTATCATTATTATTTTATTATTATTTGTTTATTTAGCAGACGCCTTTATCCAAGGCGACTTACAGAGACTAGGGTGTGTGAACTATGCATCAGCTGCAGAGTCACTTACAACTACGTCTCACCCGAAAGACGGAGGATAAGTGACTTGCTCAGGGTCACACAATGAGTCAGTGACTGAGGTGGGATTTGAACCGGGGACCTCCTGGTTACAAGCCTGTTTCCTTAACCACTGGACCACACAGCCTCCTTATATATATATAGATATATCCCAACACATGCACATCTGTGGTCTGCCTTTAATAATGATTTCTGATGCTGGATTCAGTAACAACATCGGTCTCCTTGACTAACGGCTATTACTTATACTTACGAATTTATGACTCCGTGTTTGAGATTAGGCTGAAAAAGAATATATTTCAATAAACAACTGTACGGTACCATTCTTTTTATTAAATACCTCAGAGATCAGTTACCTGCATTTATTTCACTGCACATGTTTCACTGTCCAAAAATAGTGAGACCTGTATTATCATAAAACAAAAAAAAACATACCTGGTCTCTATTTCAGTTAAATAAACTGCTTACAATTAGATTTAGAGTTGCCCAAGGAAAATGCTTATAAAGCCGGGAAACTTGTACAGTAGCAGTCTAATTTTAACAGCTTGTTACTGATGTACATGATCTTTATGTTGTGTTTATGAAACGGTAAGGCAGCAGTATGGCTGGTAATTTTACCTGGTATGAACAGAAATGACATTAGTTAATTTTAAGGTGAGTATAAATATAAATATCGTACTACTTTGTCATGTAGCTATGCTTAGGAATTGACTAATTAATTGGTGTTACAGTATACTGTAAAACAAGAAAGCATGAGACGAAATGATTGTCAACCTCCCAAAAAATTGTCTAAACAAACACCAACATAACACATTTTGCTATGTTTTATCACATTCATATGTATATTATGACAGTAGAGAATCAAACTAAATGTTAAAAAAAACAAAACTTTTAAGCTTCTTAAAAAGATAAAGAACCATGCAACATTTTACAAATTTCTCATGTAATATATGGTGTTTTCTTTTTTATTATTAAAGGAATGCCAGCCACTTAAACTTACTTTTAATCAGTTTGGTCTTATGATACAGTATTCTTTATTTAACATGTTTGACATAAGTTTTCAACATATAATATACTTCTATATGTGTGGCAGTCTTATACAGCACAATGAAAAAACTGCCAAAGTTTGCCTGCTACACACAAATATTTATTTACTAATACCATGAATACAATAAGAAAGATACACATTTCAATATTAAGAAAAAAGGATTGTGTTGCCTAACAGTAAACTATAGTTTGAAGAAGTTTAATCTATAAAAAATATTGTCAAATAACCTAGTAATAATAATAATAATAAATAATTTCCCCTGTACCTTTAGCATGTGGTAGAATTTGTCCATTGATTCCACGTATCACTGCAATGAAGGAGTTCGCTCTACAGGCATCCTAGATGTGCACATTCCAGCAGTAAGACCTAACAATGAGAGATGGGCTCTTTGCATGGCCAAAGACTATGGAGCATTACATCATCATCATTTCCTTATATGGAGCTTTATGTTGTACAGCCTCTGGTGTGTGTGTGTGAGAGAGGGAGAGTCTGTGCCTGACCTGACTAGTGTGCTGTCTAAATAGCCAGAACTCTGAAGAAATGAGTAACTCCACTTTGGCACAGGGTGATGTTAAAACATTCTAAGAAGTAACTCATTTTGTCTGCTCTGTTTCTCAGCCAGAAAGAATGCGCGGAAGGCTTGAGTTACAACATTTCCTTCTTGTTATTGATAGTAGACAGTCATTAGCTGCCCACCCCCCTTTCCGTCTCTCCCTCCCTCCTCTGCCCCCTCCAAATAAGTTTCCCTGACTTTTCTAAGAAATCCGTAAAGTAAAGTGGTTCTGGGGAGGTCAGAGTATATTGTAAAGCAGCTATGTTATACAAACTAGAAACTCTTGTGTAAAAGTTTGCCTGGGGACAAACTTTAGTTCAGAGAGGGGGGTGTGTGCCTCCACTGAGGATTGTTCTTTATTTCTGGATGAGGTCATTGCACAGTAATGCCAAATGTTTAGTGATGGGATGGCCAGATGAAGAATGAGGTGTTCACACAGGTCACCAATAATAAAAAAACTTTAACAAATCAATCCCTCTCCTAACTAGTAAGGGTTCTCTATAGGGCTTTTTGGAATTTTAAAAGACGTATGCGTCTACCTACAGTTTACACTACCGGATCTAAAGCCTATGTGTGAAGCTGGCGTGTGATGCAATATCTCCTTTTACAGCATGACTTCATTATGTTTGTGTAAGTTGCCTTTTTTTTTTGCTGATTTCTCAATGTAATAAATAGTCCAATGGCAGTTGCTAATTTTAATTGCCTGTACTTTACTTTTAATTTACATACTGGTAGTTTCAATCAGACCAAATGCTTTATCAAAGCTAGATTTTGCAGCCTAAGAAATGTAAAGGTTGAACTGTATATCTAGAGGTTGTGTACATTGTATATTTGGAGTACTTAAAAGTGAAAGTTGCCGCTTTTATATTTTATTTTGTCGTTTCCTGGTTATTTAAGGTTGCTATTATTTTTTTCTGTTTTGGTGTACATTTATTGGCTGAAAATTACTTTTTTTTTTTTTTTAGGAACATGTATAAATACTATTCATTGATAAATAATGTACTACTAAATACAATGGCAAAAAAATAAGGTTAACCTGCTGTGGCAATGTGGCCACGCCCTTGTGCGTAGTTTGTTTATATGTTGTATGTTGCGTGTGTTAATGTTGGTGTATTGTAGTTGGTACACGGGATATAAATGGGTGTGTGCAGCACGAGTATTTAAAAATGTAGCTTTGTATTTAGGCACGAGGATGGCACAAATCACTTCACGTGCTAGTTAAAATGTAATGTGTGGTCACGGGAGTGCACTTTAATTAATTCACATGCAGTTGTACCGAGATTCCAATTGAATGATTGACTAGCAATCGAGTCTCGGTACAGCTGCATAAAAGCAGCATGTTTTCACTCACTCGGTGGTTGTGTGTTCGGTGAGTGGAGACGGGATAGGAGAAGGAGGTAACAATTGTAAAAGTATAAGTAGTTAAATCTGCTCACCGTGTTTTGTCTGTATAGTTCGTTTTGTTTGTCTTTTTTGTTTTGGCAACGAGTGCCGTGTCCTGTGTGTTTTGTGTTCAAACGTTTTATTTTCTGTTTAATTATTAAATGCTGAGCGCGATCACGCGCTCAGCTTCATCAAAACCCCAAGTCTCTGTGTGTTACTTCCTGTTTCTGCTCTGACGGTCACCCACTGCAGCCGTTTGTGACACCTGCATACTCAAATTACAGTACTGCGTGCGGTCTGAAGGTTTCTAGAAATCAGTGTACAAAACTGTACAAAACTATTTTATTGCGTAGTTTTGTGTATGCACTGTAGAGTTTTATGTAGTTGTGTGGAAGCACATTTGTAGTTTTAGTGAAATAATTGTGCAATACTAAAATTTCCATTACCATTACCTCAGAGGCCATCTTGTCAGACAAGAGGCTGCCTGTCCAAAGTGGTCAGGTCACCACCAAAGTGACTCCCAAAAACAAGAAGTGATACTCCACATGCACAATTTAATTTCCTGACTTGTCAATACTCATCAGTGCACTCACTCATCACCAACTTTAAATTATGTAAGCTCTCCCCTTTGAAAAGCCTTTTGGAGGCAGTTTGGAAACTGAACATTACAGTTTGAGTTTTACATTAAATCTTGTTTTCTTAAAACAAGACAATGAAGAGGGAAGGAGGAGGCATTCTGGTATAAAACTAAAGAAACAGAAAGATGTATAACGGACTCGGGTGGGAATGTAGCCCTTCATGCTGGTTTGGATTTGGTTTGTATTATTTCTGTCTGCCAAGGGAAGGAAACACTAATGCAGAATTATTGATTTAATAATTCTTTGTTACAGTTTATTCATAGTTTTAGCATTTTTGTTAAATGAATAGTGTAAAACTTAAAGAAAGATTTGACAGAATCCCCTTTATTTTGGGGAGCATGTGCCTGTCATTTTACTTGGGGATGTATTAAGGGAGGAACATAATGGATGTGTGGCTTCAGCTGGATTGGAGAAGTCTCAGATACCTTTACTTCTAAGGAAATAGCTGAACAGAGTCCACCTTCTAGAGCTACTGTATACAACTGTATAAAACATGTTGCATTCAAGTTTCATGAGAAAGAGGAGCATTGTTTTATAACTAAACACTGACTGCCACTGGAAGTTTTGCTTGATAGAAAGTAATATTTCAGGCAGTAACTTACAATACATATATACCTAATTTGACTTTAACCTAATCAACTTCAACAGAAATTGCATTTTCGAGAGGGTATAAAGTATGCATGCTTGTTTAATTTTGGACAGACGGGAAGGCGTTCAGCTCTCCCTAGAGTCTGGTGTTTATTGTAAATAACTATCCACAGAGGGGATAGTTATCTGACATGAATGACATCACCAAACTGCCGTACCATAATTGGCTCCATATGGTATTTCACGGTGCTCTGTGATCTTTACACCAGAGAGCATTTACGTGGTTTATATCATGGATATTCCCTAAAGCCAAGTCTGTTAACTGGCAATGAAGGTGTTTTCTTGAGCACATGGAAAATGTATACTAGGCACCAAGAAAGTGTATATGTATATAAATATTTTTTTGGCTTATTTCCCAAACCACTTAAGGTTTTTAAATGTGTTTATAAGAAACTATTTAACCAGGAAATATAGTAATCCCACTCAGAGGTTAAAGGAACAGCAAGTAGTTCTCAGCAACCTTTTTGTCACACGTTTTTGTTTGGTTACCAGGAAACCGAGAAAGAAATAAAGATGCATTCCAAAAGGAAAAGCAAATAGTATCTGTTCGGGCAACACCATAAGTCAGGGTTTTCAACCTTTCTTTGAGCCACGCCCCACCTTAGATTTATTTATTTTTTACCTGGACCCACAATAGTGGGAATTATAAATCACATATCAGAATAAAATTGATGAACTTGACACTATCAAAAGTCATGTAAACTACAGTTTTCAGAAAACGTATCGGAAAATTCAGAATGTGAGTTTTCCGGAAACATCACCTAGAATACACCAATAGTATTGCGAAAAGTAACATAATTTATGTCATGTAAACACACTTTCCAGAAAACTTATTCTGATAGTCTACTGCACAAACTTTGACATCATTCCTGCGCACATGATTATACCTGGGTCAGAACCTACCTGTGTCAGGACCTGGTGTCATGCGGGACGGGTACGTGATTTCACACCTCTTTTGATAAAGCAGGGTTGACCTGGGTGACAGACGCAAGTACACAATGCGCGTATCAATGACCCGGAAGCAGCTTGTTACAGGCGCTTCCTTCCAAGCTTCTCTGGATTGAACTGTCGGCCCAAATGTTGATTAGAGCAACTATTTCTTCATCCCTGCTGCAATCTAGCTCATGGTGTGTCTAAATCAACAAAAATATGGCTAAACAGAAATGTTCCTTGCGGAAGTGAAAACAGCCATGGTTGTTTGTTATTTCCTCGGCTTGCCAACGGCCGTCATGCATTTTGTCTCACTCAACCGGGGTCAAAGCGCGTCGACCCACATCCTGAGGTTAACCCGGGTACGACCAAGGTACATGGTTTCACACTACGCAGGATTGTGACCCGGGTAGCCAGAACCCGGGTAGGAGTGCCAGTGTGAAGGGGCATATTAAAGCAGAAAGAAAAATTAAAAATAAACTTTTACACACTGAGATGAGACTTAGTACCAGAACATTAGGAGTTGGGATAACGAGTTTTGTTTTGATGCATTCCTATTTCAATGTCCATTGATCAAAATGTTGGGGACAGTAACACTTTTTGTAAATATTACAGCCCAACAATTTACATTTTTGGATCCATTATAATGTCTCCAATTGCCCTTCGATTAACAGTATATGCCTCACTTAGGCGAGAAAACATTTGCGATGTCTTGCTGACTTGCTTTCTTATTTTCAGATGCATACATGCAGATTTTTTTCTTTTGCTCTGGTGTTAAATATAGGGTTGACTCGCCGTTTTGTACTTTCTGTTTTGCTTTGGGAGCGGGAGTGTTGATGACATTTGTATGAATGTTCACTTAACAACAAATTAGGACTTCAATGAAGTACAATGCTTATATTTATGTTTGCTTGGCTTGGGAAGTTGGCGGGTGGCGGACAGCAGGGTGGCATTATAACAGGTACAAATAGCACTGTTTTTATATTAGTGACATTTGTTCAAAGAGAATAGCTAGCGGTATGCGAGGGTGGTGTCAAAGTAGGGTGGTATAAAGTGGGACAACTATTTGATCAAAAGAAAGAACTCCATTGTTACAACTGTAGTTGTTCACACAGAAATTGCCTATACTGTTGGTGCAGCAAATTCATTCTAGCTAGGTAAGATGCATTGACTATTAACAGTACCGTATGTAAGGTACAGTAGCTTATATGAAGAAACAGATGAGCTGTTGCAAGAAGCGGACAGTTAAATCCACGTACACAGTTTGAATTTATTGGACGTGTAACTGGATTATCTATTCAAAGTCATGTAAACCCAGAAAAGTGTCGTTTTCAGAAAACCAATATTCTGATTGAGTTTTCCGAATACATTTGTTTTATTAAAACTTGATCTCATGTAAGTACGAACTGATTCTTAAACACAAAATCAAGTTTGTGTAATTCACATTTAGAATTGTGTGTAAAATGTATATTTTGAAATGTGTCATTATTGCTATTACTGTGTTATTAGAACGTTCACTGCGCCCCCTAAACAATTTGACCCGCCCCCCCCCCCCCCGATACTACAACACCAGGGGTGCCTAACTTTGTTTAAAAGAGGGGGGGAAAAGGTAAAGAAAAGCTGCTGAGTTAAGCTCTGGTAAACCTCATTTTACTGTTCAATCTATTTCAAGTTACAGTTTTTGTAATAGTAAACCCTAGGGCTGCAACAAAGTGTACATTTTGACCTTCAAAGGTTCGGAACACATTACCGAAGGAAGGTTCGAACCTTCGATGGTACTCATTTGCATAATTTACTGGTGACGTCACCATAGCTACTTGTTTATATTTGATTGAAAAGCCTGTTCTTTTACGGGTAATCATATAAATGGAATAAAACATTCACATGTTGTTTAACAATACATTATATAGAACAGTAATCATGTTTTTATAATTTAAATAAAAATATACGTTGTTTATTTACACGTAAATGAAGATGTTTGCGATACATACAGTAAGCTTGCATTGCACAACTGCAGTGGACTTGGGCAAAACAAAGCTTTATTTAACAGTCACCGTTCCAAGCAGGTTATCAGTCACATTTTACTACTACTAAAAATATTAATAATACTAATAATAATATGAACTTAAGCTTGTCAAGTGACCCCAGAGATTGGTTACACCTCCTTGATACGAGTCGCTTGCACAGTTTGCATTCAACTTTTTTTTTGGTCGTCTGTGCATTTAACAAAAAAAATCACAAACAGCAGAGCGGTTTCGAGAGATAACTGCCAAGCATGCAAGATACTGTATGTGTAACTTAAAACAGTGAATCATAAATTCAGCTGTAAAAGTGAAGCAGACAAATGTTTCTGCTGTTGCTAATTGGACACCTAAGTTCAGTCAAACAATTAAGTCTAGTTGGACTGTTCAATAGATGGTAATGATGGAAAGGGCCACTCTGCTAGATTAAGTCATGATGAGGTGCTGTTATTTTGTGTTAGTTTAAAACATGTCCAAAAATGAAAATTCCCAAATAAGCTACTAAAGCAAGTAGCCACATCAATGAATAGGCAATTAAATATGTACTTCCTTGCATGAAAACCAATATATATATATTGGTTTTCATGCAAGATAATGTGCTAGATAATGGGATGCCCTTAGCGCCCCTTTATTTGGTGTGGACTCCCACATACAACCTCATGGCAAGAGCTGTAATGTTTCTAGTTCTGACTGAAGTTCAGGTTTCGATGTACACTCATATTCGAAACATCCTCGCCAAGAACTGCCAATTCATCTTCCTTAAAACAGATTTTCTTTACTTCTTTTTTATTCAGATTCATTAGTTTTACACACCCACTCTGATATTATTATTATTATTATTTATTTCTTAGCAGACGCCCTTATCCAGGGCGACTTACAATTGTTACAAGATATCACATTATACATTATTTCACATTATACAGATATCACATTATTTTTACATACAATTACCCATTTATACAGCTGGGTTTTTACTGGAGCAATCTAGGTAAAGTACCTTGCTCAAGGGTACAACAGCAGTGTCCTCCACTGGGGATTGAACCCACAACCCTCCGGTCAAGAGTCCAGTGCCCTAACCACTACTCCACACTGCTTCCCTCCTTCCAGCACACCAGAGTGACCGCCAACCAAAACGTACTCTGCCCTTCACCCCTGGAGAGAACACTACAGTTGTTCCTCAAATTCACAAAAGTAAAATTTATGTGAACAAATGGTATTTTTTGTGGGGGTGGTAAGCCAATAGGACACATGTACAGGTAGTTTTAAACTTCAAATGGCTTTCCCCTCCTTCCAAGAGAAGGGACCTGTTGACCTTGGCTGCTCCCGTGCGAGATGGGTGGGAACTTGCCAGAATTTGCTTCCCTTCCTGGTTCTGTCTGCTCTGCTCTGCCCTGGCACTGGTGTGTTCAGTCAGACTGAGCTGTCTAACATCACATTACATCATTTCCTTTTGTTTTTCAGCTGACTGGCTTTTTTCTCTTTACAATTCTTGTTTCAGGAAAGTACCAGTGATGTGATGTATGGACAGCTTGTTCCTTTAATTTTGTACAGATTCCCCCAGGAGAACAAGCCATGTACATTCTTCAGCTGTTTTCTTTTAACATGTACTCCTGTCGAGCTCTGTGGATCCCTGTCTGGTGAAAGATTCTAATTGTCTGAGGAATGAGATTATATTACTTTGGGCTTGCATTACAACTTTCATAGATATTTTTTAAACGTAAGCAAAAATATATATATATATATATCTTTTTTTTTTACTTTGCTCAGTCAGATCTGGGGCCTACTGTATTTAAGGGTGCCTAATACACCTCACTGAGAATATTTACAGTATGTAAAGCAAATATAAAATATACTTATTCCATAGGAGTCATTGATTATAACAGGGAGACCTCCAGGAAAACTGTTCAGGACAGAATGGTAGGGTGAGCCCCCAAATCCATTTCAAACTGAATCCACATACAGGCCTCAGTCTTGACTGAATGGGGGAAATAGTCTTTTATGATAAAAACAATCACTGTTTTCTTAGGCAGTTTTGGACCATGTGCGTAACTACATTCTTGTTCAACTGCACCAGACAGTACCTTTCTAAAAGACAGCACCGAGTACCAGAATACACACAAATGCAAACATTTTGACAAATGATTCATCCACTTTTGGCTGACCACATAACCCACAAGCGAAATTAGGGTCCTGCGTCACGAAGAGGATTAACTCCTCTGCCATTCATGTAGAACAAGGGAAAAGCCCAATATTGATTGCAAGCTGAAACATAAACAACCTAATGGTAATCCAGGATTGCCCTGGAGATCTGATGTCTGCTGTGTGAAAGCTGTACGTTTGTTCTTTATTTATGGGACAAAAAAAGCCACTGTATGATGAGATGTGGACAGCAAGTATTCGACTAAAACTCGAAATTAAACCCTTCCAACCAATGATCTGCCTCACAGAATAATTACTCAGAAGTAGACTTTGATGCCTTAGAGTAACCATGAGTTTTCAGAAATGGGTCATGGACGTTTAAACTTCACAGCGAGCTGAACTGCAGTGATGGGATCTGTCAATAAGCCTCAGGAGCAGCGAGCCTGTGTGCTGTTCAGGAGGCTGTGCCCTGTCTGGCTAAATTAATTGGGGGATTGTATTTATTTTTCTCTCTGCGGCATTTGTTAGTGTAAGTCTTTTACCGTCTGTAATTTATACTGCCCAAGGAAAGATGGCATAAGTTCCAAATGCTGTAAGTGAGAGCGCATGTGGTACACAGTTAACCGAGCCATACTGGGCATAAGAACTGCAGGAGTAGCGGCAATATATCTTGATTTGTTTATATCTACAGTATGTATTTATTTGCCTGTATGCATTGTTTATTATCAGAAAACCACCATACAGTAGTACTGTGATTTTTAGCTTCTTTTTGTCTAATAGTTGAAATACTTTGTTACTTTTTTCTTGTACCTTCCAGGGTAGGATTCAGGCTATAAAAATTAAGACTAAATAGTGCAAATAAATAATAGATGCTACTAATGAAAAGAAGGTCATCCATAATATAAAGTTCTTTTAAAATGGGTTTCTAGCATTCTATTGTACAACAGTCAGCAACTTTGAAGATTAGTGTCCATTTGTATTTTAGTATAAACCTTGTGTCGGGAAACAGAACATTTTAAAATCCATTTTGAGGGTTTTGTTGAAACTGCGGATAATTGAATAGGTGTCTTTATCAGATTAAAACTACATACTGTATTTGATTATAATTGAGTAAAACAGATTTTTCATCACTATAGTATTTGTATTTATTATTTCCTTAGGAATTCCAAGTTGATGTCCCATCTAATTTCCAGCCTAAGCTACGATTGCACACAGATGCAAGATCGGCTCAGCAGAATGGGTATAATGGTCTAGTGGTTAGAGCAACGGACTGGGTTTGATTCCCAGCCTGGCAATAGTCTGTGTGACCTTGAGCAAATCACTTACCCTTGTGCTTCGCCCCAGTTCAGCTCTAAGATTACATAAAACTGGGACAAAACCAACAAAATAGTGTCTCATGAGTCAACAGCATTTGAATATGGTCTAAAATCATGTTAAGCTTGTATTACAATTTACAGTGTATTATTTAGTTATTTATTTACTTATTTGAACTTCTTATGTAATTCTATGAATTCTTTAAATGTTCGCTTAAAACCAGTTTGCAGCCATACCCGCGGTCTTGTTGTTTCAAATCAGATTTTGTTAAATAAGTAAAGCCATGAGGCATTTGCAGTTTGCAGACTTTCCCTTCTAAGTTAGCAGTTAGCATGCGTCTAAATGACTGGTTCTTATGAATAGCTTGCATGCAAGTGACTGAAGGTATTTCAAATGCCTTTGCGTTATTGTAACGCCAAAGCAAAGCAAGCATCTGATGCATCCCAGGATGACTCTGTTTAACAAAAGTATGTTGAAATCTGTAAACACTGTTCAGTCACTCTCTATAATGTGGAAATGATTTTTATTTTCTATTCATGCCTCTGTAATTGCATTTTCTGGAAAAATGCAGGGGTCTTTGTAGTCTCCCTATTAAGGATAAAATATGTCTCCCTTGACACAGCATCATCATGGAAGTATTTAAGAACAGCGTGCAGTGATGGGAACTCATTTTTTTCATTGGAAACACTATTTTTAGGCTTCATTACAAGCTGTTCACAGGCAGAGTTGCATTGTGGTTAAAACTGAGAACTGCTGTAGGCACTGGGTTTTGAACCATACCATATGGAGGAATAAAACAAAATACTACTTTTTTATATTTTTTGCAATTTTGATTAATTCATACGTAACCTTTTTATATTGTTCTAAAAAAAAACTGAATACATTTTGTGCCTCAAAACTTTAATATACTGTTATGTTACAACTCTTAACGTCTCATTTCAAAACAGTGTGTGTGTGTTTTATAAAATGTTTGACAAATGCTGTGGTTTTATGATCAAAATAAAAAGGCAGCATTGCGTTGTTTGACTGTGGGTTAATATGGTAATACTAGTATGTTTTTGTTTTGGTATTGGAAACGCAATGAGAACTCACTGTTCTAGTTTCTATGTGATCCAGTGTGATTGATGTAATTTCTTTGGTATAAAGACTTAATGACACCCCTACATACAGCAAGGCAATGTAAATCATGTTACTCATGCATTTGCTTACATCAGTACTGAACCTGCCGGCCTTTCATTCTTGGAAATGGGAGGGAGGACTGTCTAGGAAATAACCCTGTGCTTCCCAAATGTTTGGGGGGGGGGGGGGGGGTAATTATGCATTCATTACCTACAGAATGCAGATGCTTTGCCTAAGATTTGATTTTTTTTAAAGGATTTATTTGTTTGTTTTCGTTCTTTATTGAGATTGGACATACAAGCTTGTTTGCTGCTTGGTTGCATTGTAGTTTCCATGATTTGCAGAAAACTGTGTAAAACTCAAATTGTTTTAGACAGTCCCCTTAGTGTATTGTACCTCTTTTTCACACCACAAGACTAATTTTACTGTGACAAGTTTAAGTTTCTCTGTGTGCATTTTTGTACAACTCAACTGTATAGGGTAATCAGTGCAAAATTAAACTATTCTAAGTAGACATTTTTATATATAGTATGATAACATCACCCAGGACACCTTATTATTATTATTTGTTTACTTAGCAGACGCCTTTATCCAAGGCGACTTACATAGACTAGGGTGTGTGAACTATACATCAGCTGCAGAGTCACTTACAATTACATCTCACCCGAAAGACGGAGCACAAGGAGTTAAGTGACTTGCTCAGGGTCACACAATGAGTCAGTGGCTGAGGTGGGATTTGAACCGGGGACCTCCTGGTTACAAGCCCTTTTCTTTAACCACTGGACCACACAGACACCTTAAAAGGCATAATGTATTGTTTAGTCTGAAGTAAAAATTATAATAAATAAAATGATGTCATTCATAGCAGCTGTTTATATGTCAAGCTGTATTAAAACTAAAATGATCAGTCCATATATAAGTCCTGTTTGGCCATCATACAGCAGTTACTATGTGTACAGACATTAAGTGATGCCAAGTTACACTTATTCATCTGGGAAAATACAGAAAAAGAGATTGTAAAGTCATTTTTACCGCTTTATAAACTCAGTAAATTACTACAAACTAGTATTATACTATACCATCTGATAGAAATTTACACAATTTCCTGGGGTGACAGTCCCATAAGTGATGTGTTTTGGACTAGAAATCTGAGATCTGCCTTTTTAAGACGGCAGAGTGAGATCTGTGATGAACACGTGTGAAGGTGACATCATTTAGTCCTGGAGCAGCCGTGGATGGGAGAGTTTGCAGGTCGGGGATCTGTCCTGTCCTGCTGGGAGTTTCACAATTGTTTTGTTTCCTGTTCATGTTGTTTAACTCAACAAGTGGCTTGCAAAGCCAGTTTTCTTTTTCTTCTCGTTCTTGCCCGGACAAGTGCCTATTTACCTCACCCACCATAAGTACTTCATATTTGTGTTGATTGTTTTGGGGTGCCCTCAATCATCATGCATTACTAAATCATTTGATATTCTTTATTTTTTAGTACTGTATCCCATGTCACCCAGGTATAAAGTGGAGGCGATTGCTTATCTAGTAGTAATACAATTTGGTCGAGACATTTATTATTGGGAGGAACCTATGTGCCTGTCTATATTTACCATGGCAGGAGATATATATGTTACTATTATACTTGATTTTACAGCAAGGGACGTATTGGGACACTGACTTTTAATTGCTAGGCTGAGTTTGTATCTTGGCATAACAATGGTAGTAGCAGTTTCAAATTAATTCCCATTAAAAAAAGAAAAATTACAATATTATATATAGCATAACTTCTCTATGTGGCACAATGCTTCAACAAATAAAGGACTGGCATGGAGTGCTGCAGTACTTAGATAACTACTTGTAATGTACAACATATATTATGTGTGATAAACTTGAATTGTTCTTACTGGCATTATTGCCAGTCATTTGTCACAACATGAACTCATTGAGTAATCGTTGCCATGTGGAGAATTTATAGCACATTAACAGTGAGATCATGGTTTGTGCTTTTCAGAAAAAGAAGAGTTATTTGTTTAATATCAATAAGGCTTATTATTTTTCTTTGTGTGTGAATAAGACCTGTGTGTGCTTGCTTAATCCCATCCCAGGTACTAAACTGTAACACTGATGTGCTGACAAACTACATTAAGTAAAATGGGCTCAATCCAATATGCATGCCTTTTCTGTACTGCAGAACCTTGCATGCCTAGTTTGGTCTTGTAGATAGAGCAATGGACTAAGAACCATGGGATACCAAGTTTGAATTGGATCTCAGCCACTGCTCCTTCGTGTGATTGCAAGCCAGTTCCATGACCTCATTCTTTCACTTCTACATTTATGGTAGGCATGTTTTGAAAGTCCCACATTTACTGTGAACTGCAGCAACTGCATCTGAAGCCACACTTAAATGGTGTAAGAAAAAAAAACCCACATAATCACATTGCAGTACTAACCAAATTTATACAGACACAATACAAATCCATTATTTACTGTAAATAAATGTGATCTAATTTTTTAAGTAAGATGCATTATTAGTATAGGTTGTGCTGCACCTATGTAAGCACATAATGTACAGTACGGTTAGATTGCTACAGTAGATGACTACAGTGGTTTGCCTTAAATACATGGTCTTGATTTTCAGTACCAGTGACTGCCACAAGTTGTCTATACAAAGTTGCACAGTGAGTGAATATGGTATGCTGTAACACAGGGGATGCTTTGTTTTTGTTCAGGAAAAAAACACGTTTCTGCTACTATTTATTTATATTATTTATTTTTTTATTTTTTTTCTAACAGCATAAATAAATCACACGATAAACAGCTGCCAAAGCAAATCTCGCTTTAAAACATGTCAGAAACTGAATACATAACTTCAGTACGGGATTAATTAGATCAAGTCAGCAAAGTTTTATGCCACATAACAGTTGGCAAACAACATGAACATGGCAGAACTGAGTGGTAATATGACTATCCAATTTACAAGAGTGAGTTTTACAGCCTGCCCTGCACGTCACACTCAGAAGAACCAGATTTAGGAGCATAAGGGATTTAAATCACAAGCAACTGCTGCATCTTAATTTGGTTTGGCACTTCCTTTTTATTTTTATCCTGCCCATCGAGTTGTTGAAGTGTGGGAGGCATGTGTCTCCTCACTGGCAAAAATACAGATTTGCATCACAGATAGCACTATTAAAATAAGAAACAAGATGTATCTGGTTTTCAGGAAGTTTATGCAAGTTCTAAAGTGGAATCCTCAATCTTCAAGCAGTGCTGGAGCCGGTTTTTTCTTTTTTTTTTTCTTGCAAAAACTTAGGTTCCCAAAGAAAAGTGATGTCTAATCCTCTGAAATGTAATAACTTCAAATGACTCATTGTAGCTCATGTCAAAACAATGTATTTTAGTAATTTGCCTGTCCGAAGAGGAGATGTTAAATATGGTGCTAAAACGCCAGAAAAATAAAACAAGAGAACTTTGCGATTCGGATTACAGGCGTCTTGGGCTACCTGCCAGCACTTTTGATAAAAGATTAGTGTTGAAATGAGACCTGTCTTCGCACTGACATTGAGACTTCCCAGTTTACTTCGTTTGTATCCCGGCTTTATAGCTTCTTAAATTAAATAGACTTGCACATAACTTTGACTGTACTCCCTTGTTTAAACAATTTATATAGCATCGTAGTACTGCAATCTAGATTCCTTGGTCGTGGTATCTAATATATTTCCCATGAACTAAGGGAGCCTGCTGTTTGTCAGATTTTGTGTTTACGTACGCTAGACTACAGAAGACACCTTATTTTTTTAACAGAGAGAAGAAAAAAAACGAAATGAGTTATTACTAATTGTGAGAAAATGTGTGAGAATATATATATAGTATTTTTTGGTTAAAATCTTTCATTTAAATGACAATAAATTAAACTATAAATACAAAACAAAGACAATACTTTCAATAAATATCTTGAACCACTTTAAAAATTATGAATGCAGTCACTGATACGCTGCCTGGCTAAGATGTGGTATTTTAGAGTACATTTTTGACTACAATAAAAGCTTAATATTACAGTTATTGTTGTTGTGTAGACTGTTAATACAAATCAATTTTCATACAGAACTTGAGATATGTGATTAATAAAAAATAAAATAATTCTAAAGCCACTCTCCTCAATTTGAACTTGTTGTGACATTTCTTACACATTGAAAAAAAAAAATGCTATTTTCAAGTTAATGGTTTGTTTGTTTGCTGAACTAAGAAAATGTATTTAAATAAGGAGTATTTCACTGTTAGTCTCGACATTCCAGCACATGTCGCTCTCCTTGTTGTTTTATCATTATACACAAACGCTTTCAAAAGAGGCCAAGGTTGCACAAGGATCCTGAGTCCTACGTCGCAAATGTCAAGCATGATTCACCACTGCGGTCTTTATTTTATACCATCTACAGTATGCTTCTTTTGTAGGGCCTGCGGGTTATTTGTTCTAAAGTTAGTTGCACTTATTTTGCAGTCTTTATCAGGCATTCTGGTTCAGAATCGAATATCTTCAGTAATCAAGGTGGTTGGAATGTGGTGGAAACTTTAAGAGCAGATGTTTAGTTAGAATCCCTTTGGAAGCCCCACACGTTTAAATGGAGTCATTTAATTTTGATTCAGTTTTGAGTTCTACTCTAAAATGTATGAGAATTCCTATTGTTCCTTTTTGTTGTTTTACATAGCTAGGTGTATGGCTTGATGGTGCTACAAATAACACAGTATTTACCATTTACATTTACAGTACCTGGAGGAGAGCTGGCATGCTATAATAGTGCCATATATTCTACCGAATAAGTGACAGTAAAGTACAAAAATTGTCTTTTGTAAGTGTTAACCTATTCAATTGATATAGACCAGAGGTTTTCAACCTTTTTTGGAAACTGTACCCCTTCTATCTGGAGTTTTCAGCTCAAATACCCCTTTACAATTTTCACTTGACTGAATGGTACCACAGTTGCAGTAAAAGGCAGAATATTCTGATTAACACATTTCTTTTTTCCTTGTTTTATTTCATATATAATTTATGTCACAACAGTTTGAGACTGAGAAACTGCGGGTTTAGGACAGAATACCAAACAGTAGGCTTAATTCTTAAAACTTTGTCTTTGACAGTAAAAGTATTTGGGAATCTCTTAGGAAACACTCGTATTCGCTTTCTATTCAGCAAACTTATCATAAATAATACAAAACAGTCTGCGCTGTAAATGTTTATCACATTACCATTTACTTTCCATCTTAGCATAATTGTGTGCCAAAATTACCAAGATACAACTATAATAACTAACATTGATAAACGTTTTTTTTTTTTGTATTAAAGCCAATATAAAAATTACCCAAACAGATACGGTTTAACTTTCTGTCACTTTGCACCTTCTGTACTCTTGCATTTTCTTCCTTTGTTTTTCTTTTGCAAGTAAGAAATGTATCCATTTCAACCAGCCACTATTGCTGTTACTAAAAATGCAGCCGTGCCTAATAAATAAAACAAAAACCGTCAAAGTATGAGTATTGTGATTTATTATGTATGTTTACTGGCGCATTTATACTTCTAAAACAATGCTGAAATATTGGGCTTCACTGATTTAGTATTCAATTATACGAGAAGTTGAAAACAGCAAAGTTAATGAGCAGCACAGAGCGCTCTCCATAGACAGAATCACCAGACCCCTATATGGCAATCGAAATCCTGCATGCATGCAGGTGGAAAGTACGGCTGTAGATAGATTCTGTGTTGTTTTTTCATCTGCGGTTCATTTTGAGCTTGTAAACAAAAGAGAAATATTTATGTGCAGTGGTTTAGAGATCATATATAATACCGTAAAAAAAATAAAAAATAATAATAATAATAAATTCAAGATCTTTCTTTTTTTTTTTTAACTAATTTTTATTTGCATTTCTGAGTCATCCTGAATACCCCCTGTGACCCTTAGAAGTACTCCCAGGGATACACGTAAACTCCTGATATAGGCTACTTTATGGATTCCTGCAGCACAACAGTGACTGCATTACTGGATTTTTTTAATTAGCTTTTTGTATACTACTTGTCCTCGACTGGTTCACAATGTCTTTGGCTACCAACCATCCTTTGAAAAGCTTGTTAGGTCATGTGCTCTTAAGATTTGCAACATTTCAGGACTGCGGCAGCTGATGGCTTTCACCATGTCATTACACATTAAAAAA